>NW_026974992.1:0-307710 GCF_030014295.1 Loxodonta africana | reverse complement strand
CAGGAATATTTTAGCTCTTCTAAATGAATTGGTGGTTATGTAGATAACATCTATAAGTGTAAATAGGAATTCATTGACAAAGCCCTCCAAAAAAAAAAAGATTGATCGATCTACCTACCTACCTACCTACCTATCATCTACCTACCTATCTACCTACCTGTCTACCCACCTACCTACCCACCTACCTACCTATCTATCTATCATCTATCTACCTACCTGTCTGTCTATCTATCATCTATCTTTCTTTCATCTATCTATCATCTATCTATCTATCATCTGTCTATCTATCATCTATCTACCTACCTTAAAACCTATCTATCTATTATCTATCTATCTATCATCTATCTAAAAAAAAATTTTTTTTTCTATCTGTCTTTCTTTCATCTATCTATCTATCATCTATCTATCTATCATCTATCTATCATCTATCATCTATCTATCTATCTACCTACCTAAAACCTATCTATTATCTATCTATCTATCATCTATCTGTCTGTCTATCTATCTGTCTATCATGTATCTATTTATCTATCTATCATCTGTCTATCTACCTATCATCATCAGCATCTATCATCTATCTATCTATCTGTCTGTCTATCTATCTATATGCCAGACCTAAGGGATGGTTGGAGAATGAATCATTAAAATAGAAGTTAACAATTATTCATCTAAATTTAACTCAAGAAGCATGTCAAGAATGGCATTTTTAATTTTACTTAGTCCTGTTATATTAATTGGGGAAATTTACATTTAAACCGCACTTGGAAGAAGTGGCAATTAGTAAAAGTTTATCACTTGCTCCTCAATTGGGATATGAAATCAAAAGACTACTGATGGCTTTTTTAAAATTCAAAAGTTTTGGATAATTCTTATTGCAGAACAACGTTAAGAAATAGAAAATATTTTCAATTAAAAACTAGCCAACTTTAATATAAAACCCCTTGTTGTTGAGTTGATTCCGATTCACAAAGACCCTATAGGACAGAGTAAAATTGCTTCATAGGGTTTCCAAGGAGTGGCTGGTAGGCTCGAACTGCCAACCCTGTGGCTAGCAGCAAAGCACAAAATTAACTGACAATAACAATTGTTGATTATACACGTGCAAATACTAATACAATTCTGGCATATAAAATTCAATGACTCTAAAAAGACCACACTTAATGGTCTGACTGAGACTAGAGGAATCCCGGCGGTCATGGTCCCCAAACCTTCTGTTGGCACAGGACACGAACCATCCCCGAAGACAACTCATCAGACATGAAAGGGACTGGACAGTGGGTAGGAGAGAGATGCTGATGAAGAGTGAGCTAATTATATCAGGTGGACACTTGAGACTGTGTAGGCATCTCCTGTCTGGAGGGGGGATGGGAGGATAGAGAGAGTTGGAAGCTGGCAAAATTGTCAGAAAGGAGAGACTGGAAGGGCTGACTCATTAGGGGGAGAGCAAGTGGGAGTACGGAGTAAGATGTACATAAACTTATATGTGACAGACTGACTTGATTTGTAAACGTTCACTTGAAGCTCAATAAAAGTTAATAAAAAAAAAATTCAATGACTCATCATCAGTTGTATTCACTATTAACTTGACTATACTTGGTCCAAGATGCAGTCACATGAGCAAACCAAAATGTAAGTCTTTGTTCTGTAAATGCCTGACCTCAGAAGCCTAAATGTGAATGAACCAGTTAGTATATGAGCTCATAAACTATATCTGCTATTCATGAATTGGGAAGCTATTGTCTGAAACTTCCTATTCATGAATTGCAAATAAAGCTTATAAATTCATATGCAAATTTACTCTAGTAGAAATTTTATTTTTTACATTATCTATAGTCAACCAAGTTCGTATAAACTGAGGCATACTTTGTTTTTTTTAACTAACAATATCATATTAGGAATTTTCATTGTGTAAATAATTTGTAGAAGTATAATAAATGTAATATGCTTTACGGAAGCATTTTAGAATGATGAGTACATGATAAAAACAGATAAGGGAACTAAAAAAATCAGCTTGGTGAGATAATGTGCATGTATTCAAAATCAGTTATGAAAGCTAGACAGTTACACATTATATATAGAAAAATATATGCATATGCATGTATGCATATATATTTCACTTGAAATAAAACAATTTACGAAATATTTTAATTCAACTGCAAAGACTCTCACCACGAATTTGTATTGCTTGAAACAGTTTACAGCCTTTCACCACTCCAGTAATATTGTTGAATATGTCTACGCCTTGAGCATAATACAAAGTGGCAAGGCAAAAATAAGAAACATTTTTTTCTACCCCAGTCAAGACTACAAGTGATGCCTCCAGGACCATGCTGCCCAGTAGGGGTTGCACTGGACCTTCAAACCCTACCCTTTTCTCGCTTTACAAAGACACATCTCTCACCTTGCTCTTTTGTGATTGCTGTCCTAAGAAAATTTAAAATCAATATATGGCCAAATTAATCTCAGATAACATATCTAGATATTCAATTTTTGCAGTAATCATCCAAATGTAATGTGGATAATCTAGCCAGCCCAGAAATCGCCCAAATCAAAGGAAATGGGCATCCAAGAAAAATACTATTCACTCTACATAATTTATCAAATAAAACACATTCCTTTAAATAGTGTCCCTGAGACTAGTCATATATTGATCTTTTTGACACGAATTGTAGCGAAGTATTCAAGGTATTATAATATTTTAGGTTAAATTCAGAGTCATTAATGGCCCAAAAGAGCTATTTGAAATCTGAATGGTTGTTATTATGAACAAGACTGCTTTACCTCCAGCAGACCACGTTTTTAAAACTGAAAAACAAGCCACTGTGTTGAAAAGCATATTCTTTTTAATTAGGTATTTAGACATATAGATTATTTTACATACATAAAAATAGCTGAAAAAAATTTTTAATTGAGATATATTGTCTTTTATAGAGATAATGTTTCAATCTCCTAGAAGATTTTTTGAAATAAATCATTAAACAGGGAGTTGGGAAATGGATCTGCAAAATTACATAGATGATTTTCCTGTCACCCCACTTGGGCACAGCATTAGAGAGGCACAGTAAGTCTGTCTTTCAAAAATTTTTAAGTTAAATTATATTATTTGTTTGTCATATATATTAAAAAGTCACAGACAAAACTGCATGTATTAAGAAAATCAAGCTGCTTGACACTTGTACAGGGTGGCAGAAAAATAAATTCACAAAGAAATCCAAAACTGTGAAATCCCTAATTTGAAACACATTTTAGGAAGTGTTACCATTCTATGAACTTGCAGGATTGCTTTTTTTTTTTTTTTTTTTGCCTCAGCAAATAAGTCTTCAATCATTTACCATGAAAAAATTTAGTGGAAAAAAGAATCAAATGTTCAAACTCATTTTCTCGTCCTTATATAAGACTTTAAACCTCTCGGTGGACACAGGCTGGCTGCCTGATCAGGGTGGAATTCATACTTTGTTTCTCAGAGACCTTCTGGGAAAACTAGACCTCTAGTCCGTGATTAAGCACATTGTACAAATTACAAGTGATATTTTATTAGTCCTGGTGTCTGCATTCCTGGGGGGAGGGAGGGAAATGAACAAAGGGTCAAGCCTCAAAATATATTTGTTCAAGTGAAAAAAAAATCAAATAATTGATATTAGCTGATTGCTTTAAAAAAATTTTTTTAAAAGTTAACTATTTTACCTTTAAAATACGTACGTAGATTTTGACTCCGTATAGTTAGTAATCAGCTAATATACAGTTTGATTTTTTTTTTCTATACAAAATATGCATGAAATACTGAGGAGTTATCTAATACAGGTGATATTGTTAATGTGCTAAATTTTACAATAATTTTATTCCCAAAATAGGAAGGTTGGCTTGGCCATGGAAGTAAGGGACTCCGATTTCTGAAAGTCCACAGATCAAATACAAATGCTGTGATCCCTAAGGGTTAAAGTGCCCACGTGTAGAGTAGAATTTAGATTTTGGCATGGTGCTCAATAATGTTGTTCTATTTCGATGAGATGTATTTAATCTGGAAAAATTGAAGTGAGCTGAAATTTTGCCCAGTCAATTCCCTTACCTGATTCTATGGGATGACATGAAATAGCTGCTGTGCTCAAGAATGGGAAAAGAAAAGTGCAATAACTTAAGAAGAAACTCGATGTGGGTTAGATTTTGGGAAAAAAATACACAGGTTTATTCTCTCATGTACAGACAGGGATGTAAGTCACATCGTAGATCTTATCTTCATTTTTCTCCAATTATAATATATATGTTATTTTATAATTCACAAATTATTATTTATAATAATTATTCCTTAATTTGAAATATTTTGTCTCATTATTCTCTAAATCACCTTCCAGAGAAAACTCCAGGGGCCAAACAATCACTGAGTCAGTTTTAGGATGAAACACAGGTGTTTAGGAACCTTAATCTCAGATTTTTACTGAATGATTGAGTCCTATGAATAGTCAACATTTGCCTCACATTCAGTCACTTGTGGAAGGATTTCTAGAATATTGAAGTGATATTTGTAAGTTTTGAATACTGTGAAACTTGTACAGTTGCTGGCATTTTCTTTAAGAACAAGAGAGCAAAAATACAAATATAAAATTGATATGACTGTGGAAGAGGCCTGCACAGGTGAGAGGATCTGCAGTTCAAGTTTCTTGTGTTTCAATGAAAACCTACCTCTGAAGTTAGGTTTGATACCTTTAAGTGGTGCTTGTTGTTATTGTTTTATTATTATTATCACCTGATATTGCATGAGAAAAATATTTGTGTATTATACACAGACAGTTGTCAGCTATGGGTATGAGAACATGAAAACCTAGAACTCTTCCTGAGGCATAAAAAGAGAAATATCTCTCAGGGGCCCATATATTAAATCAGGGAGTAAAAGTGGAGCGTGATGGTGGAAGGTAGGATGGGGGTGACTCACTCTGTCTGAATTGCAGAAGCGGGAATATATTACTTGCTCTCTTGATTCATAGATTATCTAATAATAGCATCTACCGCTAATATTGTTTATTAAAAATTAAATTAGTTAACACATGCAAACAACTTACAATGTTGTCCAGCATGCTGCAAGCCCTTAATAAATATTAGCTTAATGATGATTATTAATGATGATGCTGTTTTTACTGCCTTTTTGGATTATTATTTTACATAAACTAAGATAGATTCAAGGATGGAAGCATCTCCTCCACTGCTTTGCTCAAATGTGGACACAAATCCTTCTAAAAGCTTTCCCCATCCCAGTGTGACATGGTTCTACTAAAGTTTCAAGAGAAAAAGAAACAAAACTAGAACAAACTATCTACAGGGAGAATTACTTAAAATAAGCCCTGTACATACAGTCACTCTCTCTGATAAGGTTCAAAGACCTAAAGTTTGGTATTGAAGAAATCTGAAGTATAAGAGAGTAATCAGTAAATAAACAAAGAGAGATAAATGAATGAATGAATAAACAAATAAGCAGAGATATCAAGTTTGGTTCTCCAGAGCTCTAGTCAAAACCTGATTTTTGTGTGTTCCCCTGACATCCTACAATTTTGTTGGATTTGTATATTAAATCTAATAGTTTATTTTTGTTTTTGTTGGTTTGTTGTATGTGAGTGTGTGTATTCTCTGTTGTTGTTGTTAGGTGATGCCAAGTTTGTTCTGACTCATAGCGACTCCTGTGTACACCAGAAGGAAACACTGCTCTGTCCTGTGCCATCCTCACAATCATTGTTATGCTTGAGCCCAGAGTATTTCTTAGGATATGCTGTATATAAGATCATGTCATTTGAATAGGAACAAATTTACTTCTTTTCAAATTTGAATGCCATTTCCTATTTTTTTTTTCCTAACTTTTCTGGCTAGTATTTATGTAATAATATGGAATAAGAGTTGTGAAGTCAAGCATCCTTGTTTTGTTCCTGATGTTAAGGAAAAACTTTCAGTTTTTCACCAATGTGAGTGATGTGAGCCGTGGGCATTTCATAACTGTCCTTAATCAGATACAAGCAGTTTCCTTACATTTCTAGTTTGTTGGGTGATTTTATTATGAAAGGGTATTGGAGTGTGTCAAATGATTTTTCTGCATCAATTAATATAATCATTTTTGTTCATTCTCTTAATTAATTGATATTTATGTTTAACCACTCCTGCATTTGTGGGATAAGTTTCACTGGGTCGTGGTGTATAGTCCTTCCAATATGCTGCCCTATTTGGTTTGCTAGTATTTTGTTGCAATTTGCTGCTGAATTTGGTTTGTTAGTATTTTATAGAAGATTTGCTTCCATATTCATAAGGTATATTGTGATTTATTTATTTATTTTTGCTTTGGTATCAGGGTGATAATGTCATTCTAGAATGAGTTGCCTTCTATTTTTTGGAAGAGTTTGAGAAAGATTATTGTTAATTTCTATCTGGTATCTTTTTATAATTTCTATCTCCTTACTGGCAGTCTCTATTTGTTAAGACATTATTTCACTGGTTACCTTTAGTCCTTTGTACATGGTATCCATTAGCACCTTGAACATATTTAATACAGTTTATTTATATTATTTCTCTAGTAATTCCAGTATCTGAGTTGACTCAGGGATTGTTTCAAATTTATTTATTTTTTCCTGTGAATGAGCCATGTGCTCCTGTTTATTTGCATGCCTAATATTTTGTTGTTGCTGTTGTGGAAAACTGAACATTGTGAATTACAAACCATAATTATTAAAATTATTGACAATGGATTAAAAACAATCATGTCAGTGATTATCTTAAATACTTCACAGAAAATGAATACTTTCTTCCAATACCATTATTCATGCACTGTTTTAGCACTGGTTGGATTTTATCGTCATGGCTTATATCCAATTTTATATTTAGTGCCAGGTAGTTTAGCAAGTCACTGCATTATTTATTATCAACAATCTTAGACTCTAAGAATTTCTCTTGTATTGCTGAATGGAATACAAATGGTTAAACCCACATTGCAATAACACATTCATAGCTGTACATGTACTTAAAATATGACCAAGCGATTTCAATCTTTGATGTATATACAAGATAATTCAGTTAATATGTTCTCAAAAAGCATTTGTACAGGAAGTTTTATGGCAGTTTTATTCATGATAGCCAAACATTTCCTGCATCAGAATGGAAACAATTGCTCAGGAGCCATATAATGGAATGTAGCTTTGTAATATAAACGATGGAGTTACAGAGACACACAAAAATATGGTTAAATCTTTTAAATATGTTGACTAAAAGAAGCCAGATATCAAAGAGAACTTTTTTTTTCTGATGCCAAAGTTTCTACCCAATGGTGATGAGAAATAAGAGCTTCTATTTAATGGTGATAGAAGTCAGAATAATGACTGCGTTTGTGGGGCCAAGAGGTCAACGTAAAAGTAGCACAAGAGGTGCTGAATGATGAAAACGCTCCACCTGTGGCTTCCCCCAAACTGTAATCATGACAACGCCATACTTCCAATTATTTAGTCCAAGTCTTAGCCCAATTCTGAAGCGTTTCATATTCCAATGTGTCCACAAAACTCAAATATCTGCTTTCTCCCAGTCTCCTGAATCTGGCCAGCTTTTGCTCCTCCACTAATATCACTTCAATCCAAGGCCATATTTTGTCACACCTGGGCTACTGCAATGGCCTCCTTGTGTTCACATCAATTCTATACTCACAACTCAGCAATGGTTGCCCAGCATTTTGGGTTAAAATCCAGAATCCTCATACTGATCTAATTTATACTACATGTTCTGGCCCCATTAAATCTACCTATTGCCTAAGTCTCACCAATTTACTCCTTGATCTTTTGTGACTATGAAGGACATGTTCCCATCACAGGAAGTTCTCACTTGCTCTTTGCTCTTCCCAGAACACTCTTCCTCAGATGTCCACTTGATTCTCTTCCTTACTCCTTTTAGTCTGATAAATTGTCACATTCTTGTTTCTCCCTTCTCTATTTTACTTATAATTGCAAACATCTTTTAGTTTCCCTATTCCACCTAGTTTTTCTTCATGGCAATTAATACTTTTTGATATACTGTACAATTTATGCATTAATTTTATATATTGTCTTTCTCCTCACAATGAAATGTAACTTTAAGAGAGCAGACATTTATGTCAGTTTTATATTGCTCAATCCCATATCACCAGTGCCTATAATTGCATCACATACAAAGTTAAAGCATTAAAACTTTTGTTCAATGAATGAAAGAATGAGTGGATATATGAAATCTGCTCTATACTACAGTTTGCTCATCATATATATTATCTAGATATTATGCATTTTGAAATAAATTATATTTTCTATGCATTTTATTTCAGCAAATTAAAGAAGAAAAAATATTTGCTGTGACATAGGAGTATTGTGTTTATGGGTCCTAAATCTACTGCTTTAGAAGATAAACGACATAGATAATGGCAACCATTCTCTTGCTTATACATTGTAAATCAATCCAGTTCCAATAGTAATGATTTAGTTATTTCTGAAAAGAGGAGAAATGAAGGCATTTGTCTAATTATTTATTTTGTAAACATTTCTTTGAGCTTACATCTCTCTAGACAGTAGGCTAATCAAATCATGTTGTTCAGTCTCAAACTATAAAGGGTTCCTAAAGTCATATTTTCTGTACAAATGTCTATTTTCCCAAAACTCCTTTCCTAGCCCCCATGACCTCCTTATTCCTCAGACTGCAGATAAATGGGTTCAGAAGAGGTGTAATGATACTGTAAAATACTGCCACCACTTTATCTTCCTCAGGGTAATGCAAGGTGTGTGGTCTTGTATAGGTCGAGAGAGTAGCCCCATAGAATAGGCTTGCCACAATCAGATGAGAGGAACACGTGGAGATGGCTTTTGTCTGCCCTTTACCTGAGCTCATCTGGTACACCACAATAAGCACTCAGGCATAGGAAGCCAGAATGGCCATGAATGGTAGTAGCAGAACGATAAGGCCACTAAAGAGGACAGTATACTCATACTGGGAGGTGTCCTGACACACCAAAGGCATTAGAGATGGAACTTCACAGAAAAAGTGGTTAATGATCCGAGATGTACAGAATGGAAGTTGAAATACATGCAATGTATGTATTAAAGCATTGATAGAACTACTGGCCCATGCACATGTGACCATGGACAAACAGATCGTCTTGCTCATGAGCACAGGATAATGTAAAGGGTGATAGATCGCTACATATCTATCATAAGACATGAAACCAAGAAGAAGAGCTTCAGTTCCACCAAGGGTCAAAACCACAAAGGTTTGAATCTTACAGTCTAAAGAAGTAACAGTCTTATCATTTGACAGGAAGTTTGCTGCCATCTTGGGTACCGTGGTGGAGATGTACATCATGTCAATGAAGGAGAGCTGACTGAGGAGGAAGTACATGGGAGTGTGGAGCGGAGTGTCCAGTCGGATGAGGTGGATCAGTATGATATTCCCCATCAAAGTCACTGAGAAGAGGCCCGCAATGGTAACAAAGAGGACGGTGTTCATTTGGCCATATTGGAAAAAGCCAAGAAGTATAAATTCTGCTCCAAAAGTTTGATTTTCTGTCTTCATGGCTTAGATAAAAATAAAGCAGACAATATCTGAAAATTCAATGTAAACAACATTGAATGTCCTTCAGAAGAAAACAAAATGATTATTAAATGCAGTAGAATTTCCTTGAATCACTTTAGGTGACTATTTCTCCCCGTTTCTATACACTGAATCTGTGTCTGTTGAGCAATGGCCAATTTGAAAAAAAAAAAAAAATGATAATTTTTTTTTTTTTTACTTCTTACAGAATAAAAATATTATCTGGAAATAAACATTTAGATGATTTGCCAACATGAGTTTTTTCTCCCCTTTTAAATATCTTCAAGATGAGAGATTGGAGATGTGCTTACTTGGTATGAGAAAAAAAAATCTTTCACTCCATTCATTTAAATAATTAAACAGGACAGTGATGTTCAAATATGATATAATATTCTTACAAAAAGAATTTCTTTCTCCATTTTGAAATTATATTGGCTATAGGTTGTAATAAATGTTATATTACCATTTGTATGTCAGGAATACTACAACTCTTATAAAAGAATTGGCGGTTATTTTTAAAATATCTGTAATTGTATGTGGAAATTTGTTGCCCAGGCAAAAAACAAATATGCAAGACCTTTAAGAAGGGCTGGAGAAAGAAACACTAAAATGTTACGTTAGCAATTATTAATCTAAGTTTAACTCAAGGAACATGTCAAGAATAGCATTTTGAATTTGACTTGGTCCTTTTATATTGATAGGGGAAATTTACATTTGAACTGCACTTGGACGAAATGTCAGTTAGTAAAATGTTATTACTTGCTCCTCAGTTGAGATATGGAGTCAAAAGGTATTGGTGCCCCATTAAAATTTGAAAGTTTTAGATAATTGTTATTATAAATATTGCTCAACAAAGTTGAGAAATTAAAATTATTTTCAGTAAAAACTAGTCAGCTTTAATATAAAGTGTGACAAATAAGAAAATTAATTGACAATACCAACTGTTGATTACACATACATGCAAATATAAATACAATTCTAGCATATAGAATTCAATGATCTGTCATAAAGTTATATTTATTGTTGACCTGACTATACTTGGTCCAAGGTGCAGTCACTTATGCTAAGCCCCACATCAGCAAACCAAACCTAAGTCTAGTTCCTACAAATGCCTGACCTTCCCAGAAGCCAAAATGTGAGTTAACCAATTAAGACTTGCCTGCTGAGCTTAACCTAGTTCAAAACGTTCCATTAATCCTATCCCCATCGCCAGAACTGTTAAAAACAAAATTTTTACAAAATTAAATTTGTATAAGAACTCATAACCTGTAGTTGCTATTCATGAATTAGAAAGCTCTTGTCTGAAACTTCCCATTCATAAATTGCAAGTTAAACTTATGGGTTCATATACAAATCTAATCTTGTAGAAATTTTGTTTTTAACATTATCTATAGTCAGCCAAGTTGGTATAAACTGAGGCACATTTGACTATAAATAATCATATCACTAAGTTATATAGGAAAGATACTACACACATTTCATATATTCTAAAAAGCTTTGATTCTATTGAACCATCATTCTTCACTATAGGCCTTTCTCAAAGAAGAGTGCTTTTCTCCAAAACAGCAAACACAGTGATATAAAATAATGATGGATGTTTGTATAATTCAGAAAAAAACAAAGACTTATTCTAACAACGTTATGATTTTTTTGAATGTTCTAACCCATGAAATAGAATATGACAAAAATAACAACACAAAAAAGAAAAAAATTTTTTCTATTTAAAAGCTTTACTGTTTTTGAAAACCTAATGAATGAAAAACACTTAGCTTGCTAAAAGTGTTTGATAAATTGTATAAATTATAATTTATAGTTAACAACATTCTAATACATTATATTTTTAATATTCTTAAAATTTTTCACCTTAGTAATAACAATACTCAATGACAATAAGATATTATTTAAATATGGTTATCGAAAAAACTGGTTTATGTTTTAAAAATATCAAATGCAAACACACGTAACTGAAAGGACAAAATAAATGTCATTGCAAGCTAGTTCACTGTAAACCAATTGATGTAAATACAATCTAAATTTCAAGATAGGTTATATATTTCAGACCATGATGCAATTTTTTAATAAAAATCTGAAAGAAAATGATCAAGTTAAAAATAAAAATTAAAAAAAAATGTCGATAAGAGAATGAAGAGGAGGAAATACAACATGTAAAATTTTATGGATATAAACGTGATAAAATAGCATGATAATTGGGCGTGATAGAAAAACAGGAAAGTAAGAATACAATAGCTGTAGAAGTTATCAGGAGTCTTGATTCTGGTGTAGTGATTTTAGCACTGAGCTGCTAACTGAAAGGCAGGCGGTAGTTGGAACCCACCAGCTGCTGAACAGGAGGAGAAAGATGTGGCCGTCTGCTCCTGTAAAGATTTACAGCCTTGGGAACCCTGTGGGGCAGTTCTACTCTGTTCTATAAGGTCGCTATGAGTTGCAATTGACTCCATGGCAGTGGGTTTATAGAAGTTATGTAATTATTATATGACTATATATCATCAATAAATTATATACTCTGCCCATTGCCTTGGAGTCAATTCCAATTCATAGTGACCCCTTGGGCAGAACAGAACTGCACCATAGGATTTCTAAAGCTACAATCGGTACAGAAGGAGCCCTGTTTGTGCTGTGGTTATGTGTTTGGCTGATAACAGAAGAGTTGGTGGTGTGATCCTACTAGGTGCTTTGAGGGAGAAAGATGTGGCAGTCTGCTCCTGTAAAGATTTACTGCCTTTGAAACCTACTTTGTCCTATAGGGTCACTATGAGTTGGAATCTACTGGATGGCAGTGGGTTAATCTTTATGGAAACAGACTGCCACATCTTTCTCCCTTGAAGTTCCTGGTAGGTAGGTTCCAACCCCTGACCTTTGGGTTAAAACCCAGTGCTTAACCACTGTACAGCCAGGGCTCCTTCAATAAAATATGTAGGGAAGTCTGTGCTTTTTGTGAATTTGATCGTCTGTTCTACATTTTCTCCCACTCTGTCCAGGACTTTCTGTTGTAATCCCAGTCAGAGCAGAGAACCCTGGAGACTATGGCCCCTGGAGATCCTTCTAACTCAGAACTGAAGCCACCCCCGAAGTTTACCTTTCAGCCAAAGTAAGACAGGCCTATAAAACGAACAGTATATGACATCAAATGGGCTACACCTGCCAAAAAACAGAGAAGAGAAGGCAGGAAGGGACAGGAAAACTGGACAAATGGAATGTGGGAATGTGGGGTGGAAAGGGGGAGAGTGCTGACACAATAGGGATTGCAGCCAATGCCATGAAAAAAATTGTGTATAAATTTTTGAATGACAAAGTAAAATAAACATATATATGGAAGGAAAAATTTATTTAAAAAAAAGAAAATGGGAACACTGGCAACAATTTCCAATCTATTGGAATGCTCATTTCACCAGGTGGGGGTCGTTATTTTGATTTTGTAGTTTTTACCCCCCAAAATTTCATGTAAAGTATTATAAATCTAAACAAGAACCCAAATTGAATTCTTAGAACGAATAAAAAATTTTAATATCACAAATAAAATCCAATTTACCAAAAATTAATAATAAAAATGAAAAGAGCCGACTAAGCAGAAAAAAATATACAAATAAGTGATACATCGAAAATGAAATAGAAGGCTTAAAATAAAGAAATAATCCAAAAATATTAAAACCTAGTTAAACAAAACAACTTTATTAAATTATTAGGCCAAAAATGTTGTGAGCAACGTTATCAGATATGCAGTAGCATAGTTTTGGTAAAACACAGTAGATCTTTTCAAAACTTGCTAATCATTTCTCGCGACCTTTGATCATTTTCATACCTGTCGCAGTCGTTGAGTTAGGGCTGCTTACCAAAAGGTTTGCAGCTCGATTCCACCAGCGGCTCCTTGGAAACCATACTGGGCAGTTCTGCTCTGTCCTACAGGGTGGCTTTGAGTCAGGATAGACTTGATGGAAACCGCTTTTTTTTTTTAACTAACAGATTCATATTAGGAATTTTTCTTGTGTAATTTATAGAAATACACTAAACATACAGGAGAAATTTGAAATGAAGGGCACATGATGAAAATGGAGAAAGGAACTAAAAACATCAACTTGTTGAGATAATGTGCATGTATTCAAAATCGGTTATGAAAACTAGACAGTTACACATTATATACACACATATATACGTATGCATATAAGCATATATATTTCACTAAAAATAAAACAATTTGCAAAATATTTTAATACCACTGCATAAGTTTCTCAACAGGTGTTTGTATTGCTTGAAATACTTTACATAGTTTACAACCTTTCACGTTTCTAGTAATATTCCTGAACATGACTATGTCCTAAGCATAATGCAAAGTGGTAAGGCAAAAATAAGAAAGAAATGTTTTTACTACCCCAATCAAGACTATGAGTGATAGCTGCAGGGCCTTGCTGCCCAGTAGGGGTTGCATTGGACCTTCAAACCCTAACCCTTATCTCACCTTACCAAGAAATGTCTCTCACCTTGCTCCTTTGTGATTGCTGCCCCAAGAAAATTTCAATTCAATGTATGGTCAAATCAATCTCACATAACTTACCTTGATACTCATTCTTGCAGAAATCGTTCAAATGTAATCTGAATAATTTGGGCAGCCCAGATATCACGCAAATCAAGGAAATGAATGTGCAAAAAAAAAAAAACAATACAATCCACTCTACATAATTTATCAAATAAAACACATTCCTTTAAATAGTGTCCCTGAGATTAGTTGTATATTGATCTTTTTGATATGAATTGTAGTAAAGTCTCCAAGGTATTGTAATATTTTAGGTTAAATTCAGAGTAATTAGTGGCCTAAGACAGCTATTTGAAATTTGAATTGTTGTTATGAAGGAGACTGCTCACATCCAGCGGGTCATGTTTTTAAAACTGAAGAACAAGCTACTGCATTGAAAAACACATTCTTCTTCATTAGATGTGTAGACATCCACATTCTTTTCCAGATATAAAGTAATTAATTTTAAAACTTATTTCAGTTGAGATATATAGTGTCTCATATAGAGATATGTTTCATTTTCCCAGGAAATTTTATTTGAAATGAAACATTAGGTCAGAAGCTGGGGAAGGGGTCTGCAAAATTAAATAGATTTCCCTGTCACCCCACTTGGGGACAGTGTTACATACTCACAGCAAGTCCGTCTTTCACAAAGTTTTAAGTTAAATTATATTGTTTGTTGGTTATATATATCAAAGAGTCACAGAGACAAACTGCATATATTATGAATAATTAAGCTACTTTATTTGGCACCTCTACGGGGTGGCAGAGAACTAGATTTGAAAAGGAATCCAAAACTGTAGAAACCTCTAATCTGAAACACACTTCAGGAACCGTTACCACACTACGAGTATGCAAGATGGCCTTTGTTTTTTTTTGCTTCAGACAATAAGCCTTCAATCATTTACCATGAAAAATTTTAATAAAAAAAGAAATGTTCAAACTCATTTTCTCATCCTTATATGAGGCTTTCAACCTCTTGATAGACATGGGCTGACTGCCTAATCATGGTGGAATTCATATTTTGTTTCTCAGAGGCCTTCTGGGGGAACTAGGTCTCTAGCCCACAATTAAGCACATTGTAGAAATTGTAGGTGATACTTTATGAGGCCTGGTGTCTACACTCCTGGGAGAAAAAAAAAAAGAACAAAGGGTCAAGGCTCAAAATATATTTGTTCAAGTGAAAAACAAGTCAAATAACTGATCTTAACTGAATGTTAAAAAAAGAAAAACCAGTTAACTCTATTTTACCTTTAAAATATGCGTGTAGATTTAGACTCCACGTAATTAGTAATCAACTAATATTTACTTTGATTTTTTTCTGTACAAAATATGCATGCAATACTGAGAATTATATAATGTAGGCGATATTATGTTAAATACTGCAATAATTTTATTCTCAAAATAAACAAGTTGGCTTGACCAGAGAAGTAAGAGACTCAGCTTTCTGGAAGTCCACAGATCCAATATAAATGTTTCAGCCCCTAAGGTTTAAATGTCTCCAAGTTCATAGACAGGAATTTAGATTTTGGCATGATGCCCACTTAAATTTGTTCTATTTGAATGAGATACATTTAATCTGGAAAAATTAAAGCGAAGTGGGATTTTAACCAGCCAATTCTCTTACCTAATTCCATGGGATGACATAAGACAGCTGCTGTGCTCAAGTAGGAAAAAGAAATGTGCAATAACTTAAGAAGAAAGGTGATGTAGGTCAGAGTTTAGAGAGAAAATACATAGGTTAACTCTATCACACACAGACAGAGATGGAAGTCACATCAGTAAGCTCTTATCTTCATTTTTCCTCAATTATGTTATTTTATAATTTATAAATTATAATTTATAATAATTATAACATAATTATTCCTTAATTTGAAATATTTTATCTTATTCTCTAAAACACCTTACAAAGAAACTCCAGTCGTCAAACAACCATTGAGTCAGTCATAGGATAAAACATAAGCATTCTGGAAACCAATCTCAGAGTTTAACTGAAGAATTGAGTCCTAGGAATGGTCAACACTTGCCTCACTTTTGTTCACTGCTGGAAATATACCTACAATATCAAGGTGACATTTATAAATTTTGAATAATGTGAAATTGTACAGTTTTTGGCACTTGATTTTAGAACCAGAAAACAAAAATGAAAATGTAAAATCAATATGATCTTGGAAGGGTCCTGGACAGGTAAGAAGGTATTTGCTCTCTTGATTCAGATATTAATTATTAACTTTCAAGTGTTACTGGTAATAGCATCTACCACTAATATTGTTTACTAAAAAGTAAATTAGTTAACACATGCAAACAACTTACAACATTGTCCAGCATGCTGCAAACACTCAACAGATTTAATGATGATTATTATGGATGCTGCTGTTTTTACTGCTTTTTTGATTATTATTTCACATAAACTAAGATTCAGGGATGGAAGCATTGCCTGCACTGCTTTTCTCAAACACAGACACAAATCCTTTTAACAGCTTTCTACACCCCTGTGTTACATGGTTCTACTAAAAACTCAACAAACAAAAATAGAACAAACTCTCTGCACTGAGAATTACTTAAATAAACTCTATAAATATAGTTGCTCTCTCTGCTCAGGTTCAAAGACTCTCCCAACGACATGATCACTGTTGAGGTTTGACCTCCTTCCAGCCAGGGGCAACCTTCCTACCTAATAGCCAACACAGGGCAAATGAATGTTTTTGCCACCACCTGAGAAGCACTGAGTCTATACACATGGGTGCTTGGGCTCAAATAGTGAACCACGAGAGAATCATTAAGTCTCTTTTCCTCCAAATTTAAGCTCTTTAAACTCATACAAATAAGGAAAAAAAAAAAAAGATCATCCAATTTTTTTGGATCAAGCTTAATGAGAAGTAATTTAAAGTAGATTTAAAGCAAACGTGTCACGAAGAAAACCAATCAAGTCAATCAATTTTTCCCGTAGGCATAATTAAGAAGTCATTGACATCTTTTTTGCCTTAAAATCCAGGTCAATTTGAAGTTTGGTGTTGAAGAAATGTGAAGCTCAAAAGCGTAATAAGTAAACAAATTGAGAGAGATAAATAAATGAATGAACACATGCATGGATGGATGGACGGACGGACGGACGGACGGACGGATGGACGGACAGGCATATAGAAAGACAGACATATGAATGAATGAATAGATGAATAAGTAGATAAAGAGATAGCTATATCAACAAATCAATAAATAGATGGATAAATAGATAAATAAACAGATAAATAATAACAAGTTTGGCTTTCCAGAACTGTATTTTTGTGTGTTGATCTGATATCCCGCCATTCTGTTGAATTTGTATATTAAATCTAATAGTTTCTTTTTGTTTTTTATTTGTATTGTATATTTGTGGGTGTGTGTATGTGAGGGAGAGAGAGAGAGAAAGAGAGAGAATTCCTTAGGATATTCTATGTATAAGATCTTGTCATCTTGAATAGGAAAAATTTTACTTCTTTCCAAATTCAAATGCCTTTAAAAAAAATTTTAGCCTAACTTTTCTGTCTAGTATTTCCAGAAAAATGTAGAATAAGAGTTATGAAATCAGGCATCCTTGTCTTGTTCCTGATGTTAGGGGAAAACTTGTAGTCTTTCACCAATGCGTGTGATGTTAAAAAAAAAAAAAATAGCTATGGGTATTTCATAAGTGTCCTTAATCAGATACATGTAGTTTCCTTACATTTCTAGTTTGTTGAATGGTTTTATTATGAAAGGGTCTTGGATTTTGTCAAATGATGTTTCTGCATTCATTAATCAAATCATTTTTCCTTCATTTTCTTAATTAATTGATATTTATGCTTAACAACTCTTGCATTTCTGGGATAAGTTCCACTGGGATGTGGTTTATAGTCTTTTCAATATGCTGCTATGTTTGGTTTGCTAGTATTTTGCTGCTGGATTTGGTTTGTTAGTACTCTGTTGAAGATTTGCATTCATATTCATAAGGGATATTGTGGGTTTTTTTGGCTTTGGTGTCAGGGCGATTATGTCATCATAGAACCAGTTACAAAGTGTTCCCTACTATTTTCTTTTGCAAGAGTTTGAGAAGGATTAATGTTAATTTGTATTCGGTACTTTGTTATAATTTCTATCTCCTTATTGTTATTGTTGTTGTTGTTTTTCTAGGTGCGCTCGAGTCATTTCTGACTCATAGCCACCCTATGCACAACAAAAGGAAACACTGCCCGATCCTGTGCCATCCTCACAATCATTGTTATGCTTGGGCCCATTGTTGCAGCCACCATGTCAGTCCATTTTGTTGAGGGCCTTCCTCTTTTTCACTGACCCTATTCTTTACCAAGGATGATGTCCTTCTCCAGAGACTGATCCTTCCTGACAACATGCCCAAAGTATATGAGATGAAGTCTCACCATTCTTGCTTCTAAGGAGCATTCTAGCTGTACTTCTTCCAAGGCAGATTTGTTCCTTATTTTGGCACATCATGATATATTCAATATTCTTCACCAACAGATGCCAATTTTTCTTCAGTCTTCCTTACTCATCATCCAGCTTTCATTGCTTGGGTCAGGGGCACCTTAGTCTTCAAGGTGACGTCCTTGCTTTTTAACACTTTAAGGAGGTCTTTTGTAGCAGATTTGCCCACTGCTGCTTCCATGGATGCTGATTGCTGAAACAAGTAAAATGAAATCCTTATTGTTTTAGGTTTTATATTTAGGTCTTTGATCCATTTTGAGTTAGTTTTTGTTTATGATGTGAAGTATGGGTCCTGATTCCTTTTTTCTACAGACGGACATTCAGTTTTGCCAGTGCCATTTGTTAGAGACTGTCTTTTCCCAATTTAACAAAATTTGGCCCTTCGTCAAAAATCAGCGGCCCATAGCTGGACGGATTTACATCTGTCTTCTAAATTCTGTTCCATCGGTCTATGTGTTTGTCATCGTACAAATACCAGTCTGTTTTGATTGCCATGCCTGTATAGTAGGTTCTGAGATTCAGTAGTGCGAGGCCTTCTTTCTACCTTGTTCTTCTTTAGTAGCACTTAACTTATCCAAGGCCTCTTTCCTTTTCACATTGGGTTGGTGATTAGTGTTTCCATCTCATTAAAGAATGCCGTTGCAATTTGGATCGGTCTTGCATTATATTTGTAGATCACTTCAGGTAGTATTGACATTTTCATGATGTTGAGTCTTCCTATCCATGAGCATTTTTTTTTTCTTCCAATTATATAGGTCTCTTGGTTTCTTGCAGTAGCATTTTGTAGTTTTCTTTGTATAGGTCTTTTATATCCCTGGTTAGATAGATTTATTCCCAAGTATTTTATCATTTGGGGGGCTATTATAAATGGCATTCTTTTTGTGATTTACTTTTTGAAGTTCTCTTTGTTGATGTAGAGGAATCCAACTAATATGATATTGTACCCTGCTACTTTGCTGACTCCTTCTATTAGTTCCAGTAGTTTTTTTGTGGAATCCTTGGAGTTTTCTATGTATAGGTTCATTTCATCTGTGTATAGGGAAAATTTTGCTTCTTCCTTCCAATTTGGATGTCCTTTATTTCTTTCTTTTTTCCATATTTCTTTAGTTAAGACTTTCAGTGCAATGACATTTTGGTTAGCAGCCGAGCACTTAACCAATGCACCACCAGGCCTCCTCTATGTCGTTACCTTGAAATTTACCGTTATCTTCCTAAGTTTAAAACAGTCTTTTATTTATTGGTATCGCTTTGGCTTCCTCTCCATATGGAAGTTCTATAACTACACCATTTCTTCCCTCTTCTTTGTTTTGATGTCATCATTTACATATTGATGTCTTTGGTTCCCTGTTTTTAGCTTTGTTTTGTTTTTTAAATTCTTTATTTGGGTTGGTATCTGGGTGGTCTGTCCTGCGTCCAAATATCAGATTATTGTTTAATGTTTTTGGTTCTCTATTCGAAGGACTCTCTTTAATATTTCTCATAAGTTTGGTCTGGTTTTTACAAATTCCCTTAATTTCTGCTTATCTGGAAATATTCTAATGTTGCCATTGTATTTGAGAGACTGTTTTACCAAATATAGAATTGCTGGCTGGGTTTTTTTTGTTTTTGTTTTTTTACTTTCGACCTTTTATATAGGTCTTCCCACTGTCTTCTTGCCTACGTAGTTTTAGCTACATAGTTGGAGATTAGTTTTATTGGTTCCCCTTTGTAGATAGGTGACTTTATTTTTCCTTAGCTGATCTCAGGATTCTTTGTTTGTCTTTGGTCCTTTTTTTTTTGCAAGTTTGTTTATAAGTCTTGGTGACTTTCTTTGGGCTCTATCCTGTATGGGGTTCATTGCGCTTCTTGGATGAGTATCTTCTTATCTTTCATAATGATAGATAGCGAAGTTTTCTGCCAGGATTACTTTGACAATTGTCTCTGTGTTTTGCATTGCACCCAGCCCCATCCATTGGATCTCTTATCATATGCAAGTTTTTCCTCTTGACAGTGTCCCACATAATTATTAGGATTTCTTCATTCTTTTTTCTGATTTTTCCTCAAACAAATTGGTATCAAGGGATTTTTCTTTAATTTCACTAATCTGTCTTCCATTGCTTCAATTCTGGTCTTATATCCTTCTTTTGAGTTGTCTGTTTCTGAAATTTTATTCTTAATCTTTTGGCTTTCTAGTTGATGTTTTTGTATGGTTTCTAGTTGTTTCGTTTTTATATTGTTTTCCTGAATTCTTTATCGCTTTTATGAGTTGTAAACAACTTGACAACAATGGGTTTTTTGTTTGTTTGTTGCTTTCTTTCATTTTGTCAGTGCCTTCCTTGATTTTGTCTATATTTTTCTTGGTTTTGCCTGTGTTTTCACAGGCTGTTTCTTACCCCCGGCAGTTTTTTTGTTCTTTATTTCAGTCACTTGCTGACTCCATCTTGTCCTGCTTCTTTTTGTGATTTGATATTGTCTGTTGTTTCCGAAGCATCAAGAAATTATTATATCTATTTATTTACTGTGTGTTTGTTGAACCATGAAATTTTGTTTTGTTTTGATATATCCAAGTAGGCTGGGCCTGTGTTTTGCTCTGGTCTCTAATTTTGCCATTTTGATGCTCTCAGTACCTTTCTCAGGGTTGGTGGAGGAATGACTGCATGTGTGAGTGTGGGTCTCTCGTGGGGCTGTTGAGGATATAGGTGGTGTTTCTGTTGAGGTGGTGTGTTTGTCTGTCCAGCTGGACCCTGGCTGTGGGTGCAGTGGGTGATCTTCCTAGTTTTGGGGTTGGGTGCTGTGTGTGTGCTCTGCTGATTGCAGGGTGGTTGGGTTTGGGGTATCTGGGTTGTTGGTCCCCAGATGAGTTGTCTGGAAACTCTCATCAATGGTTCCAGGTGAGCAGGGTTATGTGGGGATGTTTAGAATTAGAATATAGAATACAGAAGAATATACAATATACATTATAGAAGAATATACACAGTAGAAGACTACACAATACAGAATATAGATTATACAAGAGCATGTAATACAGAATTTAGAACATAGAATGTAGAATAAAGACTATAGAATACAGATTATAAAATATAGAAAATTATGGAATGTAGAATGTAAAATATAGAATACACTATATTCTATTTTCAAAGTTCTTTTATATTCTGTATTCTATCTTCAGTGTTCTATGTTCCATATTCTATATTTCAAATTCTCTATTTTCTATAATCTATGTTCTTCTATATTCTATTTTTGTATATTCTATATTTCATACTTTGCATTCTATATGCGATGTTCTACATTCTATATTTTTCTACATACAATATTCTTCTATATTCTATATTTCATATTCCATATTCTATATTGTATATTTTAAATTCTTCCATATTCTATGCTCTATATTCTGTATTCTACATTCTAAATTCTTTATTCTATGTTCTTCCATTTTCTTCTATATTCTATATACTATATTTTTCTGTATTCTATATTCCATAGTCTACATTCTTCCTTCTATATTCTACATTTTTCTATATTCTGTATTCTTCATAGTGTATATTTTGTTTTACACTCTATATTCTTATTCCATTATCTTCTATATTCTATAATCTATATTCTTCTATATTCTGTGTTCTTTATGCTTTATTTTTATTCTATATTTTGTATTCTACATACTATATTCTTCTATATTCTATATTTTCTATATTCTATATTCCATCCTCTGTGTTCTATATTCAATGTTCTTTTTCTATATTCTATAATTTTCTGTATTCTATATTCTATATTCTTCTATAGTCTGTATCATATATTGTTCTATATTGTATATTGTGTATTTTGCATTCTACATTCTATATTCCATAATCTTCTATATTGTATAATGTATATTCTCTATATTATGTATTTTTTATTCTATATTTTATATTCTGTATTCTACATTCTATTTTCTAAATTCTATATTTTCTATATTCCATTGATTGTATTCTATATTCATTTTTTTCTATAGTCTATATTTAATAATTTTCTGTATTCTATATTCCATATTGCATATTCTGTATACTCTATTCTACATTCTATATTCTCTTATATTCTATCTTCTATATTTAATTCTACATTCTATATTCCAGTCTTCAATATTCTATAATCTATATTCTTCTATATTCTATGTTCTTTATTCTACATTTTATATTCTACTTTGTACATACTCTATTCTATATTTCTCTATTTTATATTTTTCTATATTCTCTATTCCATACCCTGTATTCTATATCACATATTCTATATTCTGTGTTCTATATTCTATGTTCTATATTCAATATTTTTATATACTATATTCTTCTGTATTCTATATTATATATTCCATATTCTACATTCTGCATTCTATAGTCTTCTATGTTCTGTATTCTATACTCTTCTACATTCTTATTCTACATTCTATATTCTTCTCTTATAATCTATATTCTTCTATCTGCTATATTCTGTATTGTACATTCTGAATTGTATATTAAATATTCTACAGTCTACATTCTAAATTTTGTAATATTCTTTATTCTTCTCTATACTCTATTCCACATTCTATGTTCTCTATTCTACATTCCATTTTCTTCTATATTTGACATTTTCTATTCTAAATTTTTCTGAATTCTATATTCTTCTATATTCTGTATTTTTTAGTGTTTATTCTACCTTCTAATCTCTATATTCTATATTCTTCTGTAATCTAATATTCTCTTGTATTCTCTATTCCATATTCTCTATTCTACATTCTATATTCTTCTATAGTCTGTAATCTATATTCTTCTACTTTATTCTATATTCTTCAATAGTATATATCCGGTACCTTATATTCCATATTTGTCCATAGTCTATTTTCTTCTATGTTCTATCTTCTATTTTCTGTAGTCTGTCATCTATATTCTGTATTCTTCTATATTCTGCATTCTATATCCTATATCTTCTAAATTTTTGCTCTATATTTTCCTATATTCTGTATTGTTTTTCAGTTTTCTATATTCTTCTATAATTATACTCTACATTCTCCTATTGTCCATATTCCATATTCTTCTATACTCTATATTCTTTTTTCTTTTATATTCTGCATTGTATTTTCTATGTCCTATGTTCTTCTATATACTGTATTCCTCTATATTCTATGTTCTACGTTCTAAATTCTTCTATATTCTATATTCTGTACTTTATATTCTACATTCTAAATTCTATATTCTCCTATATTCTATATTCTTTTATATTCTCTTTCTGTATTTTTACATATTCTAGGTTCTATATTCCATACTCTGTATTCTATATTGTATATTCAAAGCTCTATGTTCTATATTCTTTATTTTTATATATACTATATTTTTCTGTGTGGTATATTCTATGTTCCATATTCTGTAGTCTACATTCTGTATTCTTTTAAATTCTGTATTCTTTTATATTTTACATTCTACATTCCATAATTCTCTGTATTCTACAATCTGTATTCTATATTCTATAGTCTTTATTCTATATTTTATATTCTGTAGTCTACATTCTATATTCTAAATTCTGTATTCTATGTTCTTCAGTAATCTATATTCTTCCTTGTATAGTCTTCTACTGTGTACATTCTTCTATAATGTATATTCTGTATTCTATATCCTAATTCTTCTGTATTCTCTATTCCATATTCTGTATTCTTCAATATTCTGTATTCTACATTCTACTATATTCTTTTTCTTGTATTTTCCATACCCTTGTACATTCTATATTCTATATTTCGTATTCTATGTTCTTCTATATTCTATATTTTACATTGTACATTCTATATTCCATTATTTTCTATACTGTATGATTTATTTTTTTATTATATACTTCTGTGTATTCTTCACTGTATACTTTGCATTGTATAATCTGTATTCTACATTGTACATTTTATTCTTCTGCATTCCATATTCTAAATTTATATTCTATTTTCTTCTATATCCTGTATTCTGTATGCTGTATTCTTCTATAATGTATATTCTATATTCTTCTTTATTCCAAATCCTCTATACACTATATTGTTCTGTTTACAACGTTCTTTTATATTCTGTATTGTATCTTCCGTGTTCTATGTTCCATATTCTATATTTTAAATTCTCTATATTCTATAATCTATGTTCTTCTATATTCTATATTTTTGTATATTCTATATCCCATACTCTGTA
The DNA here is from genome assembly GCF_030014295.1 of Loxodonta africana. NCBI lineage: Eukaryota > Metazoa > Chordata > Mammalia > Proboscidea > Elephantidae > Loxodonta > Loxodonta africana. Next base: position 283,011 of record NW_026974992.1, on the reverse strand, counting down.
TTCTATATTCTACATTTTTCTACATACAATATTCTTCTATATTCCATATTCTATATTCCACATTGTATATTTTAAATTCTTCCATATTCTATGCTCTGTATTCTATATTCTAAATTCTATATTCTTCCATATACTTCGTCTATATTTTTCTATATACTATATTTTTCTGTATTCTCTATTGCATATTCTATATTCTTCCTTCTATATCCTACTATATTCTGTATTCTTCTATAGTGTAGTCTGTATTTTAAATTCTATATTCTGTTATCTTCTATATTCTATATTCTTCTATAATCTGTGTTCTTTACCCTTTATTTTATATTCTATATTTTGTATTCTACATTCTATATTCTATATTTTTCTATATTACATATTCCATACTCTGTGTTCTATATTCAATGTTCTTTTTCTATAATCTATATTTTTCTATACAATTTTCTGTATTCTATATTCATTCTTTACTCTATATTCTTCTATAGTCTGTATCATATATTTTTCTATATTGTAAATTCTGTATTTTACATTCTACATTCTATATTCCATAATCTTCTATATTGTATAATGTATATTCTCTATATTATGTATTTTGTTCTATATTTTATATTCTATATCCTGTATTCTAAATTCTTTATTTTTCTATATTCCATTGTCTGTATTCTATACTCAATGTTTTCTATATTCTATATTTTTTATAATTTTCTGTATTCTATATTCCATATTGCATATTCTGTAAACTATATTCTACATTCTATATTTTCTTTTATTCCATCTTCTATATTCTATATTTAATTCTATATTCCAGAATATTCTATAATCTATATTCTTCTGTATTCTATGTTCTTTATTCTACTTTGTACATACTCTATTCTACATTCTTTAAGTCTATTCAATATTTTTCTATATTCTCTATTTCATACTCTGTATTCTATATTCCATATTCGATGTTCTATATTCTATATTTTTTATATCCTATATTCTTCTGTATTCTACATTCTGCATTTTATTCTTCTATGTTCTGTATTCTATACTCTTCTACATTCTTATTCTACATTCTATATTCTTCTGTTGTAATCTATATTCTTCTACCTGCTATATTCCATATTGTACATTCTAAATTCTATATTCAATATTCTAGTCTACATTCTATATTCTGAATTTTTCAATATTCTTTATTCTTCTCTATTCCCTATCCCATATTCTATGTTCTCCATTCTCCATTCCATTTTCTTCTATATTCTATATTCTGCATTTTATATTCTAAATTTTTTCTGAATTCTATATTCTATATTTTTTATGTATATTCTACCTTCTAATCTCTATATTCTATATTCTTCTGTAATCTATTCTCTTATATTCTCTATTCTCCATTCTATATTCTTCTATATTTTGTCATCTGTATTTTTCTACTTTATTCTCTATTCTTCAATACTGTATATCCTATACCCTATATTCCGTTTGTCAATATTCTATTTTCTTCTACATTCTATCTTCTATATTCTGTAGTCTGTCATCTATATCCTTTATTCTTCTATATTCTGCATTCTATATCCTATATCTTCTAAATTTATGCTCTATGTTTTCCTATATTCTGTATTCTATATTTTTCAATATTCTACATTCTTCTATAATTATATTCTACTTTCTCCTATTTTCCATATTCCTTATTCTTCTATACTCTATATTCTTCTGTATTCTTTTTTTCTTTTATATTCTGTATTGTATCGTCTATGTTCTTCCATATACTATATTCCTCTATATTCTATAGTCCATATTCTATATTCTACGTTCTAAATTCTATATTTTATATTCTGTACTGTACATTCTAAATTCTATATTCTATTTCTATATTCTTCCATAATCTAGGTTCTATATTCCATTCTCTGTATTTTATATTGTATATTTAAAGTTCTATGTTCTATATTCTTTATCTTTCTATATTCTGTTTTTCTGTATGGTATATCTTATGTTCCATATTCTATATTCTATATCCTATATTCTTCTGTATTCTGCTATAGTATGCATTCTATATTCTTCTATATTTTACATTCTACATTTCAGAATTTTCTATATTCTATACTCCGTAATCAATACTCTTCATTTTATATTTTATATTCTGTATTCTACATTCTTTTCTTTTATTCTACATTCTATTTTCTATATTCCAAATTCTGTATTCTATGTTCTTCTATAATCTATATTCTGTATCGTATAGTCGTATAGGGTAGCCCGCACGCACGAGCAGGCCCGAATAGCGGAGCCCCGCAGGTAAGGCGAAGCCTGAAAGGAGAGCTCCACAGGCATGAATAGGCCCGAACAGAGAGTCCCGCAGGCATGAATAGGCCCGAACAGAGAGTCCCGCAGGAAAGAACAGGCCCAAACGGAGAGTTCTGCAAGCAAGTATAGGCCCAAATGGAGAGTCCCGCAGGCAAGGATAGGCCCAAACTGAGAGTCCGGCAGGCAAAAATATCCCTTAATAGAGGAGCCCCACAGGCAAGAACAGGCCCAAATAGTGGAGCCCCGCACGCAGGAAAAGGCCTGAATAACGGAGCTCCACAGGCACGAAGAGGCCCGAATAGAGGAGCCCCGCAGACAAGAGGAAGCCTGAAAGGAGAGTCCCGCAGGCAAGAATAGTCCTGAACTGGGACTCACGCAGGCAAGAATAGTCCCGAACTGGGACTCACGCAGGCAAGAATAGGCCCGAACAGAGTCACGCAGGCAAGAATACGCCTGAATTAGAGCCCGGCTGGCAAGAAAAGGCCCTTACACAGTCCCGTGGGCAAGAATAGGCCCGAATAGAGGAGCCCCGCAGGTAAGAATAGGCCCAAACAGAATCCCCCAGGAAAGAATAGACCCTAACAGAGAAGCCTGGAGTTGAGAATAGGCCCAAAAGGAGAGTCCTGCAGGCGAGAACAGGCCCAAAAGGAGAGTCCGGCAGCCGAGAAAGGGCCCGAACGGAGAGTCCCGAAGGCGACAACAGGCCCATACCGAGAGTCCCGCAGACGAGAATAAGCCCGAAGGGAGATTCCCACAGGCCAGAACAGAGGAGCCCTGTAGGCAAGAATAGGCCTGAACAGGGTCGCGCAGGCAAAAATAGACCTGAACGGAGAGTCCCGCAGGAAAGAATAGGCCCAAATGGAGAGTGCTACAGGCAAGAATAGGCCAGAACGGAGATTCCTGTAGCCAAGAATCAGCCCGAACAGAGTCCCGAAGGCAAGAATAGGACCGCACAGAGGAGTCCCGCAGGCAAGAACATGCCCGAATAGAGGAGCCCCACAGGCACGAACAGGCCGGAATAGCGGAGCCTGGCACGTACGAACACGCCGAATAGCGGAACCCGCCACACGAGAACACTCACCAATGCCGGAGCTCCGCAGGCACGAGCAGGCCCCAAGAGCGGAGCCCCGCACTGATGAACGGCCCCAAGAGCGGAGCCCCGCACTGATGAACGGCCCCAAGAGCGGAGCCCCGCACTGATGAACGGCCCCAAGAGCGGAGCCCCGCACTGATGAACGGCCCCAAGAGCGGAGCCCCGCACGCACGAACAGGCCCGAATAACGGAGGCCCGCAGGCTCAAACAGGCCTGAATAACGGAGCTCCGTAGGCACGAGCAGGCCCAAATAGAAGAGCCCCGCAGGCAAGAGGAGGAAGGAAAGGATGCTCCCGCAGGCAAGATTAGGCCCGAACGGAGGTTCCACAGGCAAGAATAGGCCCAAACGAATGATCCCACAGGCAAGAATAGGACCGAACAGAGTGTCCCACAGGCACGAATGGGCCCGAACGGAAGGTTCCGCAGGCGAGAATAGGCCCGGACGGAGAGTCCCGCAGGCCAGGATAGGCCCGAAATAGAGGAGCCCCGCAGGTAAGAAGAGGCCCTAACGGAGAGGCCTGCAGGCGAGAACAGGCCGGAACAGAGAGTCCCACAGGCAAGAACAGGCCAGAATAGAGGAGCCCTGTAGGCAAGAATAGGCCCCGACGGAGAGTCCCGCAGGCCAGGATAGGCCCGAATAGAGGAGCCCCGCAGGTAAGAAGAGGCCCTAACGGAGAGGCCTGCAGGCGAGAACAGGCCGGAACAGAGAGTTCCACAGGCAAGAACAGGCCAGAATAGAGGAGCCCTGTAGGCAAGAATAGGCCCCGACGGAGAGTCCCGCAGGCAAGAATAGACCTGAACGGAGAGTCCTGCAGAAAAGAATATAGAATGTTGAGTACAGTATAGAGAATATGGAATATAGAATACACAAAAGTATAGTATATGTAAATATATAGAAAATAGAAGATTGAATATAGAAAAATATAGAATATAGAAAAATTGCAAATGTTTAATATAGAATGTAGAATATAGAAGATTTTAAAATGTAGACTATACAATATGGAATATAGAATACAGAAGAATATAGTATAGAGAAAAATATAGAATATAGAACATCGAATATAGAATAGAGAGTATGGCATATAGGATATAGGAAAATATAGAATATAGAAAAACATAGAATTTAGAATGTGGAATATAGAATATAGAAGAATTTAGAATATAGAATATGGAATATAGAAGGAATAGTACATAGAAGAAAACTGAACATAGAACACAGAACACAGAAGATATAGAATGTAAAAGAATATAGAAAATAGAATATACAAGAATATGGAATACAGAAGAATATAAACAAGAATATGGATTATAGAATATACATTACAGAAGAATATAGAATACAGAATATAGAAGAATATTGAATATAAATTTAGAATATAGAAGAATATAGAATATAGAAGGCTATAGAAAATACAAGAAAAATATAGTAGAACGTAGAATACACAATACGGAAGAATAGAGAATATAGAAGAATAGAATATAGAATACAGAAGAATATAGAATATACATTATAGAAGAATATACACAGTAGAAAACTATGCAGTACAGAATATAGATTATACAAGAACATGTAATACAGAATTTAGAATATAGAAAGTAGAATGTAGAATACAGAAAATACAATATAAAATATAGAATAAAGACTAGAATACAGATTATAGAATACAGAAAATTATGGAATGTAGAATGTAAAATATGAAATACACTATATTCTTCTATTTTCCAAGTTCTTTTGTATTCTGTATTCTATTTTCAGTGTTCCATATTCTATATTTTAAATTCTCTATATTCTATAATCTATGTTCTTCTATATTCTATATTTTTGTATATTCTATATCCCATACTCTGTATTCTATATTCTACATACAATATTCTTCTATATTCCATATTCTATATTCTACATTGTATATTTTAAATTCTTCCATATTCTATGTTCTGTATTCTACATTCTAAATTCTTTATGTTCTTCCATATTCTATATTTTTCTATATACTATAATTTTCTATATTCTACATTCCATATTCTACATTCTTCCTTCTGTATTCTATATTATTCTATATTCTGAATTCTATATTCTTCTATTTTGTAGATTCTGTATTTTACATTCTATATTCCATTATTTCTATATTCTATAATCTATATTCTATATTCTGTGCTGTTTATGCTTTACTTCATATTCTATATTTTGTAGTCTACATTGTATGTTTTTCTATATTCTATATTCCATACTCTGTGTTCTATATTCAATGTTCTTTTTCTATATTCTATATTTTTCTGTATAATTTTCTGTATTCTATATTCTACATTCTATATTCTTCTATAGTCTGTACCATATATTGTTCTATATTGTATATTCTGTATTTTACATTCTACATTCTATATTCCATAATCTTCTGTATTTTATAATGTATATCTCTATATTATGTATTTTTTATTCTATATTTTATATTCTGTATTCTACATTCTATAATTTTCTATATTCCATTGTCTGTATTCTATATTCAATGTTTTTTCCTATAGTCTATATTTTTTTATAATTTTCAGTATTCTATATTCCATATTGCATATTCTGTAAACTATATTCTACATTCTGTATTCTCTTATATTCCATCTTCTATATTCTATATTCCAGAATCTTCTATATTCTGTAATGTATATTCTTCTAAATTCTATGTTCTTTATTCTGTATTTTATATTCTGTATTGTACTTTGTATATACTCTATTCTATAGTCTATATTTATCTCTATTCTATACTTTTCTATATTCTCTATTAATACCCTGTATTGTATATTCCATATTCTATATTCCAAATTCTTCTATATCCCATATTCCACATTCTAAATTCTATGTTCTTCTATATTCTATATTTTCCTATATTCCATACTCTCTATTCTATATTTGATGTTCTATGTTGTATATTCTATATTTTTCTCTATACTATATTCTTCTGTATTCTATATTCCATATTGTGTATTCTACATTCTATATTCTAAAATCTTCTATATTCTACATTCTGTATTCTATATTCTATATTTTTCTATATTCTATGTTCTATATTCAATGTTCCATTTTCTATATTTTTACACATACTGTATTTTTATGTATTCTATATTCCATATTCTTGATACTATATTCAACATTCTATGTTCTTCTATATTCCATATTCCATATTCTCGTACATTCTGTATTTTACATTCTACATTCTGTATTCCATAATCTTCTGTATTGTATAATTTATAATCTTCTATATTCTATAATCTATATTTTCCTATACTTTGCATTCTGTAATCTGTATTCCACGTTGTACATTTTATATTCCTCTGTATTCTATATTCTAAACATATGTTCTGTGTTCTTCTATATTCTGTTATCTATGCTATATTCTTCTATAATGTATATTCTATATCCTTATTTATTCCAAATCCTCTATACACTATATTCTTCTATTTTCAAAGGTCTTTTATATTCTGTATTCTATCTTCAGTGTTCTATGTTCCATATTCTATATTTGAAATTCTTTACATTCTATAATCTATGTTCATATGTATTCTATATTTTTCTATATTCTATATTCCATACTCTATTCTGTATTTGATGTTCTATATTCTATATTTTTCTACATACATTATTCCTCTATATTCTATATTGCACATTTCATGTTCCATATTCTACTTTCTGCATTGTATATTTAAAATTTTTCCACATTCTATGTTCTGTATTCTATATTCTTCCATGTTCTATATTTTTCTACATACTATATTTTTCTGTATTCTATATTCCATATTCTTCATTCTTCCTTCTATATTCTATATTCGTCTATATTCTGTATTCTATATTCTTCTATATTGTATATTCTGCATTTTATATTCTATATTCCGTTATCGTCTATATTCTTTAATCTATATTCTTCTATATTCTGTGTTCTTTATGCTTTATTTCATATTTTATATTTTGTGTTCTACATTCTATATTCTATGTTCTATATTCTTCTATATTCTATATTCCATACTCTGTGTTGCATATTGTTTTTCCTATATTCTATACTTTTCTATATAATTTTCTGTATTGTATATTCTACATTCTATACTATATATTCTTCCATAGTCTGTATCATATATTCTTCTATATTGTATATTCTGTATTTTACATTCTACATTCCGTAATCTTCTATGTTCTGTAATGTTTATTCTCTCTGTTATGTATTTTTATTCTATGTTTTATATTCTGTATTCTATATTTTTCTACATTCCATTGTCTGTATTCTATATTCAATATTTTTCTATAGTCTATATATTTTATAATTTTCTGTATCCTATATTCCATATTGCATATTCTGTATATTATATTCTGCATTCTATATTCTCTTATATTCCATCTCCTATATTCTATATTTAACTCTACATTCTATATTCCAGAATCTTCTATATTCCATAATCTATATTCCTCTATATTCTATGTTCTGTATTTTATATTCTGAATTCTACTTTGTACATACTCTATTCTATAGTCTATATTTATCTCTATTCTGTATTTTTCTATATTCTCTATTTCATACTCTGTATTCTATATTCCATATTCAATGTTCTATATTCTATATTTTTATATACTATATTCTTCTGTATTCTACATTCTATATTCCTTATTCTATTTTCTACATTCTGCATTCTATATTCTTCTATGTCCTGCATTCTATACTCTTCTACATTCTTATTCTATATTCTTCACTTGTAATCTATATTCTTCTATCTGCTGTATTCTATATTGTACATTCTAAATTCTGTATTCAATATTCTACAGTCTACATTCTATGTTCTAAGTTTTTCAATATTCTTTATTCTTCTCTATACTCTATTCCATATTCCATGTTCTCCATTCTACATTTTATATTCTATTTTCTTCTATACTCTACATTTTATGTTCTAAATTTTTCTGAATTCTGTATTCTATCTTCTATATTTTTATTGTATATTCTGCCTTCTAATCTCTATATTCTTCTGTAATCTAATATTCTCTTGTATAGTCTATTCCATATTCTCTATTCTACATTCTATATTCTTCTATAGTTTGTAATCTATATTCTTCTACTTTCTGTAGTCTATATTCTTCAGTAGTGTGTATCCTATACCCTATATTTGTCAATACTCTTATTTTCTTCTGTGTTCTATCTTCTATATTCTGTAGTCTGTCATCTATATTCTTTATTCTTCTATATTCTGCATTCATATATCTGTATCATCTATATTCTAAATTTATGCTCTATGTTTTCCTATATTCTGTATTCTGTATTTTTCAACATTCTATATTCTTCTATAATTATATTCTACATTCTCATATTTTCCATGTTCTGTTTTCTTCTATAATCTATATTCTTTTTTCTTTTATATTCTGTATTGTATCTTCTATGTTCTATATTCTATATACTATATTTCTCTCTATTCTATAGTCCATATTCTATATTCTACGTTCTAAATTCTTCTATACTCTGTATCCTGTATTTTATATTCTATATTCTTCTATGTTCTATATTCTTGTATATTCTATTTCTATATTTTTCCATAGTCTAGGTTGTATATTCCATATTCTGTATTCTATACTGTATATTCTACATTCTATATTCTAAAATCTTCTATATTCTACATTCTGTATTCTAAATTCTACAGTCTATATTTTTCTATATTCTATGTTCTATGTTCAATCTTCTACTTTCTATACTTTACCTATACTATATTTTTGTGTATTCTATATTCCATATTCTTGATACTATATTCAACATTCCATATTCTTGTATATTCTGTATTCCATTTTCTTCTATATTCTACATTTTATAGTCTACATTGTATTTTCCATAATCATGTATATTGTATAATTTATAATCTTCTATATTCTGTAATTTATATTCTCCTATATTCTTCTTTCTATAGTTTGCATTCCATAATTGCTATTCTACATCGTACATTTTATATTCTTCTGTATTCTATATTCTGAATTTATATTCTATTTTCTTCTATATTCTGTATTCTTTATGCTATGTTCTTCTATAACGTATATTCTGTACTCTTCTTTATTCCAAATCCTCTATATGCTATATTCTTCTATTTTCAAAGTTCTTTCATATTCTGTATTGTATCTTCAGTGTTCTCTGTATCATCTTCTATATTTTAAAGTCTCTGTATTCTATGATCTGTGTTCTTCGATGTTTTTCTACATTCTGTATTTTTGTATATTCTATATTCCATACTCTGTATTCTATATTCGATGTTCTATATTCTATATTTTTCTTCATACGATATTCTTCCATATTCTATATTGCATATTTTTTATTCCATATTCTATATTTTACATTCCATATTTTAAATTCCTCTATATTCTGTATTCTATAGTCTATATTCTTCCATATTCTGTCTTTTTACATACTATATTTTTCTGTATTCTATATTCCAATTCTACATTTGTCCTTCTATAGTCTATATTTTTCTATATTCTGTTTTCTTCTATATTGTGTATTCTATATTTTACATTCTATATTCTATTGTCTTCTATATTCTATATATTCTATGTTCTGTGTCATTTATACTTTATTTCATAATCTATGTTTCGTATTCTACACTTTATAGTCTATGTTCAATATTCCACATTTTTCTATATTCTATATTCTCTATTCCATACTTTATGTTCTATATTGAATGTTCATTTTCTGTATGTGGCAAACAGGTCATCCGTCTCCCCACGTCCATAAACCATTGGACTGCTGGGCCCAGGCTGCCAGGATTTCGGCCTTGCCTTCAGATCCCAGCCACATAGGCAGCTTTCCACCAGAGGCGGGGACATGGAGACAGCAAAAATTTGCAAAATGGCAGTGTCTCCTCGATTTCCCTGGCATTGTCTTTTTCAGCGGCATGCTTTTTTTCTCAGTAGGGTAAGGCACTGACGGAGAAAAACAGGATTATGTGTGCAGGAAAGGTGTCTGCTGAGAGGGTGATAACGTTGAGACCAGTTTGGGATCTTTTGTCCCAGGAAAGGCCCCTGGCAGGTGTGGGTCAATGTTCTCTGCCCATCCCATTTGGGGGGGGGTTGCACCAGACAAAGGAGCAGAGGAATTATTACTGGCCTGGAAAGTTGCATCTGCCCACAAGCTCCAACTGGCCAGGGTCCACCCTACTGTATTGCTCATGTCAATCAACAGAAGCTAAGACATTCCAGAGAGACTACCTGCTATTCTCTGCCCATGGGGAAGCGGTACAGCCAGAAGCCTCCCCCGTTCCATCTCCAGGCTCTATCTCAGGCCCCTCATACATGTGATGTGTCTCAGAGGTAGAATGAAGAGACTTCTCTGAACAAACACTTAAACGGAGGGGCATTAGATGCTGAGGAAGGGCGTCTGGACTACTGATATCCTAGCATAAGTGGAAAAGAGGTACCTGCCTGCTGTCACAGTGTGTCGAACCTGTCCACATCAGGGGTTCACTACTGTGAAGTTATTCCCTGAGTGCCCTCGATTTTGTGACGAAAAACACACGGGGCTGTTGTGTGTCCATGGGTAAAATGGAGGGCTCTGCGGAACTGGCCGGTTAGGCTGCACCTCTCCTATTGCTCACTGCTTGTGACCCGTCCCCGTCAGAAGTTCCGGCCAGCCTTCCGGTGGCTGTCTCCATGGTGATCGGGAAAGAAGCCTTAGGCCCCGCACTCAGCCTTCACCTGGCCTACCTGGCCTCTTTACACTCACCTAGACTGCTGTGTGGATGAAAGAAAGGCTGTCGGCCACTGACCATGTGTCCTTATTTCCTTTGAAGGATTAAGCTCCTTCCCTGGGCAGAAGACAGCCAAGGTCCGCCCGAGCCTAGACACCAAGTGACCTGTGACACTGCAGCCAGTGATAGATGTTGATTTCCATGCTCACGTATCCTCAGGTGGCAGATTCAGAGTGCTCGGAGGAGAAGTGTAAGTAGAGATCACACACCCACGAGGGCACGGGCCAAAGGTCAGGGAAAATAGCTGAGGTCATGGAGCTCTAGCGGAGCCAGTGTAGGGCCGAGGCCTCCGTCCTCTACATGGCAAAGAGGTGATCCATATGCCACCATCCGCAGACTCTGGACTGCTGGGGCCCTGGGTGCCTGGATTTCGGCCTTGTCTTCGGAGAAGTGACGCACATGCAGTGTGCCACCGGAGGCTGTAAAGCAGCAGAGGGCAAAAACTTGAAAATGGGGGCTTCGCTTGCCTTTGCCTGTGCTCTCTTTGGCTGAGTGACATCGTGTGTTTCCTAGCAAGAGAAGGCATTCGTGGAGATAGGCGGATTCCGTGTGTGCAGGCAAAGTGTGTACTGAGATGATCAGTCTATGGAGACCAGGGTGAACTTTTCGGACCCAGGATAGGACTCTGGCAGGTATGTGTCAACGTTTTCTGCCCAGCGCACTGACCAGGGTACTTCCATACAATGTTATCAGCGGAATTAGTAGTCTCTGGGGAGGCTGTCACATGTCAGCAAGCTTCACCTGGCCAGGGTCTGCCCATGATGTAGCTCCCCAATCGATGGCTACTCTCTAGACCTTCCAGATAGACTAGCAGATCTTCTCTGCCCATGGGCAACCAGTAGAGCCAGAGGCCTTCCCCCTTTGCTCTTTCGTCTCTGGGCCCTCTGTCAGGCACTCCAAGGTGTGAAGTGCCAAGGGGGAGAAGGAAGAGATTTCAGAGAAGGAACACATCGAGAGAGAGACAGAGAGAGGCAAGAGATGCTGAGTGGGGATGCCTTGCGTACTGATATGCTCAGGAAAGTGGGAAAGAGGTACCTGGCCTGCTGTGCCAATGCCCTGAAGCAGTCCGCACCAGGGGCTCCCTTGTGCCTGCGTAGCCTTTCCCAGGGTGTGCTCAAATCCTGTGGCCACTAGGTGTCCTAGGTCACAATGGAGGGCCCTGTGTCATCTGCCTGGCGGGCCGGATCTCAGCTAGTGGCTCAGTCTTGTCACCAGGCCAATCATAAGCTCTGCCACTCTTGCGGTGTGGGGACTGTCTCCATGGTGATGGCAAACAAGCCTTAGCCTTGACCACCTGGCCTTCACTTCACCTACCTGAACTGCTGACCCTCACTCAGACCTCTGTGTTGAAAAAAATGAATGTCTGCCCGTGCCCAGGTGTCAGCATCTGGGATAAAGGATTCGGGACCGTGCCTGGGGCAGAAGGAAGCCTAGGTCAGCTGGAACCTGGAAGTCTAGTGACTTGTGACACTATGCCAGTGACAAATGGTGACTCCCACACTCACATATCCCCTGGTGGCAGAACAATAGTGATGGGTGGAGAAACATCGCTGTGAAGCACACGTTCAGTGGGAACCGGAAAAGGCCAGGGCCAGTAGTGGACGTTGTGGAACTGAATGGCGACCCAGGGGTGGGCCCAAGGATCCCTCCTGTATGTGGCGAACAGGTCGTTCGTGTCCCCACGTCCATAAACCACTGTACTGCTAGGGCCCAGGCTGCAGGGATTTCGGCTTTGCCTTCGCAGCCCGGCCACATACGCTGCCTTGCAGGGGAGGCGGGGATATGTCAACAGCAAAAATTTGGAAAATGGCAGTGTCTCCTCGATATCCCTGGCATTGGCCTTTTTGAGCGGCATGCTTTTTTTCCTAGTAGGATAAGGCACTGATGGAGAAAGGCAGGATTATGTGTTCAGGAAAGGTGTGTGCTGAGAGGGTGACAATGTTGAGACCAGGTTGGGATCTTCACTCCCTGGAAAGGCCCCTGGCAGGTGTGAGTCAATGTTCTCTTCCCAGTCCACTTGGCCGCGAAGAGTTTTCACCATACAAAGAAGCAGTGGAATTATTCGTCACCAGAGAGGTTGCATCTGCCCACAAGCTCCACCTGGCCAGGGTCCGCCCCTACTGTATTGCCCATGTCAACCAACAGAAGCTAAGACCTTCTAGAGAGACTAACTGCTATTGTCTGCTCATGGGGAAGCGGTCTAGCCAGAAGCCTCCCCCGTCTCATCTCCAGGCTGTTTCCCAGGTCCCTCACACTTGTGATGTGTCTGAGGGGTATAATGAACAGATTTCTCTGAATGACCACATACAGAGAGGGAACATAGATGCTGAAGAAGTGCGCCTTGCCTACTGATACTCTAGCGTAAGCAGAACAGAGATACCTGCCTGCTGTCCCAGTGTGTCCAACCTCTCCACATCAAGAGACGCCCACAGTGAAGCTACTCCCTGGGTGCCCTCCATTGTGAGGCCAAAGACACAACGGGCCGTTGTGTGTACATGGGTACGATGGAGGGCTCTGCGAAACTGGCCGGTTAGGCTGCACCTCTCCTATTGGCTCAGTGTTTGTGACCCGTCCCCGTCAGAAGTTCCGGCCAGCCTTCCGGTGGCTGTCTCCATGGTGATTGGGAAAGAAGCCTTAGGCCCCGCACTCAGCCTTCACCTGGCCTACCTGGCCTCTTTAGCCTCATCTAGACCGCTGTGTGGATGAAAGAAAGAATGTCGGCCAATGACCACGTGTCCTCATTGCCTTTGAAGGATTAGGCTCCTTGCCTGGGCCGAAGACAGCCAAGGTCAGCCTGAGCCTAGACACCTAGTGACCTGTGACACTGCAGGCAGTGACAGATGTTAATTTTCATGCTCATGTATCCGCAGGTGGCAGATTCAGAGTGGTCGGAGAAGAAGTGTAACTAGGGATGACACACACACGAGGGCACGGGCCAAAAGTCAGGGAAAATAGCTGAGGTCGTGGAGCTCTAGCGGAGCCAGTGTAGGGCCCAGACCTCCCTCCTGTACGTGGCAAAGAGGTGATCCATATGCCGCCATGCTTGGACTCTGGACTGCTGGGGCCCTGGATGCCCAGATTGCGGCCTTGTCTTCGGAGAAGTGACACACATGCACTGTGCCAGCGGAGGCTGTGGCCCAGCAGAGGGCAAAATCTTGCAAATGGGGGCTTCAGTTGACTTTGCCTGTGCTCTCCTTTGGCTGAGTGACATCCTGTGTTTCCTAGCAGGAGAAGGCATTCGTGGAGAGAGGCGGATTCCATGCGTGCAGGCAAAGTGTCTGCTGAGATGATGAGTGGTTGGAGACCAGGGTGGACTCTTCAGACCCAGGATAGACCTCTGGCAGGTATGTGTCAATGTTTTCTGCCCATGGCACTCAGCCGGTTATTTGCATAGAATGTTATCAGCGGAATTAGTAGTCTCCGGAGAGGCTGCCACTTGTCAGGGAGCTTCACCTGGCCAGGTCCGCCCGTGATGTAGCTCCCCAATCAATCACTACTCTCTAGACCTTCCAGATGGACTACCAGAACTTCTCTCCCCATGGGCAAGCAGTAGAGCCAGAGGCCTTCCCCCTTTGTTCTTTCGTCTCAAGGCCCTGTGTCAGGCACTCCAAGGTGTGAAGTGACAAGGGGGAGAAGGAAGAGATTTCAGAGAACGAAGACAAGCAGAGAGAGACAGAGAGAGGCAAGAGATGCTGAGTGGGGATGCCTTGCCTACTGATATCCTCAGGAAAGTGGGAAAGAGGTACCTGGCGTGCTCTGCCAATGCCCTGAAGCAGTCCGCACCAGGGGCTCCCTTGTGTCTGCGTAGCCTTTCCCGGGGTGTGCTCAAATCCTGTGGCCACTAGGGGTCATAGGTCACAATGGAGGGCCCTGTGTCATCTGCCTGGCGGGCCGGATCTCTGCCATTGGCTCAGTCTTGTCAGCAGGCCCATCCCAAGCTCCGCCCACTCTTGCGGTGGGGGGACTGTCTCTATGGTGATGGCAAAGAAGCCTTAGCCCCGCCCACCTGGCCTTGACTTCACCTACCTGGCCCTCTGACCCTCACTCAGACCTCTGTGTTGATAAAAATCAATGTCCGCCAGTGCCCAGGTGTCAGCATCTGGGATAAAGGATTCGGGACCTTGCCTGGGGCAGAAGGCAGCCTAGGTCAGCGGGTAGCTGGAAGTCTAGTGACTTGTGACACTGCTGCCAGTGACAAATGCTGACTCCCACACTCACATATCCCCTGGTGGCAGAATGCTAGTGATGGGTGGAGAAAGATCGCTCCGGAGCACACGTTTAATGGGGCACCAGCCAAAGCAAAGGCCAGGGCCAGTAGTGGACGTCGTGGAGCTGAATGGCGAGCCAGTGAAGGGCCCAAGGATGTGGCGAACAGGTCATCCGTGTCCCCACGTCCATCAACCATTGCACTGCTGGGGCCCAGGCTGCCAGGATTTCGGCCTTGCCTTCGGAGCCCGGACACATAGGCAGCCTTGCACCGAAGGCGGGGACATGTAGACAGCAAAAATTGGGGAACTGGCAGTGTTTCCTCGATTTCCCTGGCATGGGCCTTTTTGAGCGGCTTGCTTTTTTTCCTGGTAGGATAGGGCCCTGACGGAGAAAGGCAGGATTACGTGTGCAGGAAAGTTGCGTGTTGAGTGGGTGACGACGTTGAGACCATGTTGGGATCTTTAGTCCCAAGAAAGGCCCCTGGCGGGTGTGGGTCAATGTTCTCTACCCATCCCCCTTGGCGGGGGGAGGTTTTCACTATACAAAGCAGCAGCGCAATTATTCGTCGCCGGAGAGGTTGCATCTGCCCACAAGCTCCACCTGGCCAGGGTCCGCCCCTACTGTATTACGCGTGTCAGTCAACAGAAGCTAAGACCTTCCAGAGAGACTACCTGCTATTTTCTACCCACGGGGAAGCAGTACAGCCGGAACCCTCCCCCGTTCCATGTCTAGGCTCTCTCTCAGGCCCCTCATACTTGTGATGTGTCTCATGGGTAGAACGAAGAGATTCCTCTGAGTGAACACATACAGAGAGGCCACAGATGCTGAGGAAGGGCGCCTTGCCTAGTGATATCCTAGCGTAAGTGGAAAAGAGGTACCTGCCTGCTGTCCCGGTGTGTCGAACGTGTTCACATCAGGGGTTGCCTACTGTGAAGTTATTCCCTGGGTGCCCTCGATTTTGTGTCCAAAGACGCAAGGGGCCGTTGTCTGTCCATGGGTAAAATGGAGGGCTCTGCGGAACTGGCCGGTTAGGCTGGACCTCTCCTATTGGCTGAGTGTTTGTGACTCGTCCCCGTCAGAAGTTCCGCCCAGCCTTGCGGTGGCTGTCACCATGGTGATTGGGAAAGAAGCCTTAGGCCCCACACTCAGCCTTCACCTGGCCTACCTGGCCTCTTTCCCCTCATCTAGACCGCTGTGTGGATGAAAGAAAGGATGTCGGCCAGTGAGCACGTGTCCTGATTTCCTTGGAAGGATTAGGCTCCTTGCCTGGGCAGAAGACAGCCAAGGTCAGCCTGAGCCTAGACACCTAGTGACCTGTGACACTGCAGCCAGTGATAGATGTTGATGTCCACGCTCAGGTATCCGCAGGTGGCGGATTCAGTGTGGTGGGAAGAGAAGTGGAAGTAGAGATGACACACTCACGAGGGCACGGGTCAAAGGTCAGGGAAAATAGCTGAGGTTGTGGAGCTCTAGCGGAGCCAGTCTAGGGCCCAGGCCTCCCTGCTGTACGAGGCAAAGAGGTGATCCATATGCCGCCATCCGTAGACTGTGGACGGCTGGGGCCCTGGATGCCCGGATTTCGGCCTTGTCTACCGAGAAGTGACGCACATGCAGTGTGCCGCCGGAGGCTGTGGAGCAGCAGAGGGCAAAATCTTGAAAACGGGGGCTTCAGTTGACTTTGCCTGTGCTCTCCTTTGGCTGAGTGACATCGTGTGTTTCCTAGCAGGTGAAGACATTCGTGGAGAGAGGCGGTTTCCATGCGTGCAGGCAAAGTGTGTGCTGAGATGATGAGTTGCTGGAGACCAGGGTGGACTCTTCAGACCCAGAATAGGCCTCTGGCAGGTATGTGTCAATGTTTTCTGCCCATGGCACTCAGCTGGTTATTTGCATAGAATGTTATCAGCGGAATTAGTAGTCTCCGGAGAGGCTGCCACTTGTCAGGGAGCTTCACCTGGCCAGGTCCGCCCGTGATGTAGCTCCCCAATCAATCACTACTCTCTGGACCTTCCAGATGGACTACCAGAACTTCTCTCCCCATGGGCAAGCAGTAGAGCCAGAGGCCTTCCCCCTTTGCTCTTTCGTCTCCAGGCCCTCTTTCAGGCACTCCAAGGTGTGAAGTGACAAGGGGGAGAAGGAAGAGATTTCAGAGAACGAAGACAAGCAGAGAGAGACAGAGAGAGGCAAGAGATGCTGAGTGGGGATGCCTTGCCTACTGATATCCTCAGGAAAGTGGGAAAGAGGTACCTGGCGTGCTCTGCCAATGCCCTGAAGCAGTCCGCACCAGGGGCTCCCTTGTGCCTGCGTAGCCTTTCCCGGGGTGTGCTCAAATCCTGTGGCCACTAGGGGTCATAGGTCACAATGGAGGGCCCTGTGTCATCTGCCTGGCGGGCCGGATCTCTGCCATTGGCTCAGTCTTGTCAGCAGGCCCATCCCAAGCTCCGCCCACTCTTGCGGTGGGGGGACTGTCTCTATGGTGATGGCAAAGAAGCCTTAGCCCCGCCCACCTGGCCTTGACTTCACCTACCTGGCCCTCTGACCCTCACTCAGACCTCTGTGTTGATAAAAATCAATGTCCGCCAGTGCCCAGGTGTCAGCATCTGGGATAAAGGATTCGGGACCTTGCCTGGGGCAGAAGGCAGCCTAGGTCAGCGGGTAGCTGGAAGTCTAGTGACTTGTGACACTGCTGCCAGTGACAAATGCTGACTCCCACACTCACATATCCCCTGGTGGCAGAATGCTAGTGATGGGTGGAGAAAGATCGCTCCGGAGCACACGTTTAATGGGGCACCAGCCAAAGCAAAGGCCAGGGCCAGTAGTGGACGTCGTGGAGCTGAATGGCGAGCCAGTGAAGGACCCAAGGATGTGGCGAACAGGTCATCCGTGTCCCCACGTCCATCAACCATTGCACTGCTGGGGCCCAGGCTGCCAGGATTTCGGCCTTGCCTTCGGAGCCCGGCCACATAGGCAGCCTTGCACCGAAGGCGGGGACATGTAGACAGCAAAAATTGGGGAACTGGCAGTGTTTCCTCGATTTCCCTGGCATGGGCCTTTTTGAGCGGCTTGCTTTTTTTCCTGGTAGGATAGGGCCCTGACGGAGAAAGGCAGGATTACGTGTGCAGGAAAGTTGCGTGTTGAGTGGGTGACGACGTTGAGACCATGTTGGGATCTTTAGTCCCAAGAAAGGCCCCTGGCGGGTGTGGGTCAATGTTCTCTACCCATCCCCCTTGGCGGGGGGAGGTTTTCACCATACAAAGCAGCAGCGCAATTATTCGTCGCCGGAGAGGTTGCATCTGCCCACAAGCTCCACCTGGCCAGGGTCCGCCCCTACTGTATTGCGCGTGTCAGTCAACAGAAGCTAAGACCTTCCAGAGAGACTACCTGCTATTTTCTACCCACGGGGAAGCAGTACAGCCGGAACCCTCCCCCGTTCCATGTCTAGGCTCTCTCTCAGGCCCCTCATACTTGTGATGTGTCTCAGGGGTAGAACGAAGAGATTCCTCTGAGTGAACACATACAGAGAGGCCACAGATGCTGAGGAAGGGCGCCTTGCCTAGTGATATCCTAGCGTAAGTGGAAAAGAGGTACCTGCCTGCTGTCCCGGTGTGTCGAACGTGTTCACATCAGGGGTTGCCTACTGTGAAGTTATTCCCTGGGTGCCCTCGATTTTGTGTCCAAAGACGCAAGGGGCCGTTGTCTGTCCATGGGTAAAATGGAGGGCTCTGCGGAACTGGCCGGTTAGGCTGGACCTCTCCTATTGGCTGAGTGTTTGTGACTCGTCCCCGTCAGAAGTTCCGCCCAGCCTTGCGGTGGCTGTCACCATGGTGATTGGGAAAGAAGCCTTAGGCCCCACACTCAGCCTTCACCTGGCCTACCTGGCCTCTTTCCCCTCATCTAGACCGCTGTGTGGATGAAAGAAAGGATGTCGGCCAGTGAGCACGTGTCCTGATTTCCTTGGAAGGATTAGGCTCCTTGCCTGGGCAGAAGACAGCCAAGGTCAGCCTGAGCCTAGACACCTAGTGACCTGTGACACTGCAGCCAGTGATAGATGTTGATGTCCACGCTCAGGTATCCGCAGGTGGCGGATTCAGTGTGGTGGGAAGAGAAGTGGAAGTAGAGATGACACACTCACGAGGGCACGGGTCAAAGGTCAGGGAAAATAGCTGAGGTTGTGGAGCTCTAGCGGAGCCAGTCTAGGGCCCAGGCCTCCCTGCTGTACGAGGCAAAGAGGTGATCCATATGCCGCCATCCGTAGACTGTGGACGGCTGGGGCCCTGGATGCCCGGATTTCGGCCTTGTCTACCGAGAAGTGACGCACATGCAGTGTGCCGCCGGAGGCTGTGGAGCAGCAGAGGGCAAAATCTTGAAAACGGGGGCTTCAGTTGACTTTGCCTGTGCTCTCCTTTGGCTGAGTGACATCGTGTGTTTCCTAGCAGGTGAAGACATTCGTGGAGAGAGGCGGTTTCCATGCGTGCAGGCAAAGTGTGTGCTGAGATGATGAGTTGCTGGAGACCAGGGTGGACTCTTCAGACCCAGAATAGGCCTCTGGCAGGTATGTGTCAATGTTTTCTGCCCATGACACTCAGCTGGTTATTTGCATAGAATGTTATCAGCGGAATTAGTAGTCTCCGGAGAGGCTGCCACTTGTCAGGGAGCTTCACCTGGCCAGGTCCGCCCGTGATGTAGCTCCCCAATCAATCACTACTCTCTGGACCTTCCAGATGGACTACCAGAACTTCTCTCCCCATGGGCAAGCAGTAGAGCCAGAGGCCTTCCCCCTTTGTTCTTTCGTCTCAAGGCCCTGTGTCAGGCACTCCAAGGTGTGAAGTGACAAGGGGGAGAAGGAAGAGATTTCAGAGAACGAAGACAAGCAGAGAGAGACAGAGAGAGGCAAGAGATGCTGAGTGGGGATGCCTTGCCTACTGATATCCTCAGGAAAGTGGGAAAGAGGTACCTGGCGTGCTCTGCCAATGCCCTGAAGCAGTCCGCACCAGGGGCTCCCTTGTGCCTGCGTAGCCTTTCCCGGGGTGTGCTCAAATCCTGTGGCCACTAGGGGTCATAGGTCACAATGGAGGGCCCCGTGTCATCTGCCTGGCGGGCCGGATCTCTGCCATTGGCTCAGTCTTGTCAGCAGGCCCATCCCAAGCTCCGCCCACTCTTGCGGTGGGGGGACTGTCTCTATGGTGATGGCAAAGAAGCCTTAGCCCCGCCCACCTGGCCTTGACTTCACCTACCTGGCCCTCTGACCCTCACTCAGACCTCTGTGTTGATAAAAATCAATGTCCGCCAGTGCCCAGGTGTCAGCATCTGGGATAAAGGATTCGGGACCTTGCCTGGGGCAGAAGGCAGCCTAGGTCAGCGGGTAGCTGGAAGTCTAGTGACTTGTGACACTGCTGCCAGTGACAAATGCTGACTCCCACACTCACATATCCCCTGGTGGCAGAATGCTAGTGATGGGTGGAGAAAGATCGCTCCGGAGCACACGTTTAATGGGGCACCAGCCAAAGCAAAGGCCAGGGCCAGTAGTGGACGTCGTGGAGCTGAATGGCGAGCCAGTGAAGGGCCCAAGGATGTGGCGAACAGGTCATCCGTGTCCCCACGTCCATCAACCATTGCACTGCTGGGGCCCAGGCTGCCGGGATTTCGGCCTTGCCTTCGGAGCCCGGACACATAGGCAGCCTTGCACCGAAGGCGGGGACATGTAGACAGCAAAAATTGGGGAACTGGCAGTGTTTCCTCGATTTCCCTGGCATGGGCCTTTTTGAGCGGCTTGCTTTTTTTCCTGGTAGGATAGGGCCCTGACGGAGAAAGGCAGGATTACGTGTGCAGGAAAGTTGCGTGTTGAGTGGGTGACGACGTTGAGACCATGTTGGGATCTTTAGTCCCAAGAAAGGCCCCTGGCGGGTGTGGGTCAATGTTCTCTACCCATCCCCCTTGGCGGGGGGAGGTTTTCACCATACAAAGCAGCAGCGCAATTATTCGTCGCCGGAGAGGTTGCATCTGCCCACAAGCTCCACCTGGCCAGGGTCCGCCCCTACTGTATTGCGCGTGTCAGTCAACAGAAGCTAAGACCTTCCAGAGAGACTACCTGCTATTTTCTACCCACGGGGAAGCAGTACAGCCGGAACCCTCCCCCGTTCCATGTCTAGGCTCTCTCTCAGGCCCCTCATACTTGTGATGTGTCTCAGGGGTAGAACGAAGAGATTCCTCTGAGTGAACACATACAGAGAGGCCACAGATGCTGAGGAAGGGCGCCTTGCCTAGTGATATCCTAGCGTAAGTGGAAAAGAGGTACCTGCCTGCTGTCCCGGTGTGTCGAACGTGTTCACATCAGGGGTTGCCTACTGTGAAGTTATTCCCTGGGTGCCCTCGATTTTGTGTCCAAAGACGCAAGGGGCCGTTGTCTGTCCATGGGTAAAATGGAGGGCTCTGCGGAACTGGCCGGTTAGGCTGGACCTCTCCTATTGGCTGAGTGTTTGTGACTCGTCCCCGTCAGAAGTTCCGCCCAGCCTTGCGGTGGCTGTCACCATGGTGATTGGGAAAGAAGCCTTAGGCCCCACACTCAGCCTTCACCTGGCCTACCTGGCCTCTTTCCCCTCATCTAGACCGCTGTGTGGATGAAAGAAAGGATGTCGGCCAGTGAGCACGTGTCCTGATTTCCTTGGAAGGATTAGGCTCCTTGCCTGGGCAGAAGACAGCCAAGGTCAGCCTGAGCCTAGACACCTAGTGACCTGTGACACTGCAGCCAGTGATAGATGTTGATGTCCACGCTCAGGTATCCGCAGGTGGCGGATTCAGTGTGGTGGGAAGAGAAGTGGAAGTAGAGATGACACACTCACGAGGGCACGGGTCAAAGGTCAGGGAAAATAGCTGAGGTCGTGGAGCTCTAGCGGAGCCAGTCTAGGGCCCAGGCCTCCCTGCTGTACGAGGCAAAGAGGTGATCCATATGCCGCCATCCGTAGACTGTGGACGGCTGGGGCCCTGGATGCCCGGATTTCGGCCTTGTCTACCGAGAAGTGACGCACATGCAGTGTGCCGCCGGAGGCTGTGGAGCAGCAGAGGGCAAAATCTTGAAAACGGGGGCTTCAGTTGACTTTGCCTGTGCTCTCCTTTGGCTGAGTGACATCGTGTGTTTCCTAGCAGGTGAAGACATTCGTGGAGAGAGGCGGTTTCCATGCGTGCAGGCAAAGTGTGTGCTGAGATGATGAGTTGCTGGAGACCAGGGTGGACTCTTCAGACCCAGAATAGGCCTCTGGCAGGTATGTGTCAATGTTTTCTGCCCATGACACTCAGCTGGTTATTTGCATAGAATGTTATCAGCGGAATTAGTAGTCTCCGGAGAGGCTGCCACTTGTCAGGGAGCTTCACCTGGCCAGGTCCGCCCGTGATGTAGCTCCCCAATCAATCACTACTCTCTGGACCTTCCAGATGGACTACCAGAACTTCTCTCCCCATGGGCAAGCAGTAGAGCCAGAGGCCTTCCCCCTTTGTTCTTTCGTCTCAAGGCCCTGTGTCAGGCACTCCAAGGTGTGAAGTGACAAGGGGGAGAAGGAAGAGATTTCAGAGAACGAAGACAAGCAGAGAGAGACAGAGAGAGGCAAGAGATGCTGAGTGGGGATGCCTTGCCTACTGATATCCTCAGGAAAGTGGGAAAGAGGTACCTGGCGTGCTCTGCCAATGCCCTGAAGCAGTCCGCACCAGGGGCTCCCTTGTGCCTGCGTAGCCTTTCCCGGGGTGTGCTCAAATCCTGTGGCCACTAGGGGTCATAGGTCACAATGGAGGGCCCCGTGTCATCTGCCTGGCGGGCCGGATCTCTGCCATTGGCTCAGTCTTGTCAGCAGGCCCATCCCAAGCTCCGCCCACTCTTGCGGTGGGGGGACTGTCTCTATGGTGATGGCAAAGAAGCCTTAGCCCCGCCCACCTGGCCTTGACTTCACCTACCTGGCCCTCTGACCCTCACTCAGACCTCTGTGTTGATAAAAATCAATGTCCGCCAGTGCCCAGGTGTCAGCATCTGGGATAAAGGATTCGGGACCTTGCCTGGGGCAGAAGGCAGCCTAGGTCAGCGGGTAGCTGGAAGTCTAGTGACTTGTGACACTGCTGCCAGTGACAAATGCTGACTCCCACACTCACATATCCCCTGGTGGCAGAATGCTAGTGATGGGTGGAGAAAGATCGCTCCGGAGCACACGTTTAATGGGGCACCAGCCAAAGCAAAGGCCAGGGCCAGTAGTGGACGTCGTGGAGCTGAATGGCGAGCCAGTGAAGGGCCCAAGGATGTGGCGAACAGGTCATCCGTGTCCCCACGTCCATCAACCATTGCACTGCTGGGGCCCAGGCTGCCGGGATTTCGGCCTTGCCTTCGGAGCCCGGACACATAGGCAGCCTTGCACCGAAGGCGGGGACATGTAGACAGCAAAAATTGGGGAACTGGCAGTGTTTCCTCGATTTCCCTGGCATGGGCCTTTTTGAGCGGCTTGCTTTTTTTCCTGGTAGGATAGGGCCCTGACGGAGAAAGGCAGGATTACGTGTGCAGGAAAGTTGCGTGTTGAGTGGGTGACGACGTTGAGACCATGTTGGGATCTTTAGTCCCAAGAAAGGCCCCTGGCGGGTGTGGGTCAATGTTCTCTACCCATCCCCCTTGGCGGGGGGAGGTTTTCACCATACAAAGCAGCAGCGCAATTATTCGTCGCCGGAGAGGTTGCATCTGCCCACAAGCTCCACCTGGCCAGGGTCCGCCCCTACTGTATTGCGCGTGTCAGTCAACAGAAGCTAAGACCTTCCAGAGAGACTACCTGCTATTTTCTACCCACGGGGAAGCAGTACAGCCGGAACCCTCCCCCGTTCCATGTCTAGGCTCTCTCTCAGGCCCCTCATACTTGTGATGTGTCTCAGGGGTAGAACGAAGAGATTCCTCTGAGTGAACACATACAGAGAGGCCACAGATGCTGAGGAAGGGCGCCTTGCCTAGTGATATCCTAGCGTAAGTGGAAAAGAGGTACCTGCCTGCTGTCCCGGTGTGTCGAACGTGTTCACATCAGGGGTTGCCTACTGTGAAGTTATTCCCTGGGTGCCCTCGATTTTGTGTCCAAAGACGCAAGGGGCCGTTGTCTGTCCATGGGTAAAATGGAGGGCTCTGCGGAACTGGCCGGTTAGGCTGGACCTCTCCTATTGGCTGAGTGTTTGTGACTCGTCCCCGTCAGAAGTTCCGCCCAGCCTTGCGGTGGCTGTCACCATGGTGATTGGGAAAGAAGCCTTAGGCCCCACACTCAGCCTTCACCTGGCCTACCTGGCCTCTTTCCCCTCATCTAGACCGCTGTGTGGATGAAAGAAAGGATGTCGGCCAGTGAGCACGTGTCCTGATTTCCTTGGAAGGATTAGGCTCCTTGCCTGGGCAGAAGACAGCCAAGGTCAGCCTGAGCCTAGACACCTAGTGACCTGTGACACTGCAGCCAGTGATAGATGTTGATGTCCACGCTCAGGTATCCGCAGGTGGCGGATTCAGTGTGGTGGGAAGAGAAGTGGAAGTAGAGATGACACACTCACGAGGGCACGGGTCAAAGGTCAGGGAAAATAGCTGAGGTCGTGGAGCTCTAGCGGAGCCAGTCTAGGGCCCAGGCCTCCCTGCTGTACGAGGCAAAGAGGTGATCCATATGCCGCCATCCGTAGACTGTGGACGGCTGGGGCCCTGGATGCCCGGATTTCGGCCTTGTCTACCGAGAAGTGACGCACATGCAGTGTGCCGCCGGAGGCTGTGGAGCAGCAGAGGGCAAAATCTTGAAAACGGGGGCTTCAGTTGACTTTGCCTGTGCTCTCCTTTGGCTGAGTGACATCGTGTGTTTCCTAGCAGGTGAAGACATTCGTGGAGAGAGGCGGTTTCCATGCGTGCAGGCAAAGTGTGTGCTGAGATGATGAGTTGCTGGAGACCAGGGTGGACTCTTCAGACCCAGAATAGGCCTCTGGCAGGTATGTGTCAATGTTTTCTGCCCATGGCACTCAGCTGGTTATTTGCATAGAATGTTATCAGCGGAATTAGTAGTCTCCGGAGAGGCTGCCACTTGTCAGGGAGCTTCACCTGGCCAGGTCCGCCCGTGATGTAGCTCCCCAATCAATCACTACTCTCTGGACCTTCCAGATGGACTACCAGAACTTCTCTCCCCATGGGCAAGCAGTAGAGCCAGAGGCCTTCCCCCTTTGTTCTTTCGTCTCAAGGCCCTGTGTCAGGCACTCCAAGGTGTGAAGTGACAAGGGGGAGAAGGAAGAGATTTCAGAGAACGAAGACAAGCAGAGAGAGACAGAGAGAGGCAAGAGATGCTGAGTGGGGATGCCTTGCCTACTGATATCCTCAGGAAAGTGGGAAAGAGGTACCTGGCGTGCTCTGCCAATGCCCTGAAGCAGTCCGCACCAGGGGCTCCCTTGTGCCTGCGTAGCCTTTCCCGGGGTGTGCTCAAATCCTGTGGCCACTAGGGGTCATAGGTCACAATGGAGGGCCCTGTGTCATCTGCCTGGCGGGCCGGATCTCTGCCATTGGCTCAGTCTTGTCAGCAGGCCCATCCCAAGCTCCGCCCACTCTTGCGGTGGGGGGACTGTCTCTATGGTGATGGCAAAGAAGCCTTAGCCCCGCCCACCTGGCCTTGACTTCACCTACCTGGCCCTCTGACCCTCACTCAGACCTCTGTGTTGATAAAAATCAATGTCCGCCAGTGCCCAGGTGTCAGCATCTGGGATAAAGGATTCGGGACCTTGCCTGGGGCAGAAGGCAGCCTAGGTCAGCGGGTAGCTGGAAGTCTAGTGACTTGTGACACTGCTGCCAGTGACAAATGCTGACTCCCACACTCACATATCCCCTGGTGGCAGAATGCTAGTGATGGGTGGAGAAAGATCGCTCCGGAGCACACGTTTAATGGGGCACCAGCCAAAGCAAAGGCCAGGGCCAGTAGTGGACGTCGTGGAGCTGAATGGCGAGCCAGTGAAGGGCCCAAGGATGTGGCGAACAGGTCATCCGTGTCCCCACGTCCATCAACCATTGCACTGCTGGGGCCCAGGCTGCCGGGATTTCGGCCTTGCCTTCGGAGCCCGGCCACATAGGCAGCCTTGCACCGAAGGCGGGGACATGTAGACAGCAAAAATTGGGGAACTGGCAGTGTTTCCTCGATTTCCCTGGCATGGGCCTTTTTGAGCGGCTTGCTTTTTTTCCTGGTAGGATAGGGCCCTGACGGAGAAAGGCAGGATTACGTGTGCAGGAAAGTTGCGTGTTGAGTGGGTGACGACGTTGAGACCATGTTGGGATCTTTAGTCCCAAGAAAGGCCCCTGGCGGGTGTGGGTCAATGTTCTCTACCCATCCCCCTTGGCGGGGGGAGGTTTTCACCATACAAAGCAGCAGCGCAATTATTCGTCGCCGGAGAGGTTGCATCTGCCCACAAGCTCCACCTGGCCAGGGTCCGCCCCTACTGTATTGCGCGTGTCAGTCAACAGAAGCTAAGACCTTCCAGAGAGACTACCTGCTATTTTCTACCCACGGGGAAGCAGTACAGCCGGAACCCTCCCCCGTTCCATGTCTAGGCTCTCTCTCAGGCCCCTCATACTTGTGATGTGTCTCAGGGGTAGAACGAAGAGATTCCTCTGAGTGAACACATACAGAGAGGCCACAGATGCTGAGGAAGGGCGCCTTGCCTAGTGATATCCTAGCGTAAGTGGAAAAGAGGTACCTGCCTGCTGTCCCGGTGTGTCGAACGTGTTCACATCAGGGGTTGCCTACTGTGAAGTTATTCCCTGGGTGCCCTCGATTTTGTGTCCAAAGACGCAAGGGGCCGTTGTCTGTCCATGGGTAAAATGGAGGGCTCTGCGGAACTGGCCGGTTAGGCTGGACCTCTCCTATTGGCTGAGTGTTTGTGACTCGTCCCCGTCAGAAGTTCCGCCCAGCCTTGCGGTGGCTGTCACCATGGTGATTGGGAAAGAAGCCTTAGGCCCCACACTCAGCCTTCACCTGGCCTACCTGGCCTCTTTCCCCTCATCTAGACCGCTGTGTGGATGAAAGAAAGGATGTCGGCCAGTGAGCACGTGTCCTGATTTCCTTGGAAGGATTAGGCTCCTTGCCTGGGCAGAAGACAGCCAAGGTCAGCCTGAGCCTAGACACCTAGTGACCTGTGACACTGCAGCCAGTGATAGATGTTGATGTCCACGCTCAGGTATCCGCAGGTGGCGGATTCAGTGTGGTGGGAAGAGAAGTGGAAGTAGAGATGACACACTCACGAGGGCACGGGTCAAAGGTCAGGGAAAATAGCTGAGGTCGTGGAGCTCTAGCGGAGCCAGTCTAGGGCCCAGGCCTCCCTGCTGTACGAGGCAAAGAGGTGATCCATATGCCGCCATCCGTAGACTGTGGACGGCTGGGGCCCTGGATGCCCGGATTTCGGCCTTGTCTACCGAGAAGTGACGCACATGCAGTGTGCCACCGGAGGCTGTAGAGCAGCAGAGGGCAAAATCTTGAAAATGGGGGCTTCAGTTGACTTTGCCTGTGCTCTCCTTTGGCTGAGTGACATCGTGTGTTTCCTAGCAGGTGAAGACATTCGTGGAGAGAGGCGGTTTCCATGCGTGCAGGCAAAGTGTGTGCTGAGATGATGAGTTGCTGGAGACCAGGGTGGACTCTTCAGACCCAGAATAGGCCTCTGGCAGGTATGTGTCAATGTTTTCTGCCCATGGCACTCAGCCGGTTATTTGCATAGAATGTTATCAGCGGAATTAGTAGTCTCCGGAGAGGCTGCCACTTGTCAGGGAGCTTCACCTGGCCAGGTCCGCCCGTGATGTAGCTCCCCAATCAATCACTACTCTCTAGACCTTCCAGATGGACTACCAGAACTTCTCTCCCCATGGGCAAGCAGTAGAGCCAGAGGCCTTCCCCCTTTGTTCTTTCGTCTCAAGGCCCTGTGTCAGGCACTCCAAGGTGTGAAGTGACAAGGGGGAGAAGGAAGAGATTTCAGAGAACGAAGACAAGCAGAGAGAGACAGAGAGAGGCAAGAGATGCTGAGTGGGGATGCCTTGCCTACTGATATCCTCAGGAAAGTGGGAAAGAGGTACCTGGCGTGCTCTGCCAATGCCCTGAAGCAGTCCGCACCAGGGGCTCCCTTGTGCCTGCGTAGCCTTTCCCGGGGTGTGCTCAAATCCTGTGGCCACTAGGGGTCATAGGTCACAATGGAGGGCCCTGTGTCATCTGCCTGGCGGGCCGGATCTCTGCCATTGGCTCAGTCTTGTCAGCAGGCCCATCCCAAGCTCCGCCCACTCTTGCGGTGGGGGGACTGTCTCTATGGTGATGGCAAAGAAGCCTTAGCCCCGCCCACCTGGCCTTGACTTCACCTACCTGGCCCTCTGACCCTCACTCAGACCTCTGTGTTGATAAAAATCAATGTCCGCCAGTGCCCAGGTGTCAGCATCTGGGATAAAGGATTCGGGACCTTGCCTGGGGCAGAAGGCAGCCTAGGTCAGCGGGTAGCTGGAAGCCTAGTGACTTGTGACACTGCTGCCACTGACAAATGGTGACTCCCACACTCACATATCCCCTGGTGGCAGAATGCTAGTGATGGGTGGAGAAAGATCGCTCCGGAGCACACGTTTAATGGGGCACCAGCCAAAGCAAAGGCCAGGGCCAGTAGTGGACGTCGTGGAGCTGAATGGCGAGCCAGTGAAGGGCCCAAGGATGTGGCGAACAGGTCATCCGTGTCCCCACGTCCATCAACCATTGCACTGCTGGGGCCCAGGCTGCCGGGATTTCGGCCTTGCCTTCGGAGCCCGGACACATAGGCAGCCTTGCACCGAAGGCGGGGACATGTAGACAGCAAAAATTGGGGAACTGGCAGTGTTTCCTCGATTTCCCTGGCATGGGCCTTTTTGAGCGGCTTGCTTTTTTTCCTGGTAGGATAGGGCCCTGACGGAGAAAGGCAGGATTACGTGTGCAGGAAAGTTGCGTGTTGAGTGGGTGACGACGTTGAGACCATGTTGGGATCTTTAGTCCCAAGAAAGGCCCCTGGCGGGTGTGGGTCAATGTTCTCTACCCATCCCCCTTGGCGGGGGGAGGTTTTCACCATACAAAGCAGCAGCGCAATTATTCGTCGCCGGAGAGGTTGCATCTGCCCACAAGCTCCACCTGGCCAGGGTCCGCCCCTACTGTATTGCGCGTGTCAGTCAACAGAAGCTAAGACCTTCCAGAGAGACTACCTGCTATTTTCTACCCACGGGGAAGCAGTACAGCCGGAACCCTCCCCCGTTCCATGTCTAGGCTCTCTCTCAGGCCCCTCATACTTGTGATGTGTCTCAGGGGTAGAACGAAGAGATTCCTCTGAGTGAACACATACAGAGAGGCCACAGATGCTGAGGAAGGGCGCCTTGCCTAGTGATATCCTAGCGTAAGTGGAAAAGAGGTACCTGCCTGCTGTCCCGGTGTGTCGAACGTGTTCACATCAGGGGTTGCCTACTGTGAAGTTATTCCCTGGGTGCCCTCGATTTTGTGTCCAAAGACGCAAGGGGCCGTTGTCTGTCCATGGGTAAAATGGAGGGCTCTGCGGAACTGGCCGGTTAGGCTGGACCTCTCCTATTGGCTGAGTGTTTGTGACTCGTCCCCGTCAGAAGTTCCGCCCAGCCTTGCAGTGGCTGTCACCATGGTGATTGGGAAAGAAGCCTTAGGCCCCACACTCAGCCTTCACCTGGCCTACCTGGCCTCTTTCCCCTCATCTAGACCGCTGTGTGGATGAAAGAAAGGATGTCGGCCAGTGAGCACGTGTCCTGATTTCCTTGGAAGGATTAGGCTCCTTGCCTGGGCAGAAGACAGCCAAGGTCAGCCTGAGCCTAGACACCTAGTGACCTGTGACACTGCAGCCAGTGATAGATGTTGATGTCCACGCTCAGGTATCCGCAGGTGGCGGATTCAGTGTGGTGGGAAGAGAAGTGGAAGTAGAGATGACACACTCACGAGGGCACGGGTCAAAGGTCAGGGAAAATAGCTGAGGTCGTGGAGCTCTAGCGGAGCCAGTCTAGGGCCCAGGCCTCCCTGCTGTACGAGGCAAAGAGGTGATCCATATGCCGCCATCCGTAGACTGTGGACGGCTGGGGCCCTGGATGCCCGGATTTCGGCCTTGTCTACCGAGAAGTGATGCACATGCAGTGTGCCACCGGAGGCTGTAGAGCAGCAGAGGGCAAAATCTTGAAAATGGGGGCTTCAGTTGACTTTGCCTGTGCTCTCCTTTGGCTGAGTGACATCGTGTGTTTCCTAGCAGGTGAAGACATTCGTGGAGAGAGGCGGTTTCCATGCGTGCAGGCAAAGTGTGTGCTGAGATGATGAGTTGCTGGAGACCAGGGTGGACTCTTCAGACCCAGAATAGGCCTCTGGCAGGTATGTGTCAATGTTTTCTGCCCATGGCACTCAGCCGGTTATTTGCATAGAATGTTATCAGCGGAATTAGTAGTCTCCGGAGAGGCTGCCACTTGTCAGGGAGCTTCACCTGGCCAGGTCCACCCGTGATGTAGCTCCCCAATCAATCACTACTCTCTAGACCTTCCAGATGGACTACCAGAACTTCTCTCCCCATGGGCAAGCAGTAGAGCCAGAGGCCTTCCCCCTTTGTTCTTTCGTCTCAAGGCCCTGTGTCAGGCACTCCAAGGTGTGAAGTGACAAGGGGGAGAAGGAAGAGATTTCAGAGAACGAAGACAAGCAGAGAGAGACAGAGAGAGGCAAGAGATGCTGAGTGGGGATGCCTTGCCTACTGATATCCTCAGGAAAGTGGGAAAGAGGTACCTGGCGTGCTCTGCCAATGCCCTGAAGCAGTCCGCACCAGGGGCTCCCTTGTGCCTGCGTAGCCTTTCCCGGGGTGTGCTCAAATCCTGTGGCCACTAGGGGTCATAGGTCACAATGGAGGGCCCCGTGTCATCTGCCTGGCGGGCCGGATCTCTGCCATTGGCTCAGTCTTGTCAGCAGGCCCATCCCAAGCTCCGCCCACTCTTGCGGTGGGGGGACTGTCTCTATGGTGATGGCAAAGAAGCCTTAGCCCCGCCCACCTGGCCTTGACTTCACCTACCTGGCCCTCTGACCCTCACTCAGACCTCTGTGTTGATAAAAATCAATGTCCGCCAGTGCCCAGGTGTCAGCATCTGGGATAAAGGATTCGGGACCTTGCCTGGGGCAGAAGGCAGCCTAGGTCAGCGGGTAGCTGGAAGTCTAGTGACTTGTGACACTGCTGCCACTGACAAATGCTGACTCCCACACTCACATATCCCCTGGTGGCAGAATGCTAGTGATGGGTGGAGAAAGATCGCTCCGGAGCACACGTTTAATGGGGCACCAGCCAAAGCAAAGGCCAGGGCCAGTAGTGGACGTCGTGGAGCTGAATGGCGAGCCAGTGAAGGGCCCAAGGATGTGGCGAACAGGTCATCCGTGTCCCCACGTCCATCAACCATTGCACTGCTGGGGCCCAGGCTGCCGGGATTTCGGCCTTGCCTTCGGAGCCCGGCCACATAGGCAGCCTTGCACCGAAGGCGGGGACATGTAGACAGCAAAAATTGGGGAACTGGCAGTGTTTCCTCGATTTCCCTGGCATGGGCCTTTTTGAGCGGCTTGCTTTTTTTCCTGGTAGGATAGGGCCCTGACGGAGAAAGGCAGGATTACGTGTGCAGGAAAGTTGCGTGTTGAGTGGGTGACGACGTTGAGACCATGTTGGGATCTTTAGTCCCAAGAAAGGCCCCTGGCGGGTGTGGGTCAATGTTCTCTACCCATCCCCCTTGGCGGGGGGAGGTTTTCACCATACAAAGCAGCAGCGCAATTATTCGTCGCCGGAGAGGTTGCATCTGCCCACAAGCTCCACCTGGCCAGGGTCCGCCCCTACTGTATTGCGCGTGTCAGTCAACAGAAGCTAAGACCTTCCAGAGAGACTACCTGCTATTTTCTACCCACGGGGAAGCAGTACAGCCGGAACCCTCCCCCGTTCCATGTCTAGGCTCTCTCTCAGGCCCCTCATACTTGTGATGTGTCTCAGGGGTAGAACGAAGAGATTCCTCTGAGTGAACACATACAGAGAGGCCACAGATGCTGAGGAAGGGCGCCTTGCCTAGTGATATCCTAGCGTAAGTGGAAAAGAGGTACCTGCCTGCTGTCCCGGTGTGTCGAACGTGTTCACATCAGGGGTTGCCTACTGTGAAGTTATTCCCTGGGTGCCCTCGATTTTGTGTCCAAAGACGCAAGGGGCCGTTGTCTGTCCATGGGTAAAATGGAGGGCTCTGCGGAACTGGCCGGTTAGGCTGGACCTCTCCTATTGGCTGAGTGTTTGTGACTCGTCCCCGTCAGAAGTTCCGCCCAGCCTTGCGGTGGCTGTCACCATGGTGATTGGGAAAGAAGCCTTAGGCCCCACACTCAGCCTTCACCTGGCCTACCTGGCCTCTTTCCCCTCATCTAGACCGCTGTGTGGATGAAAGAAAGGATGTCGGCCAGTGAGCACGTGTCCTGATTTCCTTGGAAGGATTAGGCTCCTTGCCTGGGCAGAAGACAGCCAAGGTCAGCCTGAGCCTAGATACCTAGTGACCTGTGACACTGCAGCCAGCGATAGATGTTGATGTCCACGCTCAGGTATCCGCAGGTGGCGGATTCAGTGTGGTGGGAAGAGAAGTGGAAGTAGAGATGACACACTCACGAGGGCACGGGTCAAAGGTCAGGGAAAATAGCTGAGGTCGTGGAGCTCTAGTGGAGCCAGTCTAGGGCCCAGGCCCCCCTGCTGTAGGAGGCAAAGAGGTGATCCATCTGCCGCCATCCGTAGACTCTGGACGGCTGGGGCCCTGGATGCCCTTACTTCGGCCTTGTCTACCGAGAAGTGACACACATGCAGTGTGCCACCGGAGGCTGTGGAGCAGCAGAGGGCCAAATCGTGAAAATGGGGGCTTCAGTTGACTTTGCCTGTGCTCTCCTTTGGCTGAGTGACATCGTGTGTTTCCTAGCAGGTGAAGACATTCGTGAAGAGAGGCGGTCTCCATGCATGCAGGCAAAGTGTGTGCTGAGATGATGAGTTGCTGGAGACCAGGGTGGACTCTTCAGACCCAGAGTAGGACTCTGGCATGAATGTGTCAATGTTTTCTGCCCATGGCACTCAGCCGGTTATTTGCATAGAATGTTATCAGCGGAATTAGTAGTCTATGGAGAGGCTACCACTTGTCAGCAAGCTTCACCTGGCCAGGTCCCACGGTGATGTCAAGCTTCACCTGGCCAGGTCCGCCCGTGATGTAGCTCCCCAGTGAATCACTACTCTCTAGACCTTCCAGATAGACTACCAGAACTTCTCTCCCCATGGGCAAGCCGTAGAGCCAGAGGCCTTCCCCCTTTGCTCTTTGGTCTCTAGGCCCTCTGTCAGGCACTCCAAGGTGTGAAGTGACAAGGGGGAGAAGGAAGAGATTTCAGAGAAGGAACTCAAGCAGAGAGAGACAGAGAGAGGCAAGAGATGCTGAGTGGGGATGCCTTGCCTACTGATATCCTCAGGGAAGTGGGAAAATTGGACCCTCCCTGCTCTGCCAATGCCCTGAAGCCATCCGCACCAGGGGGTCCCTTGTGCCTGCGTACCCTTTCCCGGGGTGTGCTCAAATCCTGTGGCCACTAGGTGTCATAGGTCACAATGGAGAGTCCTGTGTCGTTTTCTTGTTGGGCCAGATCTCTGCCATTGGCTGAGTCTTGTCACCAGTCTCCTCATAAGCTCCGTCCACTCTTCCGGTGGGGGACTGTCTCCATGGTGATGGCAAATAAGCCTTAGTCCCGCCCATCTGGCCTTCACCTACCTGGCCTGGTGACCCTTACTTACACCTCTGTGTTGATGAAAATTAATTTCTGCCAGTGCCCAGGTGTCAGCATCTGGAATAAGGTATTCGGGACCTTTTTGGGGGAGAAGGCAGCCTAGGTCTGCTGATATCTGGAAGTCTAGTGACGTGTGACAGTGCTGCCAGTGACAAATGGTGACTCCCACGCTCACATATCCCCTGGTGGCAGAATGATAGTGATGAGTGTAGAAAGATCGCTGCGGAGCACACGTTTAATCGGGCACCGGCCAAAGGCCAGGGGCAGAAGTCGACGTCGTGGAGCTGAATGGCGAGCCAGTGAAGGGCCCAAGGATTTGTCCTGTATGTGGCAAACAAGTCATCCGTGTCCCCACGTCCATAAAGCATTGGACTGCTGGGGCCCAGGCTGCCAGGATTTCGGCCTTGCTTTTGGAGCCCGGCCACATACGGAGTCTTGCACCAGAGGCGGGGACTTGTAGACAGCAAAAATTTGGTAAATGGCAGTGCCTCCTCGATTTCCCTGGCATGGGCCTTTTTTAGCGGCATGCTTTTTTTCTTAGTAGGATAAGGCACTGATGGAGAAAGGCAGGATTATGTGTTCTGGAAAGATGTGTGGTGAGAGGGTGATGACGTTGAGACCAGGTCGGATCTTTAGTCCCAGAAAAGGCCCCGGGGAGGTGTGGGTCAATGTTCTCTACCCATCCCACTTGGCCCTGGGCGGTTTTCAGCACACTAAGGATCAGCGGAAATATTAGTCTCCTGAGATTACATCTGCCCACAAGGTCCACCTGGCTAGGGTTCGCCCGTAGTGTATTTCCCACGCCAATTAACAGAAGCTAATACAGTCCAGAGAGTCTACCTGCTATTCTGCGTCCTTTGGAAAGCGGTACAGCCAGAAGCCTCCCCTGTTTAATCTCCAGGCTCTCTGACAGGCCCCTCATACTTGTGATGTTGTCAGGGGTAGAATGAAGAGATTTCCTGAATGAACACATAGAGAGAGCAGCCATACATGGTGGGGAAGGGCGCCTTGCCTACTGATACCCTAACCTAAGTGGAAAAGAGGTGCCTGCCTACTCTCCAGGTGTGTCAAACCTGTCCACAGCAGGGGTTTCCACCCATGAGGATGTTACTGGAATAAGGTTCTTGCCTCTCGCTGGTCAGTAATGAGTATATAAGGCATGTAGTTTTATCAGAGATGCTTGTAATTGGAGATGAGGAGGGTCTAGAGCAATGGCCTACCCTGATCTCTCAGAATAAAAGAATGGCCTGAGTTTTTAAATGTTCTTTGGCAGGATTAGGTTTGTGTGTACTTATAGGTGTAGGTGGAGATATGTTAACTAAGGTGCTTGGGTAGTAGCTTTCCAAGATGGCTTCTGTACTGGATGCTGCTGGGATTCGTAGCAGGACGTATTATGGGATGTCACGCCTGGGCATTTTCCTGCTCTCCGGGGTCTATTCCCTGGCTGGGTCTGTAGCCCCTCATTGCCGCTGGTGGAAGGTCTCACAGCGGTCACAGGTGGATGTTTTGTGCATGTCCTTGGGCCTGGTTTTCTCCAGCTTTTTCTGAAATGCAACTTTAAAGAAGTTTGTGAGCTGTTTTTAGATACCCTGCCTGCTCCGTTCCTCTGGGGAATGGCTTTGTTTTTGCACCCTGGCCTATATCTTGTTACTTTGCAGATTTGTGGGTCCCTCTGTTCTTTGTCTTACAAAGTCTCTGGGTTCCACACTCATCCCCCTATTACCTCTCTTATAATGTAGTGTATTTCTCTTTTACTTTCTTTTCCTCTAAGCACACCAGTTTCTTCACTATTTCTCAAACAGGCACCCTCTAATCTCAGGCCTTTGCTCACTTGTCTTACTCCCCCGAGAGGTTCAACCCCATGAATCTTTATGGGAATGTGGATGAAGGTCTCTGCTTCTGTAACTTCTTCTTGCTGGACTGGGGCATTGTTTTTCCTAACGGAGCAGAAGTCTTTCACTACCTGATCTAAGTTACTATCAGTACCCCATCTTAGGGAATCAGTTGGTAGCCTTGCATGACCAGGAGCTTGGCCTGACTAAAAGCTTAAACAGGCAGGGGCCGAACGTGAATAATATTATTCCTCCCGTTAAGGCTGTAGACACTACCGTGGCTTCTGTCACGGAAAGACCTTAGTGGTCTAAATCAGGGAACTATTTGTTTTAATAGCCCTTTTCTTTTTATACATTTAGACAATAGTCTTAGGAGGGCATCCCTGCCATAGTGTGTGGCATCATGGAACGCTTTTACTATTTTCCATAATAAGTGCTCAGGAACATATATTCTCTCATCATTCTTCATCCATCCTGTCTCATCCTAAGAAAAAACCCTTCTTTTCTCTTAGGGCACGCACCAGGGCAGTTAGCTTTTTGGGCTGACGTTTCTGGTGGTAAAGCTCTTGTCTCAATAATACCAGTCTGGCTGATAATTGTATAAAAGGGTGGCAGGGTTCAAAGTTTGGCACACTTTTAAGTTTAACTCTGGGGTATCTAGGAGGTGGGCCCCAAAAGGGTAGAAACGGAGTAATAGAGGGGAATGTTTTCTGCACTGCCCACCAAGTATCTTGACCTCCCCCTCTTTTGTTTTTTACATTCTTTGGCCCACCACAGGAAAGGGGAAAAGTAAAGTTGTTTACCTTAAGCTTTCTGTCAACCCCGATGATTATACAGTCATGACTGGATTTTGGGTTAAAACAGGGAAGGTAGCTTTCGTGTCTAGCAAAAATTCAGTCTCCTTACCTCCCATGTCAAGAGTAACCCAAGGCTCCGTTGCAGAAATAGTGATGGTCTTCTGGCCGGAGCTGAGTGGACTTCTGGGCCTTGTCGATAGGGCTACTCTTCCTTCTCTTCCAAGAGGGACATCAGGCACTGTGGGCCTGCCTGTACTGGCTTCTGGTGGAAGTCAACTGGGTACCCTGTTATAGAACACTCAGGACAATCCACCTTAATGGCCTCTCCTTTTTTCAATACCCACATTGGTCTGGCTTGATACTCACCAGCCTATGAAGAAATTCTTGTGGAGGCCTTCGTCTTTAAGATCCCGTTGGGTTACCTCGAGGTGGGTCCTGATGTGCTACTGCCAACAATCAGGACTTTTTCTTCATCTTCTCTTCTGCTTCCAGTTCCCTGCTCTTAAAGACCTTAAAGTTTTCCTCAACCAGTCATGAGAGTGGCATCTGGGGTTCTGCCTCTATCTTTTGCAGTTTCTTTTTAATCATAGTTAGCAAAGTCTTTTCTTTTGGACACTCAGGGTCAGACTATTTCTTAAAAGCCTCAATCAGCCTGCTGAGTTCTCTTCTGTCTGGGTAATTTCTTTTACCCTATTATAATTAACAGGCTTGGCTATACGCTTCTAAATCTTGCCTATTACACATGGAACTAAAGAGTTGGCTTTTTTTTTCTTTTTTTTTTTTTTGTACCATCTCTATTGTAATCCCAATTTGGCTCCGCATTGGGGACTGTTTCTCCTCCCAGTCTGAAAATAACATGTGTTGGTTGTGGCCAGTTACCACCGTCTGTCTGTCCTCCTCTAGCCTTAGTCAGGATCTTAGTGTCTTCATCCGTACTACAACAGTGAGTTAAAATGACCATCACATCTCTCTAGGTCAGATTAAAATTCAAGCTGCATTTCACGAACTCATCCTTAAATCTCTCAGGGTCTTCTACACACTCTCTAATCTTTCTTTTTTTTTTTTTTGCATAAATTTCTTAAAGATTTCTCCAATGTAAATATACCATAAATAGGAATTAAAGTTACCAACCATACCCTGAGTGTTGGACCAATGGGCTTTCTTCTGACTCTTGTTTTACAAAGGATGATAAACTTAACATTACCTTCAACACACAAAGTTTGTCCAGAGAAAACAGAAAATATACAAAAACTTACATGTGACAACTAAGTTTTCACCATTGGCTTTTCTTGTTGGAGGCCTTCTGTTAATCCATCTAAAACATACTAAGCATTCTCACTGAGGGCAAGCTGTCCCTCTTTGGTTTACCTATTAACAGTCATGGATCGCTTATTCAGAAGCAGAACTGGAATCTAAGACAAGATGAAGTCTGTGCCATGAGGTTGATCTCTGAGAATCTGGTTTAAGATACATAATTTTCTGCATATTTACCCTAAACATAACTCAGTCTAATCTTTGGAGTCAGTTTTTCAAAACAGACTGAATTCTTCAAAAAAAGCACAATGCCCAGAGCAAAATCATCTTGCTAGTTTATCTGGACAATTGTTTATAAAAGGATACCCAAAGGCTATGGCCTGTGTGGGTTGCCCCAACTTCTATGAAAGTCAGAAATCTGGATTCTAAGAGAATTATGTACAAGTCTTTCATGGCATGATCTTGTTATAGAATCTTTGATTAAAAATATTCAATACTATCTCTTTTTAAGATCTCAGGCACCTTACAGCAAATCAGGAGGTAGAATAGAAACGCTAACATTAGGCTAATTGTCTGAATTTACCACTGAAACTGTTACTGCAATTTCACAAGTTAGAGCCGCCTGCCGCACATAGCCAATTCTTGAGACGGGGTGAGGTGGGTAGCAAGAGCTTTATTAGATATACCGGTATATGGAGACAGAGGGGAATGATCTCCTCCTAAAGTCGTCTGTCTCACCAGACTACAGATGGGTTCGGGTTTTTAAGGGAAAAGGGGCGATAAGTTTTAGGGACTTGTGGAATGTGCGCTCTTTTTCTTGTTTGGTTTTGATGGTCCTTTCTCAAACGTGTTGATCTTTTCCTGCCATTATCCCATCAGCTCAGGGCGTAGCTGGCGCCATCCTTTGTCTTATTTGACAGGCTTAGATCAATATCACTTGTTTTCCACAGTCTTAGAGGAAACATTGGTTAACACTTAACCATCAGGATCTTACTTGGAGGCAAGGATGGGCTGGCGGAGGGAAAGAAGAGAAAGAAGGAAGAAGAGAAAAAATGGCTCAGGTACGGTTCAAAATATGGCTGAGCAGCCTGTTTCAAAACCATGACTCTAAGGCCTTTGAACCAAGGAAACAAATTTCCTGAGGTGTTTGTTCACGCATAAGCAGCA
This sequence comes from Loxodonta africana, assembly GCF_030014295.1. Lineage (NCBI taxonomy): Eukaryota > Metazoa > Chordata > Mammalia > Proboscidea > Elephantidae > Loxodonta > Loxodonta africana. The sequence goes on along the minus strand of NW_026974992.1, from coordinate 243,827 downwards.
TCAGTAACTGTTTTTCATGTGCCTCAGCATTCTGCCAAGCCTAAGATTGCTATTCTAATTTGTAAACTCATGGGGCAAATTTCAGACACCTTTCTGGTCATGATATCCACAACTTTGTTAAGTTTGTCAACAAGAACTTTTAATTCAAGAGTTACAATATTTAAACCCACTAGTTAGATAATTTAGGAGAAAAGAGGAATATGGTTTCTTATCTCCAGAAAGTCGGACCTTAAAGCATCAGGAGTATTCTTGCATAAAACCCATAGTGCCGTTTAGTTTAGATATTTTGGTCAAGTGTTTTCAGGAAATCAGTAAAGTAAAAACTTATCTGTAGCTGACAAAAACTTAATATAGGCATGATTAATTGGTAATACATAATCCTTGATAATAAAAGACCTGACAGAAATCAGGTACGAACCATTAACCATATTTTTAAAGAACTTCAGATGTAACGCATAATATTGAGACACAACACCATGCAGTCAGGATATATCAAGAATATACCAAGACCATTAAGGCTCTAAATACCTGAACAGCAACAAAAATCACTTCATAGGTAAATGATGTGAATTCTGCAGTCAAACCATTGGCTTTTAATGGGGTTAGACTCCAAAGATAAATCAACGAAGTTAGCAACAACCCAAAAAGAAAGAATCAGGCACTTCTTACGACTTTAAAAACATGTTCCATGTAATTTATATCATATTAAATAAACCTTTTTAGGACTTTTTCTTTATGAAAATTTTTGTGGCTTTCAAACTTGTCAGGAGTTTATCGTAAGTTACCAAGAAACAATAGTTATTTAACCCAAAGATCTTTAAAAACCTTAGTTTTTCTTAAAGCCATATGGCTTGGTTTCTGACTCAGGAATCTTATTCTCATGACAGACTGAACCTTTGTCTTAGAAGCAGATTCAATTTAACATCAATAAATTACCTGAAAGATAAAACATAACTAATTGAAATAAAGTTTCTTTAAATATTCCAAATTTTCATTCGACTTTTACTATTTCTCATATTTTCCAATTTAATTTTATCAACTGGCTTTGGAAACCACAAGGTTCCTGCATAACTGACCAATTAACATTTCTCCAGGCCATTTCAGACATGTTCCATTGTGGCCTTGGCAGCTGAGGGCTGGGGGCTAAGGAGGTCTGATACTGCCCCACCCTACATACCTTTTAACTCTAGGTAGAAGACAAGATGAGCCCATTCGGATTCATTTATATACAGAGGCATTTTGAAAGGCTATCTACCCAGTAAATACCAAAGCCCTTTAGCAATTTTGTAAAGGAATCCAATTGGTAGCTAGGGAGACTGGAAGCTGGAGGGAGTAATCCCAATTCCAGACATTTTGAAAGGCAAAAGACAACAATTTCTTTCTCTTTTGCTGTTCTGAAGCTACTTTTCCTTTAAGACAAAATTACCTTTTTTCTTCAAACCACCTACAGCAAAAGATGACCAATTGCCCAGTAAACAGCCCAATCAGCAAATTCTCAGAAATCTCTACAAGCATGCTCCAATTCAACCTGAATTTTTCTTCACCAATTAGTTTCTATACAACACACACATTACACATAAGACACAGAGGCGACTGAGACAACCTCACAGCCTCAATCTCCCAATACAGCCCCGGTCACATATAAGACAAACAGAGAAAGCTCCGACTAGACAAGTCCGAAATGGCTCAGTGAGGCCTAACACATTATTAGGCATATCTGAATCTCCACTTTGATTTTCCGGATACCTCTTAACCCCAATACAGAAGAAACGGGCTTCAATCTCTCCATCTAAACAGAGACCTCTACATCCATTCCCCCAGAAACACGGTGTACCATCTAAAATAGAGGCAGACAATATCCAGACGCAAAAAAAGACGACTGGAACAAGTGGCTGGGCAAAAGGTCGGCTTGAGAGGAGAGCAAAGAGAGGAAAAGGGGCAGGCTGCAGTTCCTGCCAAGAATGCACTACCAACAGGTCAGAAATTCCTTACTCCCTGGGGTCAAACAGAAGGTGTCCCTTGGTCCCTAGGGCTTGAGAGCCCATCGCTCTGGGGATGCTCCGTGGAATATGTCCCTTGGTCCCTAGGGTCAAATGACCCATCTCACTGGGGACAATGCTGAGACCTTTCTGTAGTAATTTCTGATGGGGAGATCCCCAGTCCCTAAGGTTTAAGGTATCTCTTGGTCCCTAGGGTCAAATGACCTGTCGCACTGGAGACCCTTTAGAAGGTATCCCTTGGTCCCTAGGGTCAGTTTAGGCCCGTCACTCTGGGGATGTTTCACCCTTCACTAGTGCCTCCAGCCCCCATAGTATGAGACACCCGTCCATGGAGGACTCCCGGGTGGCCTTACCCGGGTGACGACTCATCTGCCACTTGGATTGCTTTTGAGCCCTCATCATTGTACTTCACATTTCCAAGGAAAAACAGACGCAACAACAGGAAGTTTGCTTGGGAGGAAAATGAAACTAAGGTCGGGCCATGAGGAGTAAAGGGGAGAAGTCCTTATCCGGTGGAGAAACACGAGAATAAATCAGTCTCAGCAGCTGCTTCCTTCACCGCCAGGGTCAGGCAATTCTCCTCTCCACTGCCTTGGGTCCAAGAACGGGACGCAAAGGATCCCTTTGTGCCTCCTGGCTCACCAAAATTGTTACCGGAATAAGGTTCTTGCCCCTTACTGGTCAAGAATGAGCAGGTAAGGCATGTAGTTTTCCACAAGAGCGAAGCATTTTTGAAGAGTCTCGCAAGCGGAGACAAGGAGAGCCTAGAGCAAGGCTTACCCTCATCTCACAGAACAAAAGACAGGCCCGAGTTTTTAAAAGTTCTTGAGCAGGAAGAGATCCATGTTTATTCATAGGCTCAGGCCAGGGGTATGTTAACTAAGGTGCAGCCGCAGCAGCTTTCCCAGATGGCTCCTGTCCTGGAGGCCTCTGGGATGCGTAGCAGGACTTATTATGGGGTGTCACACCTGTGCAGTCTCCCGCTCTCTGGGTTCAATTCCCTGGCTGGGGCTGTAGCCCCTCACCGCCCCTGGTGGAAGGTCACACGTGTATGTTCTGCACATGTCCCTGGGTCTGGTTTTCTCCAGCTGCTTCTGAAAGTCAGAAGGGGGCCCTTCGGTTCCTTATCTTACGAAGTCTCTAGGTTCCACACTCAGCCCCTATTTCCTCTCTTATAATACAGTCTATTTCTCTTTTACTTGCTTCTCCTCTAACCACACCAGTCTCTTTGTTATTTCTCAAACAGGCACCCTCTAATCTCAGGCCTTTGACCCCTGTCTTATAACCATAGCAGCCTCTTTGCTACTTCTCAAAGAGTCACACTCCGATCTCAGGGCCTTTGCTACCTGTCTTAAAGATATTCTCTGGGTGTGCTTAATTCCTGTGGCCAAAGCCAGAAAAAGGCAGTTGAGTGTCCACAGACGAAATGGAGGACTCTGCGGAACTGGCCAGTTAGACCGGAATTCTCCTATTGCCTCAGTGTTTGTGACCTGTCCCATCAGAAGTTCCACCCAGTCTTCTGGTAGCTGCCACTACGGTGATTGGGAAACAAACCTTAGCCCCTGCAGTGGACCTTCACCTGGCCTACCTGGCCTCTTGACCCTCATCCAGAACGCTGTGCGAATGAAATAAAGGATGTAGGCCAATGACCAAGTGTCCTCATTTCCTTTGAAGGATCAGAGCCCTTGCCTGGGGCAGAAGACAGCCAAGGTCAGCCTGAGCCTAAACACCTAGTGACCTGTGACACTGTCACCAATGATAGATGTTGATTTCCATGCTCACCTATCCGCAGGTGACAGATTCAGAGTGGTCGGAGAAGTGTAGCTAGAGATCACACACTCATGAGGGCACGGGCCAAAGGTCAGGGAAAATACCTGACGTTGTGGAGCTCAAGCAGAGCCAGTCTAGGGCCCAAGCCTCCCTCCTGTACGTGGCAAACAGGTGATACATATGCCCACATCCGCAGACTCTGGACAGCTGAGGCCCTGGATGGCTGCATTTCAGCCTTGTCTTCCGAGATGTGACGCACATGCAGTGTGCCACCGGAGGCTGTGGACTAGCAGAGGGCAAAATCTTAAAAATGGGGGCTTCAGTTGACTTTGCCTGTGCTCTCCTTTGGCTGAGTGACATGCTCTTTTTCCTAGCAGGAGAAGGCATTCATGGAGAAAGGCAGATTTGATGTGTACAGGCAAGGTATGTGCTGAGAAGATGACACTGTAGAGACTAGGATGGGATTTTCATACCCAGGCTAGGCGTCTGGCAGGTATGTTTCAGTGTTTTCTGTCCATTCCCCTAGGCCTGGTTTTTCCATACCATGTCTCAGCCAAATTAGTATTCTCCGCAAAGGCTTCCATCTGCCTGCAAGCTTCACCAGGCCAGGGTCTGCCTGTGGTATGTAGCTCCCCTCAACAATCACTACTATCAAGACCTTCTACATAGATTGCCTGCTCTTCTCTGCCCATAGGCAAGCAGTACAGCCAGAGGCCTCCACCTTTTCGTCTCTACTCTCTCAGACACTCCAAGTTGTGATGTGTCTGTGGAGTAGAATGAAGATATTTTGTAGGAACAACACATACAGAGACAGAGAGAGGCCAGAGATGCTGAGTGGGGATGCCTTACCTACTGATATGCTCAGGAAAGTTGAAAAGAGGTACCTGGCCTGCTCCCCCAATGCCCTGAACCTCTCTGCACCAGGGGCTCCCATCTGCCTGCTTAGCTTTTCCCAGGTTGTGGTAAAATCATGTGGCCACAGCCAGAGGTGGCCACTAAGTGTCATAGGTCACAATGGAGGGTGCTATGTCATAGGTCAGGTGGGCCAGATCTCTCCCATTGGCTTAGTACTTCTGACCTGGCCCCTCAGAACCTGTGCCCACTCTTCCAGGGACTGAAAACATGGTGATGGTGAACAAGCTTTATCCCCTCACACCCATCCTTCACCTGGCCTGCTGACCTGACCCAGACCTCAGTGTTCATAAAAATTAATGTCCACCACGGCCCAGGTGTCACCATCTGGGATAAAGGATTCACGCCCTTGCCTGGGGCAGAAGACAGCCAAGGTCAGCTTGTGCCTAGAACTCTAGTGACTTGTGACACTGCTACCAGTGATGGTGATTTCCACGATCACATATCCACTGGTGGCAGAATAATAGTGACAGGACGGGAAATATGGCTAGAGAGCACACATTCACGGAGGCACCAGAGTCCAGGGCCAGTAGTGGACGTCGCGGAGCTAAATGGCGAGCCAGTCTAGTGCCCAAGGCTCCCTCCTGTATGTGGCAAACAGGTCATCCATGTCCCCACATCCAGAAACCACTGGACTGCTGGCACCCTGGCTGCCAGGATTTTGGCCTTGTCTTCAGAGGGCAGCTACATAAGCAGTGTTCCACCGGAGTCAGTGGTCCTGTCGGGAACAAAAATCAGAAAATGGCAGCTTCACTTCATTTGGGCGGTACTGCCTTTGACTGAGTGGCATGCTATTTTTCCTAGCAGGATAAGGCATTCACGGAGAAAGGCAGAATTATATGTGCAGGCAAGGTCTGTGCTTGTAAGGCTATGAGGATGAGACCAGGTTGGCATTTTTAGTCCCAGGAGAGATGCCTGGCAGGTATAGGTCAATGTTATCTGCCCATTCCATTTGGCAGGGTTTTTTTGCCATACAAAGGATCAGCAGAATTACTAGTTGCCAGAGAGGCTTGCATCTGCCTGCAAGCTCCACCTGGCCAGGGTTCATCCGTGGTGAATTTCCTGTGTAAGTCAATAGTATCTAAGACCATACAGATAGACTACGTGCTATTTTCTGCCCATGGGGAACCAGTACAGCCAGAAGCCTTCCCCCTATCGTCTCCAGGCTCTCTGTGAAGCACTGGTACTTGTGATGTTTCTCAGGGTGGAATGAAGAGAACTCTCTGAAGGAATGCATACAGAGAGGGACCACAGACGCTGAATAAGGACACCTTGCCCACTGATATCCTCAAGTAAGTGGAAAAAAGGCACTTGGCCTACCTTCCCAGTGTCTTGAACCTGTCCACATCAGGGTTTGTCACATGTAAGGATATTCCCTGGGTGTGCTCAATTTCCGAGGTCAATGCCAGAAGAGGCAGTTGAGTGTCAGTGGACAAAATGGAGGACTCTGCGGAATTGGCCAGTTAGGGTGGACATCTCCTATTGGCTCAGTGTTTGTGACCCATCTCATCAGAAGTTCCGCCCTGTCTTCCAGTGGCTGTCTCCATGGAAATAGGGAAAGAAGCCTTAGCCCCGCCCACTTGTCCTTGACCTGGAATACCTGGCTTGTTGACCCTCACACAGACCCCTGTGTTGATGAAAAAAATAATGTCCACGAGTGCCCAAGTGTCATCATTTCATTTGAAGGATTAGGGCCCTTTCCTTGGGCAGAAGACAGCCAAGGTCACTCTGAGTCTAGATACCTAGTGACCTGTGACACTGCCGCAAGTGATAGGTATTGATTTCCATGTTCACATATCCCCTGGTGGCAGATTCAGAGTGGTTGGAGGAGGAATGGAGTTAGAGAGCACATAGTCACGGGGGCAAGGGCCAAAGGTCATGAAAAAAAGCAGACGTCATGGAGCTCAAGTGGGAGCCTGTCTAGGGCCCAGGGCACCCTCCTGTACATGGCAACCAGGTCATCCATATCCCCACATCCACAGACACTGGAATACCAGTGCCCTGGCTGCCAGGATTTCGGCCTTGTCTTAGGAGACCTGACACATGTGCAGTGTGTTACTGGAGGCTGTGGACCAGCAGACAGCAAAATTTGGAAAATGGTAGTTTCAGTTGTCTTTTCCTGTACTCTCCTTGGTGGAGTTTGCCATGCTGTGTTTCCCAGCAGGAGAAGGCATTCATGAAGGAAGGCAGGTTTGATGTGTGCAGGTAAGGTGTGTGCTGAGATGACAAGTTGGAGACCAGAGTGTGATCTACAGACCCAAGCTAGGCCTCTGGTAGGTATGTGTCAGTGTTTTCTGCCCATTCCCCTTGGCCAAGTTTTTCCGTACCATGTGTCAGCCAAATTTAGTACTCTCCACAAAGTTTCCATCTGTCTGCAGGAGTCACCAGGCCAGGGTCTGCCTGTGGTATAGCTCCTCTCAACAATCAAGACCTTCTACACAGACTACCTGCTCTTCTCTGCCCATAGGCAAGCAATACAGCCAGAGGCCTCCACCCTTTGATCTCTACTCTCTCAGACACTCCAAGCTGTGATGTGTCTCTGGGGTAGAATGAAGAGATTTTGTAGCATGAACACAGAGACAGAGAGAGGCAAGAGATGCTGAGTGGGGATGCCTTGCCTACTGATATCCTCAGGAAAGTGGAAAAGAGGTACCTGGCCTGCTCTCCCAATGCCCTGAACCTCTCCACACCAGAGGCTCCCATCTGCCTGCATAACCTTTACCAGGTTGTGCTGAAATCGTGTGGCCACAGCCAGAGGTGGCCACTAAGTGTCATAGCTCACAATGGAGGGCCCTATGTCGTTGGCCAGGAGGTCCAGATCTCTCCCATTGGCTCAGTACATGTTACCGAGCCCCTCAGAAGCTGCACCCGCTCTTCCAGTAGCTGTCTCCGTGGTGATGGTGAACAAGCCTTAGCCACGCTAACCCAGACTTCACCTGGCCTGCCGACCCTCACCCGGCCCTCTGTTTTGATAAAGATTAGTGTCCGCCATGTCCCAGGAGTCACCATCTGGGATAAAGGATTCGGGCACTTGCTTGGGGCAGAAGACAGCTAAGGTCAGCTTGTGCCTAGATCTATAGTGACTTGTGACACTGCTGCCAGTGATAGATGGTGACTTCCACAGTTACATATCCGCTGGTGGCAGAATGATAGTGACGGGTAGAGAAATATCGCTAGGGAGCACATGTTCAATGAGGCACCGGCCAAAGGCCAGGGCCACTAGTGGACATCGTGGAGACAAATGACGACCCAGTCAAGGGCCAAGGATCCCTCCTTTATGTGGCAAACCGCTGGACTACTGGGGCCCTTGCTGCCAGGATTTCAGCCTTGTCTTTGGAGGAAGGCCACATACACAGTGTTCCACCAGAGGCAGTGGACCTGTCGGGAGCAAAAATTGGAAAATGGCAGTTTCACTTCATTTGGGCTGTACTGCCTTTGACTGAGTGGCATGCTGTTTTTCCTAGTAGGATAAGGCATTGACAGGGAAAGGCAGAATTATGTGTGCAGGCAAGGTGTGTGCTAAGAGGGTGATGAGGTTGAGACCAGGTTGGGACCTTTAGTTCCAGGAGAGGCCCCTGGCAGGTGTGGGTCAATGTTCTCTGCCCATCCCACTTGGCCAGGGGTTTTTTACCATACAAAGGATCAGTGGAATTATTTCTCGCCGGAGAGGTTGCATCTGCCCACAAGCTCCACCTGGCCAGGTCCACGAGTGGTGACTTTCCCATGTAAGTCAACAGTATCTGAAACCATCCAGATAGACTACCTACTATTCTCTGCCTGTGGGGAACCAGTACAGCCAGAAGCCTTCCCCCTATCATCTCCAGGCTCTCTCTCAGGCCCCTCGTACTTGTGATGTGTCTCAGGGGTAGAATGAAGAGAACTCTCCAAGGGACCACATACAGAAAGGGACCATAGATGCTAAATAAGGCCACCTTGCCTACTGATATCCTCAAAAAAAAAAAAAAAAAAAAAAAACCCAGTGCCGTCGAGTCAGTTCTGACTCATAGTGAACCTATATTCTCAAGTAGGTGGAAAAGAGGAACTTTATCTGCTCTCCCAGTGTCTTGAAAATGTCCACATCAGGGGTTGCCAGAAGTAAAGATATTCCCTGGGTGTACTCAATTCCTGTGGCCAAAGCCAGAAGAGGCTACTGAGTATCAATGGACAAAATAGAGGACTCTAAGGAACTGGCCAGTTAGGGGCGGACCTCTCTTATTGGCTCAGTGTTTGTGACCAGTCCCAACAGAAATTCTGCCCAGTCTGCCGTGGCTGTCTCCATGGTGACTGGGAAAGAAGCTTTAGCCCCACCTACTTGGCCTTCACCTGGCCTGCTGACCCTCACTGTGACCCCTGTGTTGATGAAAAAAATAATGTCCGCCAGTGCCCAAGTGTCATCATTTCCTTTGAACAATTACGGCTCTTGCCTGGGACAGAAGACAGCCAAGGTCAGCCTGAGCCTAAATACCGGGTTACCTGTGACACTGTCGCCAGTGATAGATGTTGATTTCGACACTCACGTATCCCTGATGGTTTCCCACGTCAATAAACAGTTTCTAAGACCATCCAGATAATCTATCTGATATTCTCTGCTTATGGGGAACCGGTACAGCCAGAAGTCTTTGCCCTTTCATCTCCAGTTTCTCAGGCACTTGTGATGTTTCTCAGGGTTAGAATAAAGAGATATTTATGAATGAACACATCCAGAGAGGGACCATAAATGCTGAGTGAGGTCACCTTGCCTACTGATATCCTCAAATAAGTGGAACACAGGGACCTAGCCTGCTCTCCCAGTATGTTCAACCTGTCCACATCCAAGGCTAGTTTAATATTAGAAAAACCATTAACGTAATCCATCACATAAATAAAAGACAAAAACCACGCGATCTTATCAATTGATGCAGAAAAGGCATTTGACAAAGTCCAACACCTATTTATGATAAAAACTCTCACCAAAATAGGAATTGAAGGAAAATTCCTCAACATAATAAAGGGCATCTATGCAAAGCCGACAGCCAACATCACTCTAAATAGAGAGAACCTGAAAGCATTTCCCTTGAGAACGGGAATCAGACAAGGATGCCTTTTATCACCGCTCCTATTCAACATTGTGCTAGAAGTCCTAGCCAGAGCAATTAGGCTAGACAAAGAAATAAAGAGCATCCAGATTGGCAAGGAGGAAGTAAAATTATCTCTATTTGCAGATGACATGATCTTATACACAGAAAACCCTAAGGAATCCTCCAGAAAACTACTGAAACTAATAGAAGAGTTTGGCAGAGTCTCAGGTTATATAAACATACAAAAATCACTTGGATTCCTCTACATCATCAAAAAGAACATCGAAGAGGAAATAACCAAATCAATACCATTCACAGTAGCCCCCAAGAAGATGAAATACTTAGGAATAAATCTTACCAAGGATGTGAAAGACCTATACAAAGAAAACTACAAAGCTCTACAACAAGAAATTAAAAAGGACATACTTAAGTGGAAAAACATACCTTGCTCGTGGATAGGAAGACTTAACATAGTAAAAATGTCTATTCTACCAAAAGCCATCTATACATACAATGCACTTCTGATCCAAATTTCAATGTCATTTTTTAAGGTGATAGAGAAACAAATCACCAACTTCATATGGAAGGGAAAGAAGCCTCGGATAAGCAAAGCATTACTGAAAAAGAAGAAGAAAGAGGGAGGCCTCACTCTACCTGATTTCAGAACCTATTATACAGCCACAGTAGTCAAAACAGCCTGGTATTAGTACAACAACAGGCACATAGACCAATGGAACAGAATTGAGAACCCAGATATAAATCCATCCACATATGAGCAGCTGATATTTGACAAAGGCCCAGTGTCAGTTAATTGGGGAAAAGATAGTCTTTTTAACAAATGGTGTTGTCATAACTGGATATCCATTTGCAAAAAAATGAAACAGGACCCATACCTCACACCAAGAACAAAAACTAACTCCAAGTGGATCAAAGACCTAAACATAAAGACTAAAACGATAAAGATCATGGAAGAAAAAATAGGGACAACCTTAGGAGCCCTAATACAAGGCATAAACAGAATACAAAACATTACCAAAAATGATGAAGAGAAACCAGATAACTGGGAGCTCCTAAAAATCAAACACCTGTGCTCATCTAAAGACTTCACCAGAAGAGTAAAAAGACCACCTACAGACTGGGAAAGAATTTTCAGCTATGACATCTCCGACCAGAGCCTGATCTCTAAAATCTATATGATTCTATCAAAACTCAACCACAAAAAGATAAACAACCCAATCAAGAAGTGTGCAAAGGATATGAACAAACACTTCACTAAAGAAGATATTCAGGCAGCTAACAGATACATGAGAAAATGCTCTCGATCATTAGCCATTAGAGAAATGCAAATTAAAACCACGATGAGATTTCATCTCACTCCAACAAGGCTGGCATTAATCCAAAACACAGAAAATAATAAATGTTGGAGAGGCTGCAGAGAGATTGGAACTCTTATACACTGCTGGTGAGAATGTAAAATGGTACAACCACTTTGGAAATCTATTTGGCATTATCTTAAACAGTTAGAACTACCATACAACCCAGAAATCCCACTCCTCGGAATATACCCTAGAGAAACAAGAGCCTTCACACAAACAGATATATGCACACCCATGTTTATTGCAGCTCTGTTTACAATAGCAAAAAGTTGGAAGCAACCAAGGTGTCCATCAACGGATGAATGGGTAAATAAATTGTGGTATATTCACACAATGGAATACTATGCATCGATAAAGAACAGTGACAAATCTGTGAAACATTTCATAACATGGAGGAACCTGGAAGCCATTATGCTGAGTGAAATGACTCAGTTGCAAAAGGACAAATATTGTATAAGACCACTATTATAAGATCTTGAGAAATAGTATAAACTGAGACGAACACATACTTTTGTGGTTACGAGGGGGGGAGGGAGGGAGGGTGGGAGAGGGATTTTTACTGATTAATTAGTAGATAAGAACTGCTTTAGGTGAAGGGAAGGACAACAGTCAATACATGGAAGGTCAGCTCAATTGGACTGGACGAAAAGCAAAGAAGTTTCCGGGATAAAATGAATGCTTCAAAGGTCAGCGGAGCAAGGGCGGGGGTTTGGGGACCATCGTTTAAGGGGACTTCTAAGTCAATTGGCAAAATAATTCTATTATGAAAACATTCTGCATCCCACTTTGAAATGTGGCGTCTGGGGTCTTAAATGCTAACAAGTGGCCATCTAAGATGCATCAATTGGTCTCAACCCACCTGGAGCAAAGGAGAATGAAGAACACCAAGGTCACACGACAACTAAGAGCCCAATAGACAGAAAGGGCCACATGAAGCAGAGACCTACATCATCCTGAGACCAGAAAAACTAGTTGGTGCCCAGCCACAATCGATGACTGCCCTGACAGGGAGCACAGCAGAGAACCCCTGAGGGAGCATGAGATCAGTGGGATGCAGACCCCAAATTCTCATAAAAAGACTAGACTTAATGGTCTGACTGAGACTGGAGGAATCCTGGCGGACATGGTCCCCAAACCTTCTGTTGGCACAGGACAGGAACCATCCCCGAAGACAACTCATCAGACATGAAAGGGATTGGACAGTGGGTAGGAGAGAGATGCTGATGAAGAGTGAGCTAATTATATCAGGTGGACACTTGAGACTGTGTTGGCATCTCCTGTCTGGAGGGGGGATGGGAGGATAGAGAGAGTTGGAAGCTGGCAAAAATGTCACGAAAGGAGAGACTGGAAGGGCTGACTCATTAGGGGGAGAGCAACTGGGAGTACGGAGTAAGATGTATATAAAGTTATATGTGACAGTCTGACTTGATTTGTAAACGTTCACTTGAAGCTCAATAAAAGTTAATAAAAAAAAACAGCTTTTGGCTTTGTTAATTCTTTCAATTGTTTTTCTGTTCTCTAATTTTTATTATTTGTTTTCTTCTGGTGCCTGATGGATTCTTTTGTTGCTCACTTTCTATTTGTCCAAGTTGTCGGGACAGTTCTCTGATTTTGGCTCTTTCTTCTTTTTGTATGTGTGCATTTATCGATATAAATTGACCCCTGAGCACTGCTTTCACTGTGTCCCAGAGGTTTTGATAGGAAGTGTTTTCATTCTCGTTGCATTCTATGAATTTCTTTATTCCCTCCTTAATGTCTTCTATAACCCAGTCTTTTTTCAGCAGGGTATTGTTCAGTTTCCAAGTATTTGATTTTTTTCCCTAATTTTTCTGTTATTGATTTCCACTTTTATGGCCTTGTGGTCTGAGAAGATGCTTTGTAATATTTCGATGTTTTGGATTCTGCAAAGGTTTGTTTTATGACCTAATATGTGGTCTATTCTGGAGAATGTTCCATGTGCGCTAGAAAAAAATTTTTACTTTGTAGCAGTTGGGTGGAGAGTTCTGTATAAGTCAATGAGGTCAAGTTGGTTGACTGTAGCAATTAGGTCTTCCGTGTCTCTATTGAGCTTCTTACTGGATGTCCTGTTCTTCTCCAAAAGTGGTGTGTCGAAGTCTCCTAGTATAATTGTGGAGATGTCTATCTCATTTTTCAGTTATGTTAAAGTTTGTTTTATGTATCTTGCAGCCCTGTCATTGGGAGCATAAATATTTAATACGGTTATATCTTCCTGGTCAATTGTCCCTTTAATCATTATGTAGTGTCCTTCTTTATCCTTTGTGGTGGATTTAACTTTAAAGTCTATTTTGTCAGAAATTAATATTGCTACTCCTGCTCTTTTTTGCTTATTGTTTGCTTGATATTTTTTTCCATCCTTTGAGTTTTTGTTTGTTTGTGTCTCTAAGTCTAAGGTGTGTCTCTTGTAGGCAGCATGTAGGCGGATCGTGTTTCTTTATCCAGTCTGAGACTCTCTGTCTCTTTATTGGTGCATTTAGTCCAGTTACATTCAGCGTAATTATAGATAAGTATGTGTTTAGTGTTGTCATTTTGATGCCTTTTTATGTGTGTTGTTGACAATTTCATTTTTCTACTTACTTTTTTGTGCTGAGACGTTTTTCTTTGTAGATTGTGTGTTCCTCATTTTCATAGTATTTGACTTTGTGTTTGCTGAGTCGTTATGTTTTTCTTGGTTTTTATTTTGAGTTATGGAGTTGTTATACCTCTTTGTGGTTACCTTAATATTTACCCCTATTTTTCTAAGTAAAAACTTAACTCGTATTGTCCTATATTGCCTTGTATCTCTCTCCATATGGCAGTTCTATGCCACCCGTATTTAGTCCCTCTTTTTGATTATTGTGATCTTTTACATATTGACTTCAATAATTCCCTGTTTTGAGCATTTTTTTTTCTTTTTAAAATTAACCTTAATTTGTTTTTGTGATTTCCCTATTTGAGTTGGTATCAGGATGTTCTGTTCTGTGACCTTGTGTTGTGCTTGTATCTGATATTATGGGTTTTCTGACCAATTTCCTTTAGTATTTCTTGTAGATTTGGTTTGGTTTTTGCAAATTCTCTAAGCTTGTGTTTATCCATAAATGTTTTAATTTCGCCTTCATATTTGAGAGAGAGTTTTGCTGGATATATGATCCTTGGTTGGCAGTTTTTCTCCTTCAGTGCTCTATATATGTCATCCCATTCCCTTCTTGCCTGCATGGTTTCTGCTGAGTAGTCTGAACTTATTCTTATTGATTCTCCTTGTAGGAGACCTTTCTTTTATCCCTGGCTGCTTTTAAAATTTTCTCTTTATCTTTGCTTTTGGCAAGTTTGATGATAATATGTCTTGGTGATTTTCTTTTTGGATCAATCTTAAATGGGGTTCGATGAGCATCTTGAATAGATATCCTTTTGTCTTTCATGATGTCAAGGAAGTTTTCTGCCAGCAGATCTTCAACTATTCTCTCTGTGTTTTCTGTTATCTCTCCCTGTTCTGGGACTCCAATCACACGCAAGTTATTCTTCTTGATAGAGTCCCACATGATTCTTAGGGTTTCTTCATTTTTTTAAATTCTTTTATCTGATTTTTTGTCACCTATATTGGTGTCAATTCCCTGGTCCTCCAGATTTCCCATTCTGCATTCCAGTTGCTTGAGTCTGCTCCTCTGACTTCCTATTGCATTGTTTAATTCTGTAATTTTATTGTTAATCTTTTGGATTTCTGAATGCTGTCTCTCTATGGATTCTTGCAACTTATTAATTTTTCCACTATGTTCTTGAATAATCTTTTTGAGTTCTTCAACTGTTTTATCAGTGTGTTCCTTGGCTTTTTCTGTAGATTGCCTTATTTCATTTCTGAGGTCATCCCTGATGTCTTGAAGCATTCTGTAAATTAGTTTTTTATATTCTGCATCTGGCAATTCCAGGATTGTATCTTCATTTTGGAAAGATTTTGATTCTTTAGTTTGGGGAGTTGTAGAAGCAATCATGGTCTGCTTCTTTATGTGGTTTGATACCAACTGCTGTCTCCGAGCCATCACTAAGATATTGTAGTGATTTGTTTTATATTTGCTAGCTGAGTCTTATCTTGTTTTGTTTTCTCTCAATATACGTAGATGGGCTACTAGATTGTGCTGTCTTGATTGTTGTAGCCCTTGAGTCAGTTATGTCCTATTACCAGCTCGTTTGGGCTGTTACCAGATATATAAGCCTAAGAGTCCATTCACTATTCTTGAGTAGAATCTGATTTTGGGTCATCAAGTGTGTGGTGTAGACTTTCACCTATCCACCTAGAGAAGTAGTGGTGATAGTTATGTGCACCAGATTCTAGTAGCAGCAGGGGTTCACACTCTAGGGGGGGCAGGATGGTGACAGGCTTCCCCCAAGTGCCAGTGAGGTAGGTGTGTCTCTATTCCTAAAGCACTTTGGTGGGTGGGCTCCGCAGCTGTACCTTAGGCACCCAATGCATGTACCTCTACAGATTGGTAGGTGTCACCCCCCTTAGACCCCTAAAGAAGGAGGTTAGGTGGTCTGGGGGGAGCTTCATCCCTCAGTTCCCTGTTGTGGGTCAGTGAGGGCTCTGTTGAATATACAGAGGTATCAGACCTGGGAAACTTGTCTTTCCAGTAATCTGCTAAAACAATTACAGTCAGATCCCTATCAGAAATGCCTTTGCAGTATAATAGCCACCTTGTTCCCTGTAGGGATGAAAGCCCAAGACTGTGGATCACATATTCTTGGCCGGAGCTGGTTCTGTGTTTTTAGTCCAATTAGGGAAGGATTTTTGGTCCCTGGGGTTTTTTAGCTGCTTCTCTCAGGCCAGGAGAATGGGTTAGGAAAAGACCAAAAAAAAAAAAGAAAGAAAAACTGCAGAGCAGTTTACTCTCTGGCTCAGGAAATTCCAATGTTAATGAAGCCGCCTGGGAAGGGGAGGGGAGAGGTCAGATAAACAGGAGAGAATAACAACCTGGAATATAGACAAAGTTACTTATCTTGCTTGGGATGACTGTTTTATCTGAGATTCCCAAGGTGGGTGCATCGACTGTGTGCGCTGGCTTGGTAGAGATTGCCCCCAAGGGTCAGGCCCACGTCCCTAGCTTGCCACGGTTAGTTCCTCTGCTCTCAGTCCACAGCCCAGCGCCAAGGTTCCCCGGCTGGGATGCTGCACTCCCAGCTCCAAAACCAGTCGCTGCCTCCCGGTGACTTCTCCTCCTTTCAGCCACGTCGCTGCACTGCCTGCGTGTACTGGCGGGGCTTCCCCTGAGGTCAGCTCAGGGGGCTAGGGCTGCGCCCCGTGTTTGTACCCTCTCAGGATGCCGTGCTCAGCTCCCCTGCGCCCAGTCCTAAGCCTGGCACCAAGGTTTCCTGACTGGGACGCTGGCTCCAGGCTCCGAAAACAGTCGCTGCTTCCCCATGGTTGTTCGTTCTCAGTCTCTGTCACTCAGGTCAACTCTTTAGATCTGTGTTTGATGGTCAGGGTTCGTAGATTGTCATGTATGTGATTGACTCACTTGTTTTTCTGAGTCTTTTTTGCAAGAAAGTTCCGAGGTAGCTTCTACCCAGTCAGCCATCTTGGCTCTGCCTCTCCTGTCTTTCTTTTTAAGTTAGAATTTTGTTCTTCGTTTTTCTCCAGCTCTGTCCATGACCTTCTATTGTGATCCCTGTCAGAGCACTCAGTGGTGGTAGCCGGGCACCATCTATTTGTACTGGACTCAGGCCGGTGGAGGCCATCGTAGATGTGGTCCGTTACTCCTTTGGACTAATTTTTCTCTTATGTCTTTAGTTTTCTTCATTCTTCCTTGCTCCTGAAGGGGTGATACGAGTGGAGTATCCTAGATGGCCACTTACAGGCTTTAAGACTCCAGACGCTACTCCCCAAAGTAAAATGTAGAACATTTTCTTTATAAACTATGTGATGCCAATTGAGCTAGACATTACCCGAGACCGTGGTCCCCACAGCCCTCAGCCCAGTAACTTGGTCCCTCAGGGAGTTTGGATATGTCAGTGGAGCTTCCACGGCCTTGCCTTGTACAAGTTGTGCTGGCTTTCCCATTATTGTTTACTGCCTTACCCTTCACCAAAGATACCACTTATGAATTGTCTATTTAGTGTTTCTCCAGTCCCCCTCCCTTGCCTTGTAACCATCAAAGATTGTTTCTTTTTCTGTATAAACCTTTTCAGTACGGTAGTCGTCTCATACAATATTTGTCCGTTTGTGATTAACTTATTTCACTCAGCATAATGCACTCCAGATTCAGATTCATCCATGTTATGACACGCTTCACAGATTCATCGTTGTTCTTTATCATTGTTTAATACTCCATTGTGTGTATGTACCACAGTTTGCTTATCCATTCATCCATTAATGAGCATCTAGGTTGTTTCCACCTTTTTGCTATTGTGATCGATACTGCAATGAACATGGGTGTTCTTATGTCCTGTGACGACTCCTATTTCTCTAGCATATATTCCTAGGAGTGGGATTGCTGGATCATATGGTATTTCTATTTCTAGCTTTCTCAGGAAGTGCCATATTATTTTCCAAAATGGTTGTATCATTTTGCATTCCCACCAGCAATGCATAAGAGTTCCGATCTCTCTGCAGCCTCTCCAACATTTGCTATTTCCTGTTTTAGTGATTTGGGCCGGTAATCCTGGGTTGAGAAGGTAGCTCATTGTGATTTGAATTGCATTTCTCTGGTGGGGAATGGCTAGTGAATTGTGAGCATTTCTGCATGTGTCTGTTGGCCTCTTAAATATTTTCTTTGGTGAAGTATCTGTTCATTTCCTTTGCCCATTTTTTCTCCTTTTTTATTTTTCGTTTTATTGTACTTTAGATGAAGGTTTACAGAACAAACTAGTTTCTCATCAAAGAGTCAGTACACAAATTGTTTTATGACATTGGTTAACAACCCCATGACATATCAACACTCTCCACTCTCAACTCTGGTTTCCCCATTACCAGATTTCCTGTTACCCCCTACCTTCCAGTCCCTGCCCCAGGGCTGGTGCTCCCCTTCAGTCTTGCTTTGTTCCATGGACCTGTTCAATTTTTTGGCTAAAGGGTGAACCTCAGGAGCAACCTGAAAGCGTGCCTGGGGGCCATACTTTCAGGGTTTCTCCAATCTCTGTCAGGCCAGCAAGCCTGATCTTTCTTTTTGAGTTGGAATTTTCTTCTACATTTTTCTATAGCTCTGTCTGGGACCCTAAATTGTGATCCATGTCACAGGAGTCAGTATTGGTAGCCAGGCACCATCTTGTTGTTCTGGACTCAGTCTGGTAGAGGCGATGGTAGACGTGGTCCATTAGTCCTTTGGACTAATCTTTCCCTTGTATCTTCAGTTTTCTTCATTCTTCCTTGCTCCCGAAGGGGTGAGACCAGTGGAGTATCCTAGATGGCTGCTCATGGGCTTTTAAGACCCCAGATGCTACTCACCAAAGTAGAATGTAGAACATATTCTTTATAAACTATGTTATGCCAATCGAGCTGGATATTCCCTGAGATCATGGTCCCCACAGCTCTCAGCCCAGCAATTCAGGCCCTCAGGGAGTCTGGGTGTGTCTATGAAGCTACCATGACCATATCTCATTCAGGTTGTGCTGGCTTTCTCAGTATTGTGTACTGTCTTATCCTTCATCAAAGCTTCTACTTATCTATTGTCTATTAAATGTTTTTCCATCCCCACCCCTCCCTGCCCTCATAGCTATCAAAGATTGTTCCTTTTTGTACTTAAACCTTTTCGTGAGTGTTTACAGTAGTGGTCTCACTCAATGTTTGTCCTTTTGTAACTGACATTTCACTCAGCATAATGTCCTCCAGATTCATCCCTGTTAGGAGATGCTTCACAGATTCGTCATTGTTCTTTATCAGGAATGTAGAACAGATGTTATAAAAACAAACAAAAAGAAGGGGGACTATTCAGAGTACAAAAATATAGTTCTGGGAAATTAAGATGTATCAAAAATGACAACTCAATAGCTGGATTAGAAGATAAAGTTGAAAAAAACTCCCAGAAGGTATAGCAGAAAGGCAAAGAGATAGAAAATAAGAAATTAGAAAACTATTCTAGGAGATCCAACTTGTTAAAAATAGGGAATCAAAAGGTGGGGGGGGGGAAGAGAGAGAAGAAGGAGTTTCATTGGGGGAAGAAAACATCAAATAATTCAAAATTTTTTCAAAAACTAAAGAATATCATAGCATCCTGGAATTATGAATTACGGCATCAAAATTTATTCAAGAAACATTGAGAAGTTTATTAATTGTATTATTTTATCAACCGAATTTATATAATCACGGGGGGAATTAAATTTACAATAGACTTTAAATAGTGTCAAATATTTTTCTTTAAAAGAAGGAGTTTTGAAAACAATTATTTTGATTTCATGTATTAGACAAAAAAAAATTGAACCATGAATGGGTTTAACTGATTTTCTATTTAAAGTATCTCTTGGTACCACTATAGAACTAGCATCATTTACCCATTAATAGAACCAACATATGTGCACAAGAGAACTTGAAAAAATGAACAAAATTAATTTAGAAGACCAGCCGTTTGATCTAACTGAAAAGTCATATTTCATGGAGTGATATGTAATAGACCTGTGCTGTATATGTCAAAATGTCTTTAAAAATACTGTCTTTGAGCAGTGTTCTTAAAATAACCAGGAACTTTTGAAGTGGTTGTTGATGTTTCTTCAGCAGATACGTGTATTTAGATTTTCAGGTTGTCAGTGATATCTCTGAGCTCCATGATGGACGGAAAATGTCAACAGATATTTTGGGAACTTACATGTTTATAATCAACTATCCTGAGACATGAAAATGTAGTACTTAATATTTTACTAAACATGCACTTCAATTCTTAAACAAATTGCTACTGAAAGTATTTCTTGCAAAATAAAAAGTGTTACTAAACAAAAAATAACTAAATCGTTGTAGATTTACACCAGACAAAAATGCTCATTCTATGAAGCAAGAGCATTCAAACTACATGCTAAATGCTCTATGACAGGATTTCTCCCATTTCCTATGTTCTGCCTATATTTCACATAAATCTAATATATAATGTCACACATTCACTGACCATCTGACTGGCAGCCTGGTGACTTTATGCATCTTACAGGCCATAGCACAAGCCAGTGAAAAACTACCTGCTAAATGAAGTAGCTGGCAGAAGCTTTAATACTTCTCCTACCACGACCAGAGGCCATAAAGAGTTATCTAGAGATGCTTGAATTTTATTATTGATCATTCTGCATACTGTCCTTGGATTATAAAATTTAGTTATATGCACCAGGACAAGATCAGTAAAAAAGAGATGGGGGACTGGTTATTGTCCATGTTTAATAATGTTTTCAGCTGAGAGCTGCATGTGCATCTCACATATTACGGTACTAGACGGGAACATGCAGGAGATGGAAGTGCAAAACTGAGGTCTCTACTTTTAGCTTATGTTAATTCTACTACTAATGATATTTCTTTAAAAATTGAAAAATCTTGGTCAAATATTAAATTGCATGGGGTGGTAAGACAAGAGGTGTAAACAAGACAGTTAAATCAGGATATTTAATCATTCAGTGTTACTTGTCTGATTTGCCAGAGCAAAAGCCAGAGGAGTTGGAGAATATTGGTGGTTAATCCTCAACTTACTCAATTGTTGATGCCAATTGCAGCTGTCTTCCAGATCCATTGTCACTACTGGAAACTCTCATGTAGCTTTTGATTCAGTAAATGGTTTAAGTTGTATTCTATCATCAAAAATAATCAGAAGCAGTTTGCCTTCGCCTGGCAAGGACAGCAGCACACTTTCTCAGAACTATATCTACAGACGATTGATCTATGACTATATCTAGAACCCAGGGAACTTTCATGTACTACCACCATGAATAAAGGACACAGTGTTTTCGGGACAACTTACTATGTGGTAACCCATAAGGCTTACAGCTCTAAAGGCAGTTCAGAGCAAGAGAGCACTCTGGAGCAGATCCAGGCTGCAGTGCAAGCTGCCTTACCACTTTGGCCTCATGCCACAAGAAATGCAATGCTAATTTAAATGTCCATGGCAGATAGAAAAGGAGCCCTGGTGGAGCAGTAATTAAAGCACTTAGCTGCTAACTGAAAGGTTGGCAGTTCGAACCCACCAGGTGCTCTGCGGGGGAAAGATGTAGGAGTCTGCTTTCATAAAGATTACATCCTTGGAAACCCTATAAGGCAGTTCTACTCTGTCCTGCAGGGTCACTGAGTCAAAATCACTTCGACAGCAATGGGTATTCTTTCTTTTTTCTATGGTAGATCCCCTTGCCTTTGAGTAGATTCCAACTCACAGCAACCCTGTAGTACCGAGTAGAACTGCCCCATAGAGTTTCCATGGACTGCCTGGTGGATTCGAACTGCTTACCTTTTGATTGGCAGCCAAACTCTTAACCACTACACCACCAGGGTTTTCATAGGGAAAGCCTTGGAAAAATCAAAGAGTAGAATTGCAGTTGAGACCCTTAGCGTTTTAGAGTACTGTCAACTATTCTCCATTTGATAGGCAGTTCCTACCTGGCTATTTTCCCTGGGTGTTATAAATAGTTTACATTCTTGAATGATAACTAGAAGTTTGACGGTTTAAGCCCTCCCAGAGGCACATCGGAAGAAAGGCCTGCAAATCTACTTCTGAAAAACCTGCCATTGAAAACCCTATGGAGCACAGTTGTACTCTGACATGCATAGGGTGCCCATGAGTCAGAGTCAAGTCAATGAAACTGGTAGCCTAGTAGTACCTAAGTATTGGACACTGGTAAATACTGACCTCTTGATCACAAGACACCATGTGAGTATGAGGCCTTAGCTGCCTCTATCAGAAAAGAGGTCATTGGAACCATAAGTCAGCATTTCAAGAAACAAGGAAATGAAAAGACGACCCACAGAATATGGGAAATTTTTTGCAAATCATGTATCTGGTAAGGTACTTATATCTAGAATAAAGAACTCTCACAGCCCAAGAATAAAGAGACAAACAATCCAACTAAAAAATATGCAAAGGACCTGAATACGTGTTTCTCCAAAGTACGTATATATACAGCTAATAAGCACATGAGAAGATATTTGGCATCTTTTCATGCCAAGACATGTAAATAAAAACCACAATGAGATAACACTCCACACCCATTAAGATGAGTAGAATCAAAAAGTCAGATAACATCAAGTGCTGACAAGGATGTGGAGAAATAGGAACACTCATACACTGCTGGTAGAGATGTAAAATTGTGCAGCTGGAAATCAGTCTGGCAGTTCTCAAATGATTAAACACGGTGTTACCGTATGACCCAGCAGTTCCACTCTAGTAGATATATACCCAAGAGAAATGAAAACATATGTCCACACAGAAATTTGTACATGAAAACTCATAACAGAATTATGAACAATAGCCAAAAGGTAGAAACAACCCAAAGTCTATCAATGAACAATTGGATAAACAAAATGTCATAAATCCATACAAATATTATTCAGCCATAAAGAGAAAGGAATTTCTGATTTATGCTACAACATGTATGAACATTGAAAACATTATGCTAAGTGAAATAAGCTAGCCACAAAGGGACAAATATTGTATGATTTCATTTATATGAAATACTGAAATTAGGCAAATGCATAGAGACAGATTAATGGTTACCAGGGGCTATTGATCTGGTTATCATCACTGCTGAGTGTTCAACTTGACAACAGCAGAATAAGAACCTCCCTAAGCATCATTTCCAAGTTGGCCCCTGATGTTGGCTATGGGGACAGATTGCGTACATTGGAGCCCTTTTATCATGGAAGTTGCAGTTACTTACCAACATTGGAATAGATCCTTATTCTACATATGATTTTTCCTTCCTTGCTAGCCTTGCTTCTACTTTGTTGTTGTTAGGTGCCATCTAGTCAGCTCCAGCTCATGGTGACACTGTGTACAACAGAATGAAACACTGCCCAGTCCTACACTGCTCTCATGATCATTGTTATGCTTGAGCCCATTGTTGCAGCCACTGTGTCAATTCACCTCATTTTTGGTCTTCCTCTTTTTCACTGACCCTCGACTTTACCAAGCATGGTGTCCTTCTCCAGTGACTGGTCCCTCCTGATAACATGTCCAAAGTATGTGAAATGAAGTCTCACCATCCTCATTTCTAAGGAGCATTCTGGCTGTACTTCTTCCAAGGCAGATTTGTTCATTCTTTTGGCAGTCTGTGGTGCACTCAACATTCTTTGCCAACACTGTAATTCAAAGCTGTCAATTCTTCTTTGGTCTTCCTTGTCCAGCTTTCACTTGCATATGCAGTGAATGAAAACACCATGGCTTGGGTCAGGCGCACCTTACTCCTTAAAGTGACATCTTTGCTTTATAACACTTTAAAGAGGTCCTTTGCAGATTTTCCCAATGCACCGTCGTTTGATTTTTGCTTCTAGTAGCACCACCATATGTGGACTCATAAATGCCTCATCTATGCCATAGAGTCACACATAACACCATCTATAACCAAGAAGATGATCTTACAGAAAAGGCACTGGGGCTATGGGCTTATGCCATGAGTTTTACTATACGCCCCATCACCCAGAAGCAGGTGGCTTGACTGAAATGTGAAGTCACAGGACACCATCTGGCAGACAATACCCTGTGAGGTTGGACACTCCTTCAGCATACAGTATGTGTCTTATACCAGCAACAAATGTATGGTGTCATTTCCCTTACAGACAGTATGCAGTGGTCTAAAACCCAAAAGATGGAAATGAGAATACCTGCATATTATTACATATTACTATTACTGTTGTTTTTGTTGTGAGACACGGTTGAGTTCATTCCAACTCATAGCAGCTGTAGGTGCAACAGAATAAAACACTGCTTGGTCCTGCACCCACCATCTTCACAATCATTTCTATATTTGAATCTATTGTTGCAGCCACTGTGTTAATTTATCTAGTTGAGGGACTTTTTTTTTCTTTTTCACTGACCCCTTAATTTACTAAGCAAGATGTCCTTTTCCAGAGACTGGTCTCTCCTGATAACACCTCCATAGATGTGAGACAAGGTCTCACCATCCTCACTTCAAATGAGAATTCTGACTATACTCCTTCTAAGACATTACTATTACCTACTGTCATGGATTGAATCCTACCCCTAAAATTGTGTATCACCCTGGCTATGCAATGATTCCCAGTATTGTGTGATTGTCCAAGATGTTGTGATCTGATGTGATTTTCCTATGCACTGTAAATCCTACCTCTATGATGTCAATGAGGTGGGATTATCAACAGGTATGTTAATAAGACAGGACTCAATCTATAAGATTAGGTTTTGTATTAAGTCAATCTTTTTTGAGGTATAAAAGAGAAAAATGAGCAGAGAGACAGGGGGACCTCATACCACCAAGAAAGTAGTGCCAGGAGCAGAATGTATCCTTGGGATGCAGGGTCCCTGTGCTGAGAAGCTCCCAGACCAGGGGAAGATTGATGACAAGGACATTCCTCTAGAGCCAACAGAGAGAGAAAGCCTTCCCCTATAGCTGGCACCTTGAATTCAGACTTCTAGCCTCCTAGACTGTAAGAGAATAAATTTGCCTTTGTTAAGCCATCTACTTGTGGTATTTCTGTTATAGCAGCACTAGGTAACTAAGCCACCTACCGAAGAGCCCACACCGGAGTGTGTCACCCAGTGAATGCCCAGACCATGGCATGGCTGCAGAGCGAGGCAGCCCCCCGTGGCCCACCGCGCAGCTGCCTACCAGGACGCTGGGCAGCAGCACTGCTCCAGCTTGGTCTGCCGGGTCCCTCAGTGCCAGTGGATGGTGAGTGGCTGGGAGGTGCAGGGCCTGGGGTGGTGCCTGGAGTCCCGGTGGGGAAGGGGAAGCTCACTGAGGATGCTCCTTCAGAAGGAATGGGCAAGCAGAGAACCTGGGAGGGAATGAGGCAGACAGCACTCCTGTGACCCAGCATTCCTATCCGGACCCTTCAAGTCTCCTCTTGCCCGTGCTCCGGCACTCTCCCTATGCCGCTGACCCTTCTCTTTAGCACCAGGTGCATCCAGAGGGAGCCTGTGGTCAGCCCTTCAGTCCCTCCACTAGCTTTCCCAAGATCTCCATGAAAATTCTTTAAAATGAAGTTGCCTCTAGGGTGCCCTCAAACCTATTCTGCAGAGATTTAATTTTTCACCATCCCTCATTTCTCAACATCTAATAAATGTGCCTTCAGAAGGCAAGGCCAGTGTTTGGAAGACTCCTTCCAATATTTTGACTTGGTTCAGAAAGATCTGAAAGATGAGTGGGAACAAACTAGGCAAAGACGGGAGGAGAGTATGCCCTGGGTAGAGGGAATAGCATGTGCAAAGGCCCTGTGCATGGCAGGGAAAGTGGGAAACAGGATATCAGATAGAGTCTCTGGAGCCAAGGGTACAAGGCGAGGATGTCGTGCCAGATGAGGCTGGAGAAAGAGGTAGGGATAGATTACTGCAGAATCTCTGAGAGTTGACCCACTTTTGTTGTTTGAAACTGCACTCAGCTTTTAATACTTTCCTTAAATTAGTGTGGTCAGAGCCCTGCTGTCAAGTCCATTCGGAAAAGCTCATTCAGCTGTATTTTGATTTTGAAACAAAACCCCCTTGATTTGGGGGAACTGAAAGAAGAAAGCTTCAAGGCCAGGAGCTTTCACACCCATGAGAGGTTTCCAGTTAGTCCAAGCTTGGTGAAGGAGAAAAACCCTTGGCTGATTTAGGATGCTTTGTAATGATATAAAATGTCTTCCCTATTTAGCAACGTTGGGTAAAACTAGAAGAAGACAGGGCAAAAAGAATAGTGATGGTTTGGGGAAAGGGGAAAACCAAGAGAAAAAAGAACTCCAGATACTGTCTTAGAATTTTCACTGTTTTTTGTCCTTAATACCACGTAAAGGGCTCTTTGCTTCTGATCAAGGATGAATGTCTTATTGCCGATATAGACTGCTGTTAATTCTTTACTTAAGTTGAGATATACTTCATATAACATAAAATTCAATATTTTGGAGTGTCCAATTCTGTTGCTTTTACTCTATTCACTGTATTGTGCAACCATCACCACCATCTGATTTCAGAACATTCTGGAAGAGAAAAAAAAAAACTAATACCAGTCAGTCCACTATTAATTCTTTATGGTAGTATTTTTTTTTTTTGCTTGAATGACACTGAGATATGAAAATTAAGCGAATTTTAAAGAAGCCAAATAGAATAAATAGGAGCCCTATTAACTTTTGAATTACATGTACTGTTGCGCCAATTTTCATTCCTTTTAAAGAAATATCTGTGTAATCCAGGTTTTCAAGTTCACCCCGTTATAACTGCTTAAGCAGAATGGCAGATGGATAGGGATCAGTATTTTGTACTTATTTGACTTGATGTTGGTCAGAGAATATTGTAGGCAGAAATATCATTGGATAAAAAGAAAGTAACAACAGCAGCAGAGCACACGTTTTCTTGTTTTGTTAGGAATGCCTCCTTTCCTCCCTTCTTCTTCCTTTTCTGGTGGAGAATTATAGTTACACTTCCTTTTAAGAAACTCCATTAGCTGGAGGCAGGGCCAAGATGGCTGACTAGGTAGAAGCTACCACGGATCCCTTTTGCAAAAAAGACTCTGAAAAACAAGTGAATCAATCACATACATGACAATCTATGAACTCTGGCCATCAAACACGGAACTAAGGAGTTGACCTGAGTGACAGGGGAGAGAAAAGGCGCACGGTGAAGCAGCGACTGCTTCTGGAACTGGCGTCCTCCGCCACAGCCTTGAGCCCTCGCAGTTCCCTGGTACCAGAGTGGTTAGGCTGATCACAGCTTACTGAGATGGGACAAACACAGGACGTAGCCCTAACCCCTAACCCCCTGGAGTAACCTCGGCAGAGGCTCAGCCAGTGCGAGCAGGCTGACACTGACGTGACTGACAGGAGAATGAGAACCCACAGGGAAGAAGAGACTGTTTTCGGAGCCTGGAGCCAGTGTCCCAGTCAGAAAACCTCGGCGCTGGCCTTTGTTCTAAGCACAGAGAAGCAGATCACAGCTCCCTGAGATGGCACAAGCACAGGACAAAGCCCTAACCCCTTGGAGAAACCTCAGTGGGAAACCCAGCCAGCGCATGCAGGGTACACGCCGACGCAGCTGACAGAAGTAGGAGAAATCACAGGGAAGGAGCAACTGGCTTCGGTGCCTGGAGTGCAGCTTCCCAGCCAGAAAACCTTGGCAATGGGCTTTGGACAAGGAGCAAAGGAGCTGATCACGGCTTCCTGAGACAGCACAAGCACGGGATGCCCTGCCCCTCGGGGCAACCTCAACCCAGCCAGCACACACAGGCTACATGCCTTTCTGGAATCTCAGATAAAACAGTCTTCACCAAACAAGATAAGTAACTTTGTCTATATCGTGCTACTCTCTCCTATCTATCTGATCCCTCCCCTCCCTGACCCAGATGCCTTCATTAACATTGGAATTTCCTGGGCCAGGGAGTGAAGTGCTCTGCGTTTTTTTTTTTTTTCTAACCCATTCTCCTGGCCTGAGAGAAGCAGCAATTAACAATCTGGGAGAGAAAAATCCTTCCCTCTCTTTCCTAAACTGGAATAATAATACAGAACCAGTGCCAGCCAAGCAAAAGAGATCCACAGTCTCTGGCTTTCATCCATACAGGGAACCAGGTGGCTATTATAATGCAAAGGCAATTCTGATAGAGATCTGAATTCTTTTAGCAAAGCAGTGGAAAGACAAGTTTTGGAGGTCTGATACCTCTCTACCTATTAAACAGAGCCCTCACTGATCCACAGCTGGGAACTGAGGGCTAAAGCTCCACCCACACCCCCTAACCACCTGCTAAAGGGGTCTGAAGATAGTGACGCCTACCACTCTTTAGAGGTACAAGCTTTGGGTGCCTAATGTACAGCAGCACAGCCCACCCACCAAAGTGCTCTGGGAATAGAGAAACTCCTACCTCCCTGGTACGTGGGGGAAGGATGTCAGCATCCTGCCCTCCTCGGAGTGTGACCCCATGCCGCAACTAGAATCTGGTGCATACAACCACTACTCCTCTAAGTAAAGAGGTGACAGCCTACACCACACACTAGGTGACCCACAATCAGCACACCTAAGCTGATTCTACTCAAGAACAGTGAATGAACTCATAGGTTCATATATCTGGTAACTGCTCAAACCAGCTGGTAATAGGACATAAGTGATTCAAAGGCTGCAATAATCAAGATAGCGCAATCTAGTAGCCCATCTGGATATATTGAAACAAACCAAAAAAAGAAGAAAAGCCTCAGTGAGCAAATATAAAATAAATTATTACAATATCTTATAGATGGCTCGGAGACAGCAGTCGATATCAAATCACATAAAGAAGCAGACCATGATTGCTTCTACAAACCCCGAAATCAAAGAGTCAAAATCTTTCCCAAATGAAGATACATTCCTGGAATTGCCAGATGTAGAATATAAAAAAACAATACACAAAATGCTTGAAGACATCAGGTATGACCTCAGAAATGAAATAAGGAAATCTACAGAAAAAGCCAAGGAACACACTGATAAAGCAGTTGAAAGAAATCAAAAAGATTATTCAAGAACATAGTGAAAAAAATCAATGAGCTGCAAGAATCCATAGAGAGACAGCATTCAGAAATCCAAAAGATTAATAATAAAATTACAGAATTAGACAACTCCATAGAAAGTCAGAGGAGCAGAATTGAGGAACTGGAATGCAGAGTGGGGGAGTTAGAGGATAAAGCAATTGACACCAATATAAAAAAAAGTGTTTTTTTTTATATATAGTTGAAGAAAAATCAGATAAAAGAATTTAAAAAAATGAAGAAACCCTAAAAATCATGTGGGACTCTATCAAGAAGAATAACTTGCATGTGTTTGGAGTTCCAGAACAGGGAGGGAAAACAGAAAATACAGGGAGAATAGTTGAAGATCTGTTGGCAGAAAACTACCCTGGCATCGTGAAAGATGAAAGGATATCTATACAAGATGCTCATCGAACACCATACAAGATAGATCCCAAAAGAAAATCACCAAAGCATATTATCATCAAATTTGCCAAAACCAAAGATAAAGAAAAAATCTGAAAAGCAGCCAGGGATAAACGAAAAGTTACCTACAAAGGAGAATCAATAAGAATAAGTTCTGACTACTCAGCAGAAACCATGCAGTCAAGAAGGCAATGGGATGACATATATAGAGCACTGAAGGAGAAAAACTGCCAACCAAGGATCATATATCCAGCAAAACTCTCTCTCAAATATGAAGGCGAAATTAAAACATTTATGGATAAGCACAAGCTTAGAGAATTTGCAAAATCCAAACCAAAGCTACAAGAACTACTAAAGGAAATTCTTTGGTCAGAAAATCAATAATATCAGATACAAATACAAAACAAAGTCACAGAACAGAACATCCTGATGTAAACTCAAATAGGGAAGACACAAAAACAAAATATGATTTATTTAAAAAAGAAAAAATGCTCAAAACAGGGAATCATTGAAGTAGTTATGTAAAAGATTACAATAATCAAAAAAGAGGGACTAAATACAGGGGCATAGATCTTCCATATGGAGAGGAAAACATGGAGATATAGGATGATACAAATTAGGTTTTTACTCAGAAAAATAGAAGTAAATATTAAGGTAACAACAAAGAGGTCTAACAATTCCATACTTCAAAACGAAAACCAAGATAAATGTAACGACTCAGCAAAAATAAATTCAACTACTATGAAAATGAGGAACACACAATTTATAAAGAAAAACTTCTCAGCACAAAAAAAGTAAGTGGAAAAATGAAATTATCAACAACACACAGAAAAAGGCATCAAAATGGCAGCACTAAATTCATACTTATCTATAATTACACTGAATGTAAATAGACTAAATGCACCAATAAAGAGACAGAAAGTCACAGACTGGATAAAAAAACATGATCCATCTATATGCTGCCTACAAGAGACACACCTTAGACGTAGAGACACAAACTAAATCTCAAAGGATGAAAAAAAATACATCAAGCAAACAACAATCAAAAAACAGCAGGAGTGGCAATATTAATTTCAGACAAAATAGACTTTAAAGTTAAATCCACCACAAAGGATAAAGAAGGACACTACATAATGATTAAAGGGACAATTGACCAGGAAGATATAACCATATTAAATATTTATGCACCCAATGACAGGGCAGTACAATACATAAAACAAACTTCAACAGAATTGAAGTGAGATAGACACCTCCACAATTATAGTAGGAGACTTCAACACACCACTTTCGGTGAAGGATAAGACTTCCAGTAAGACGCTCAATAGAGACATGGAAGATCTAATTGCTGCAGTCAACCAACTTGACCTCATAGACTTATACAGAACACTCCACCCAACAGCTGCATTGTATACTTTTTTTCTAGTGCATGTGGAACATTCTCTAAAATAGATCACATATTAGGTCATAAAACAAACCTTTGCAGAATCCAAAACACTGAAATATTACAAAGCACCTTCTCAGACCATAAGGCCATAAAAGTAGAAATCAATTAGAGAAAAATCAGGGAAAAGAAATCAAATACTTGGAAACTGAACAATACCCTGCTCAAAAAAGACTGGGTTATAGAAGATATTAAGGAGGGAATAAAGAAATTCATAGAGTGCAACGAGACTGAAACACTTCCTATCAAACCTCTGGGACACAGTGAAAGCAGTGCTCAGAGGTCAATTTATATCAATAAATGCACACATACATAAAGAAGGAAGAGCCAAAATCAGAGAACTGTCCCTACAACTTGAACAAATAGAAAGCGAGCAACAAAAGAATCCATCAGGCACCAGAAGAAAACAAATAATAAAAATTAGAGCAGAATTAAATGAATTAGAGGACAGAAAAACAACTGAAGGAATTAACAAAGCCAACAGCGGGTTCTTTGAAAAAATTAAAAAAATTGATAAACCATTGGCCAGACTGACTAAAGAAATACAGGAAAGGAAACAAATAACCCGAATGAGAAATGAGATGGGCCATATCACAACAGACCCAACTGAAATTGAAAGAATCATATCAGATTATTACAAAAAATTGTACTCTAACAAATTTGAAAACTTAGAAGAAATGAATGAATTCCTAAAAACATACTACCTACCTAAACTAACACGACCAGAAGTAGAACAACTAAATAGGCCCATAACAAAAGAAGAGATTGAAAAGTTAATCAAAAACTCCCAACAACAACAAAAAAAGCCCTGGCCTGGATGGCTTCACTGCAGAGTTCTACTAAACTTTCAGAGAAGAGTTAACACCACTACTACTAAAGGTATTTCAAAGCATAGAAAAGGATGGACTACTACCTAACTCATTCTATGATGCCAGCATACCCCTGATACCAAAACCAGGTAAAAACACCACAAAAAAAAAAGAGAATTGCAGACCTATATCCCTCATGAACATAGATGCAAAAATCCTCAATAAAATTCTAGCTAATAGAATTCAACAATATAAAAAAAAAATCCAACATGACCAAGTGGGATTTATACCAGGTATGCAAGGTTGGTTCAATATTAGAAAAACAACTAATGTAATCCACCATATAAATAAAACAAAAGACAAAAAACACGTGATCTTATCAATTGATGCAGAAAAGGCATTTGACAAAGTGCAACACCGATTCATGATAAAAACCCTCAGCAAAACAGGAATAGAAGGAAAATTCCTCAACAT
Organism: Loxodonta africana; assembly: GCF_030014295.1. Lineage (NCBI taxonomy): Eukaryota > Metazoa > Chordata > Mammalia > Proboscidea > Elephantidae > Loxodonta > Loxodonta africana. The sequence continues at coordinate 211,987 of NW_026974992.1, read as the reverse complement.
AATAAAGGGCATCTATACAAAATTTTAATTTTTTATTTTTATACAAAGCCAACAGCCAACATCATCCTAAATGGAGAGAGTCTGAAAGCATTTCCCTTGAGAATGGGAACCAGACAAGGATGCCCTTTATCACCCACCGCTCTCATTCTACATTGTGCTGGAAGTCCTAGCCAGAGCAATTAGGCTAGACAAAGAAATAAATGGCACCTGGAGTGGCAAGGGAGAAGTAAAATTATCTCTATTTGCAGATGACATGATCTTATGCACAGAAAACCCTAAGGAATCCTCAAGAAAACTACTGAAACTAATAGAAGAGTTCAGCAGAGGTTACAAGATAAACATACAAAAATCAGTTCGATTCCTCTACACCAACAAAAAGAACATCGAAGAGGAAATCACCAAACCAATACCATTCACAGTAGCCCCCAAGAAGATAAAATAACAATAAATCTTGCCAAAGATGTAAAAGACCTATACAAAGAAAACTACAAGGTACTACTGCAAGAAACTAAAAGGGACCTCTATAAGTGGAAAAACATACCTTGTTCATGGATAGGAAGACTTAACATTATAAAAATATTTATTCTACCAAAAGCTATGTATATATACAATGCACTTCTGAACCAAATTCCAACTACATTTTTTAATGTGATGGAGAAACAAATCACCAACTTCATATGGAAGGGAAAGAAGCCCCGGGTAAATAAAGCTTTACTGAAAAAGAAGAAGAAAGTGGGAGGCCTCACTCTACCTGATTTTAGAACATATTATACAGCCACAGCAGTCAAAACAGCGGGTACTGGTACAACAACAGACACATAGACCAATGGAACAGAATTGAGAGCTCAGATATAAATCCATCCACATAGGAGCAGCTGATATTTCACAAAGGCCCAGTGTCAGTTAACTGGGGAAAAGATAGTCTTTTTAACAAATGATGCTGGAATAACTGGATATCCATGTGCAAAAAAATGAAACAGACCCATACCTCACACCATGCACAAAAACTAACTCCAAATGGATCAAAGAACTAAACATGAAGTCTAAAACAATAAAGATCATGGAGGAAAAAATAAGGACACTCTTAGGAGCACTAATACAAGGCATAAACAGAATACAAAGCATTACTAAAAATGACGAAGAGAAACCAGATAACTGGGAGCTCCTAAAAATCAAACACCTATGCTCATCTAAAGACCACCAAAAGAGTAAAAAGACCACCTACAGACTGGGAAAAAATTTTCAGCTACTACATCTCCGACCAGCGCCTGATCTCTAAAATCTACATGATTCTCCTGAAACTCAACCACAAAAAGACAAACAACCCAACTGAAAATTGGGCAAAGGCTACGAGCAGACACTTCACTAAAGAAGACATTCAGGCAGCTAACAGATACATGAGGAAATGCTCTCGATCATTAGCCATTAGAGAAATGCAAATTAAAACTACAATGAGATTCCATCTCACTCCAACAAGGCTGGCATTAATCCAAAAAACACAAAATAATAAATGTTGGAGAGGCTGTGGAGAGATTGGAACACTTATACACTGCTGGTGGGAATGTAAAATGGTAAAACCACTTTGGAAACCGATTTGGTGTTTCCTTAAAAAGCTAGAAATAGAACTACCATACGACCCAGCAATCCCACTCCTTGGAATATATCCTAGAGAAATAAGAACCTTTACACGAAGAGATATATGCACACCCATGTTTATTGCAGCACTGTTTACAATAGCAAAAAGATGGAAGCAACCAAGGTGTTGTCAACGGATGAATGGATAAATAAATTATGGTATATTCACACAATGGAATACCACACATCAATAAAGAACAGTGATGAATCTGTGAAACATTTCATAACATGGAGGAACCTGGAAGGCATTATGCTGAGTGAAATTAGTCAGTTGCAAAAGGACAAATATTGTATAAGACCACTATTATAAGATCTTGAGAAATAGTTTAAACTGAGAAGAACATATTCTTTTGTGGTTACAAGAGTGGGGAGGGAGGGAGGGTGGGAGAGGGTTATTTACTGATTGGATAGTAGATAAGACCTACTTTAGGTGAAGGGAAGTACAACACTAAATACAGGGGAGGTCAACGCAACTGGACTAAACCAGAAGCAAAGAAGTTTCCCGAATAAACTGCTTCAAAGATCAGCAAAGCAGGGGCAGGGGTTTGGGGACTATGGCTTCAGAGGACATCTAAGTCAATTGGCAAAATAAAATCTCTTAAGAAAACATTTTGCATCTCACTTTGAAGTGTGGCATCTAGGATCTTAAATGCTAACAAGTGGCCATCTAAGATCCGTCAATGAGTCTGAACCCACCTGGATCAAAGTAGAATGAAGAACACCAAGCTCACAAGGTAATTATGAACCCAAGAGACAGAAAGGGCTACATGAACTAGAGACTACATCATCCTGAGACCAGAAAAACTAGATGGTGCCCGACCACAACTGATGACTGCCCTGACAGAGACCACGACAGACAACCCCTGAGAGAGCAGGAGAACAGAGGAATGCAGACCCCAAATTCTCATAAAAAGACCGAACTTAATGGCCTGACTGAGACTAGAAGGACCCCGGCGGTCAGGGTCCCCAAATCTTCTGTTGGCCCAGGACAGGAACCATTCTAGAATTCTTCTCGTCGGACATGGATTGGACGGGACAATGGGTTGGAGAGAGATGCTGATGAGGAGTGAGCTACTTGCACCATGTGGGCACTTGAGACTATGTTAGCAGGATGCAAGGAAGGTTGTAAGGATGGTTGCAAGGCAGGTTGCAATGCAAATTCCAAGCCAGGTTCCAATGCATTGCAAGGCACGTTGCAACACAGATTGCAAGGTATGTTGAAAGACATTTTCAAGACAAGCCATGTTGTAAGACAGGTTGCAAAGCGAGTTGCAAGGCAGGAGGCAAAGCAGTTTGCAAGGAAGATTGCAAGGCAGGTCGCAAGGCAAGATGCAAAGCAGCTCAAATTGCAAGGCAGTTTTCATGGGAGGTTGCAAGGCACGATGCAATGCAGGTTGCAAGGCAGGTTGCACTGCATCTTGCAAAGCAGGTTGCAAGGCAATTTGCAAGGGAATTTCCAAGGCGACTTACAGGTCATATTGCAAGGCCAGATGCAAGGCAACGTATATTTCAAGGCAGGTCTCTTGGGAGTTTGCAAGGCAGGACGCAACGCAGTTTGCAAGGCAGATTACAATGCAGGTTGCAAGAGCAATTGAAAGGCAAGGCAGGTTGCAAGGAAGGTTGTAAGGATGGTTGCAAGGCACGTTGCAATGCAAACTCCAAGCCAGGTTCCAATGCATGGCAAGGCATGTTGCAACACAGATTGCAAGGTATGTTGAAAGACATTTTCAAGACAAGCCATGTTGTAAGACAGGTTGCAAGGCAGGCTGCAAAGCAAGTTGCAAGGCAGGAGGCAAGGCAGGTTGCAAGGAAGACTGCAAGGCAGGTTGCAAGGCAAGATGCAAAGCAACTCAAATTGCAAGGCAGTCTTCATGGGAGGTTGCAAGGCATGATGCAATGCAGGTTGCAAGGCAGGTTGCACTGCAACTTGCAAGGCATGTTGCAAGAAATGATGCAAAGCAGGTTGCAAGACAATTTTCAAGGGAATTTCCAAGGTGACTTACAGGTCATATTGCAAGCCCTGATGCAAGGCAACGTATATTTCAAGGTAGGTTTCATGGGAGTTTGCAAGGCAGGATGCAATGCAGTTTGCAAGGCAGGTTACAAGACAGGTTACAGTGCAGGTTGCAAGAAAAATTGAAAGGGAAGGCAGGTTGCAAGGAAGGATGTAAGGACAGTTGCAAGGCATGTTGCAATGCAAATTCCAAGCCAGGTTCCAATGCGTTGTAAGGCACGTTGCAACACAGATTTCAAGATATGTTGAAAGACAATTTTCAAAACAAGCCATGTTGCAAGGCAAATTGCAAGGCAGGTTTAAAGGGAGCTTGTAAGGCAGTTTGCAATGAAGGTTGCTAGGCTGGTTGCAAGGCAAGTTGCAAGGGAGTTTCCAAGGCAGGTTGAAAGGCAGGTTGTATGGCAGGGTGCAAAGCAGGTTACAAGGCAATTTGCAAGGCAAGTTACAAGTCATGTTGCAAGCCAAGATGCAAGGCAATGCAAATTGCAAGGCGGGTTTCATGGGAGGTTGCAAGGCAGGTTGCAATGCATGTTGCAAATCAGGTTGTAAGGCAGGTTGCAATGGAAGGTGCAAAGCAAGTTGCAGAACAGGTTGTGAGACAATTTGTAAGGCAGTTTGCAAGGCAATTTGAAAAGCATGTTGCAATGGACGTTGCAAGGCAGTTTACAATGCATGTTGGAAAGCAGGTTGCAAGGCAAGTTACAAGGCCTGTTGCACGTCAATTTGGAAGCCAAGGCAACTTTCAAGGGAGGTTGCAAGGCAGATTGTAAGGCAGGTTGCAGGCCATGTTGCAAGGCAAGTTGCAATGCAGGTTGTAAGGCAGGTTCCAAGGCAGGTTGCAAGGCAAGATTCAAGGCAAGTTGCAAGAAAGGTGCAAGGCAGTTTGCAAGGGAATATGCAGGGCATGTTGCAGGGCAAGGCAGGTTGTAAGACAGGTTGCAATGCACGTTGCAAGGCCGGTTACAAGGCAAGTTGCAAGGCAAGGCATGTTGCTACCTGCCTATTTTCCTTGGGTGGTATAAGTAGTTAACATTCTTCAATGATAACTAAAACTTTGACTGTGTACTCCCTCCCAAAGGCACGTCAAAAAAAAAAAAAAAAAGACCTGCAGATCTATTTCTGAAAAATCTGCCATTGAAAACCCTATGGAGCACAGTTCTACTCTGATATGCATGGGGTGTCCATGAGTCAGAGTCAAGTCAATGGAACTGGTAGTCTAGTAGTACCTAAGTATTGGACACTGGTAAATACTGACCTCTTGATTACAAGACATCTCAAAAAGTCAGATAACATCAAGTGCTGGCAAGGATGTGGAGAAATAGGAACCCTCATACACTGCTGGTAGAGATGTAAAGTTGTGCAGCTGGAAATCAGCCTGGCAGTTCTCAAACGATTAAACATGGTATTACCATATGACCCAGCTATTCCACTCTAGTAAACATATACCCAAGAGAAATGAAAATATATGTCCACACAGAGACTGGTACATGAAAACTCATAGCAGAATTATGAACGATAGCCAGAAGGTAGAAACAACCTAATGACTATCGATGAACAATTAGATAAACAAAATATCATATACCCATAGAGTCAAATATTATTAAGCCATGAAGAGAAATTAAGTTCTGATATATGCTACAACATGAACCTTGAAAACATTATGCTAAGTGATATATGCTAGACACAAAGGGAAAACATTGTATGATCTCATTTATATGAAATAACAAAATTAAGCAAATTCATAGAGACAAATTAATGGTTACCAGGGGCTATTGATCTGGTCATCACCACTGCTGAGTGTTAAACTTGACAGCAGCAGAATAAGAACCCTGGGTCTCCATAGGCATCATTCCCCAGTTGGCCCCTGATGTTGGCTATGGGGACAGATTGTGTACATTGGAGCCCTTTTATCATGACCTTTTATCACCGTTATTTATCAACATTGGGATAGATCCTTATTCTACATATGATTTTTCCTTCCTTGCCAGCCTTGCTTCTACTTTGTTCCTATTAGGTGCCATCTAGTTGGCTCCAACTCATAGTGACACTATGTACAACAAAACACTGCCCAGTCCTACACTGCTCTCATGATCATTGTTATGCTTGAGCCCATTGTTGCAGCCAGTGTGTCAATTCACCTCATTGAAGGACTTCCTCTTTTTCACTGACCCTCGACTTTACCAAGCCTGGTGTCCCTCTCCAGTGACTGGTCCCTCCTGGTAACATGTCCAAAGTATGTGAGATGAAGTCTCACCATCCTCATTTCTAAGGAGCATTCTGGCTGTACTTCAAGGCAGATTTGTTCATTCTTTTGGCAGTCTGTGGTGCACTCAACATTCTTTGCCAACACTGTAATTCAAAGCTGTCGATTCTTCTTTGGCCTTCCTTCATTGTCCAGCTTTCATATGCATATGAAGTGAATGAAAACACCATGGCTTGGGTCAGGCGCACCTTCTTGCTTAAAGTGACATCTTTGTTTTCTAACACTTTAATGAGGTCTTTTGCAGCAGATTTGCCCAATGCACTGTGCCCTTTGATTTTTGCTTCTAGTAGCACCACCATATGTGGACTCATAAATGCCTCATCTATGCCATAGAATCACCCATAACACCATCTATAACCAAGAAAATGATCTTACAGAAAAGGCACTGGGGCTATGGGCTCATGCCATGAGTTTTACTATATGCCCATCACCCAGAAGCACGTGGCTTGATTGAAATGTGAGGTCACAGTTAGGACACCATCTGGGAGACAATATCCTGTGAGGTTGGGGTGCTCCCTCAGCATACAGTATATGTCTTATGCCAACAACAAATGTAAGGTGTCATTTCCCTCATAGACAGTATATAGTGGTCTAAGAACCAAAAGGTGGAAATAAGAATGCCACCATATTATTACATATTACCATTACTATTACTGTTTTTGTTGTTAGGCACTGTTGAGTTCATTCCAACTCATAGCAACAGTACATACAACAGAATAAAACACTGCTTGGTCCTGCACCCACCATCCTCATAATCGTTTCTATATTTGAATCCATGGTTGCAGCCACTGTGTTAATTCATCTAGTTGGAGGTCTTTTTTTTTTTATCACTGACCATTTAATTTACCAAGGAAGATGTCCTTTTCCGGAGACTGATCCCTCCTGATAACATGTCCAAAGTTGTGAAACAAAGTCTCACCATCCTTGCTTCAAATGAGCTTTCTGGCTATATTTCTTCTAAGACATTACTATTACTTACTCTCATGGATTGAATCATGCCCCCAAAACTGTGTTTCAACATGGCTATGCAATGATTCCCAGTATTGTGTGATTCTCCAAAATTTTGTGATCTGACATGATTTTCCTATGAGCTGTAAATCCTACCTCTATGATGTCAATGAGGTGGGATTATCAACAGGTATGTTAATAAGACAGGACTCGATCTATAAGATTAGGTTTTGTCTTAAGTCAATCTCTTATGAAGTATAAAAGAGAAAAACGAACAGAGAGACGTGGGACCTCATACTACCAAGAAAGCAGTGCTAGGAGCAGAGTGTATCCTTGGTACCTAGGGTACCTGTGCTGAGAAGCTCCTAGACCGGGGAAGATTGATGACAAGGACATTCCTCTAGAGCCAACAGAGAGAGAAAGCCTTCCTCTGCAACTGGTGCCTTGAATTCATACTTCTAGCCTCCTGGACTGTAGGAGAATAAATTTGTCTTTGTGAAGCCATCTACTTGTGGTATTTCTTCTATAGCAGCACTAGAAAACTAAGACACCTACCAAAGTTCTAAATCTCATCTCGCAGCCTTGGTGGGTTTATAGGTCCAGGTACCCAAGGGAGAAATATTTCCATCCATAAACACACAGTCAAAGCCCTGTGAAGTGGGAGCTGAAATTGCTTCCTGGTAGTTTTAAGTTTCTCATGTTACAGAACCAACAGGGAGAGTAGATCACTCTACTGGATGGGGTGATTGATTCTGATTGCCAAGGGGAAATTGGAACGCTGGTACATAATAGGAACATGGATGATTATGTCTGGACCAAAGGTGAATCTCATGTCCAACAATAATGGTCAGTAGGAGGTGGACTAGCAGCCTAATAAAGACAGGTCCTTAGTAGGACTGAAAGTTTGGGTACCCATGAACAGTTTTAAAAGGAGCCCTGGTGGCACAGTGGTTAAAGTGCTCATCTGCTAACAGAAAAGTTAGACGTTTGAACCCACCTGTGGCTCCACAGGAGAAAGATGTGGCAGTCTGCTTCTTTAAGATGACAGCCTTGGAAACCCCATGGGGTAGTTCTACTGTCTTATAAGGTTGTTATCAGTCAGAAGGAGCCCTGGTGGCACAGTGGTTAATCAGATGGCTGCTAACCAAAAGGTTGGCAGTTCAAATCTACCACCTGCTCCTTGGAAAACCTATGTGGCAGTTCTCCTCTCCTATGGGGTCGCTATGAGTTAGAATCAACTTGATGGCAATGGTTTTTTTTTTTTTTTTTTTTTTTTGATGTCATAATGGACTCAAAGGCAATGGGTTTAGGTTTGTTTTTTGTTTTTATTTTTGGTTTGACCAGGTTTAAAAAACAAAATAAACTTCTTAGGAGCCAAGGTCCTCAGAGGGTAGAAGGGGAACAGTAAATGAGGAGCCTGTAAAGGAAGCAGTGATTACCAAATAAGGACTCACGACCAGTTACGGAAGTGTGGACTGTAGCATCTACATTTTATGATAATTGTTTACATCTCCCCGTTTCTATTTACCTTGTATAAAGATCACTGGTGGCGGTTAGTATTAAAATTTAGTTTCCAAGATAGCATGACTGAGTTGGCTTCATTCTCAGGTAGTACAGGCTGACAGGGCTTTGAAATGTCCCTGTTTTTTTAAATTATTTTATCCAAATGAAAAAAAAGACTAAATGGACTATGCTGGATGTTTTCCATTTGCCCCCCCCAGATCCACTCTCCACCTTTCTCTGCCTTGTTCTGTACAGGGAGGATGGTCACTCATGGGCACAGCACCTGTGCTCCTTTGCCCTCAAGCTTTGACATGACTGATCCAATAGTATGTACCTACAAAAACTTGAAGGGTAGAACGAAAGAGAGGCAGGGCTTCCACCTGCTTCATTCTGGTTCTAACTCCTGCTGAAAACTTGCGTTTCTAAAAGTTCCCAGGTGATGCTAATGCTGCTGGTTAGGGACCAATCCTGAGAACCACTAGCAGAGCCAAACCCAAACCAGACTCACTGCCATCGGGTCAACTACAACTGAGAACAATCCTATAGAACAGAGTAGAACTGCCCCCATAGGGTTTCCAAGGCTATAAATCTTTACAGAAGCAGACTGCCACATATTTCTTCCTTGGAGCAGCTGCTGGGTTTGTTCCACCGATCTTTCAGTGAGTAGTTGAGCACTTAACCACCGCATCACCAGGGCTCCTTTACTAGTAGAGCGGTGGTTCTAAAATTTAATATACATAAGAATCACTGGGGGATCTTGTTAAAATGTGGATTCTGATTCAATCCTTCTGGGGTGAAAATGCAAATTCTCAGCAGGGGTTCGAGCAGTAAAGAATCAGTTCAAAGCCTTAGAGAGATGCTGGGGTATTTCTTCTCTCCCTTCCGGCCTTAGCAGTGGCAGTGACTGTGTTCCTCTACCTATGGCCACTGCTCCTGTGAGGCAGCCTGTGTCACCACCGCAGCTCTTGCTAAAGTCAACAAGGATGACAGCCTGATTTCAGATACTCGCCGTCCAGAAATGTGAAACAATAAATTTCTGTTCTAAGAACGAACACATCTGTCTTGGAAGAAATACAGCCAGAATGCTCCTTAGCAGCAAAGATGGTGAGACTTCGTCTCACACACCTTGGACATGTTGCCATGAGGGATCAGTCCCTGGAGAAGGACATCATGCTTGGTAAGGTAGAGGGTTAGTGAAAAAGAGGAAGACCCTCACGGAGATGGGTTGACACAGTAGTTGCAACAATGGGCTCAAACATAACAATTGTGAGGATGGCACAGGACCAGGCAGTGTTTCGTTCTGTTTTACATAGGGTCGTTATGAGTCAGGACTGCCTCGACAGTATCTAACAGCAACAACATAAGCCATTCAGTTTGTGGCACATTGTACAGCAGCCTAGGAAACTAATGTAGGTAGTAATATCCAACTGAGTGTTCTGAAGGCAGTACTCGACACAGATCCTGAGTGGGTCAGTCAGTATCTCCTGCAGGTGCTCAGAGGCACCTCCTCTCCACTCTCAGCACTAACAGGTTTTAAAATGTCCCCTCCTGCCCAGATATGCCAAGTCTCACTCCTTGTGGTACCAGCTAGCTGTCAGGCAGGAAGAAGCTAAATAAAGTAATTTACACTTATGTGTGAATGACTGTCAAGATTCACTGCATTTAACATCCTAGAGTTATCTGTATTTAAAAGCAAAGTTTTATTTCCCAAAGGAATTAAACACTAATAGGAGCCCTGCAGCTGACACTTAGACTGACCTGAAGAGAGAACAGGAGATAATATCTCTTCATTGACCCTCACAAATTGAGTTGAAAAATGTCCGCCTGTAGTAAATCAGATCTGGGTTCCAATCCCAGTTGTTACTACGAAAGAAAGTAGGTAAATTAAACTCTTCCAGTATCCGTTTCTGAGTTCATCAGATGGTGAGAGTCATCTGTTCCACAGAGCACCAATCACCTGTTCAAACTTAAGTATCTGTCTTCCACACTCGAGTGTGAACATTTTAGGACATTTTAAGCCTCATTCAGGGTCCAGCACAGGGGAGGACATGCTGCAAGCACTCAGTAGATATTTGTTGGGCAGTCCATGAATATGGAAGGGATTTGTAAGCTGCAAAGTGCCACCCATGCCCCTAGTTATAGCAATACTGACCATTATTACTCCACCTCTGAAGAATACAAATCCTCCACTGATGGATGCTGATGTTGGGGGTACAGGCTAGGCGGTGAGTTGGCCAGGGCAGGACCTCTAGAGCAGACTTCATTGGGACCCTTATTTAGTGTTGATTCCTAAGACCAGATTAAAAAAAAAAAAATCCCAATCTCAGGCCTTCTTCAGGCCATGGAGCCCAGGTTTGGGAGGTGGCTAATAAAGGTGACAATCCCACCAGCACTCCTGAGGAACGCTAGGGGTACCAGAAATAGTAATGGAAGTGGCCCTGGACATGCCCTTTCTGAGCAACTTCCAAGCTATGCTTTAAAAAAAAAAATGCTTTAGGGAAGTGGAATCTTGCTATTTTGTGAGTTTGACTCCTTAGAGTGCAGTTGTCATGTAGGATTCTCTTTTTGAAAAAAAAAAAAAAAATCCCTCTTTTATAACAGAACACCAGTGGAATGTCAAGAAGCAAAGGGCAGACTTAGTACCCCTTTAACAGTCCTTTCAGAGGGGGCTCAGCTTCTCAGATGGCACCACCCTCTCACCAAGGGTTACCCAAACTGGTGGGGGGTTCCCAGCAGCCTCTTCTCCTCACCTTCCCAGCCCTCACCATCTGCCACAGCGGCGCCCACGTAGTGCGCAGCCCCTTTTGGCACTGAAGTCTCCAGGTGTCCAGAGCGAAGGCGAAGCCCAGCTGCAGCCACCTCCCTGGCCGAAGGATCCACTCTGCATCCCCTGGGGATCCGTCAGCCCCTGCAGGCCCCAGAGCCTCAAGCCTTTCCGGATCTGCTCTCCTCCCTCTCCGCCCGCTGAGCGCGAAGCCTGTGACCCATAGCAGAGCGCAGCGCGGAGTGGCGCAGGCTAGGCAGTTCTGGTGCAGCCAGAGCCCGCACCGCAGCGCGCCACCCGCGAACACCCTGACCATGGCATGGCTGCCAAGCGAACCGGCCCCCGTGGCCCACCGCGCAGCCGCCTACCAGGACTCTGGGCAGCAGCGCTGCTCCAGCTCGGTCTGCAGCGTTCCTCAGTGCCCCCGAATGGTGAGTAGCCAGGAGGCGCGGGACCTTGAGTGGCGCCTGGGGTCCCGGTGGGGAAGGCGAAGCTCCCTGAGGCTGCTCCTTCAGAAGGAACAGGCAAGCAGAGCGTGGGAGGGAATGAAGCAAACAGCCCTCCTGCGACCCAGCATCCCACTCCGGACCCTTTAATTCTCCTCTTGCCTGTGCTCCGGCACTCTCCCTATGCCTCTGAACCCTCCCTTTAGCTCCAGGTGCAATGGAAGGGAGCCTGTGGTTAGCCCTTCGGTCCCTCCGCTAGCTTTCCCAAGATCTCCATGAAAATGCTTTAAAATGAAGTCGCCTCTAGGGTGCCCTTGGACCTATTCTGCAGAGATTTAATTTTCCACCATCTCTCATTTCTCAACGCCTAATAAATACCTTGTCTTCAGACGGCAAGGCCAGTGTTTTGACGACTCCTTCCAATATTTTGATTTGGTTCAGGTAGATCTGAAAGATGAGTGGGAATAAACTAGGCAAAGAGGGGCAGACAGCGTGCCCTGGGCAGAGGGAATAGCACTTGCAAAGGCCCTGTGAGTGGCAGGGAGAATGGGAAACGGTATCAGATAGAGTCCCTGGAGCCAAGAGTGCAAGTTGAGGATGTTGTGCCAGATGAGGCTGGAGAAAGAGGTATGGGCTAGTTTATTGCAGAATCTCGGAGAATCGACCCACTTTTGTTGTTCGAAGCTGCACTCAGCTTTTAATACTTTCCTGAAATTAGTGTGATCAGAGCCCTGCCGTCAAGTCCGTTCCAAAAACTAATTCAGATGTGTTTTGATTTTGAAACAAAACCCACTTGACTTGGTGCAGGAGGATCTGAAAGAAGAAAACTTTAAGGCCAGCAGTTCTCACACCAATGAGAGGTTTCCAGTAAGTCCAAGCTTGGGACAAATCAGATTGATGAAGGAGAAAAACTCTCAGCTGATTTAGGGTACTTTGTAATGATATATTATAAAATGTCTTTCCTATTTAGCAGTGTTGGGAAAAACTAGAAGACAGGGCAAAAAGAATAGTGGTGTTTTGGGGAAAGGGGAAGACCAAGAGGAAAAAGAACTCCAGATACTATCTCAGAATTTTTAGTGCTCTTTGTCTTTAATATCACTTAAAGGGCTCCTTGCTCCTGATCAAGGATGAATGTCTTATTGCTGCTAAAGACCATTGTTAAGTCTTTATTTTTAAGTTGAGATATAATTCACATAACATAAAATTCACCATTTTGGAGTGTCCAGTTCTGTTGCTTTTACTCTATTCACTGTGGTGTGCAACCATCACCACTATCTGATTTCAGAACATCCTGGAAGAGAAAAAAAACTAATACCAGTCAGTCCACTATTAATTTGTTATGGTAGTATTGTTTTTCTGCTTGATTGATACTGAGATATGAAAATTAAGCTAATTTTAAAGAAGGCAAGTAGAATAAATAGGAGCCCTATTAACTTTTGAATTGTGTGTACTGTTGCACCAATTTTCATTCCTTTTACAGATATATCCGTGCAGTCCAGGTTTTCAAGTTTCACCCCATTATAACTGCTTAAGCAGGATGGCAGATGGATAGGGATCAATATTTTGTGCGTATTTGACTTAATGTTGGTCATAGAAAATTATAGGCAGAAATATCGTTGGATAAAAAGAAAGTAACAACAGCAGCAGAACACACGTTTCCTTGTTTTGTCAGGAATGCTTCCTTTCCTCCCTTCTTCCTTTTCTAGTAGAGAATTATAGTTACACTTCCTTTTAGGAAACTCCATTTGCTGAGCTCAACTTTAATAATACATTTATCAGAATTTATAAGTATATTATGAATTTATAAGTATGTTATGAAAGGTTTCTTTTCTTCAGGAAATGAACGCTTAAATACCACCACTTCCCAGACTGAGTGAGTTGTGTAGATTTAGGGGAAAAGGCTACAGTGATGGGAGGAGGAATAAGAAAGTTTCACCCACACTGATGCGTTACAGGTATTTGAAAACATAGAATTAGAGAGGAATTATACGGTTGCTATGAGTTAGAATCGACTCGAAAGCAACGGTTTTTTTTTTAAGTTCTTTAAAAAAGGCGATGAGAAAAAATTCAAATGAAAACATTTAGTTTAAAAAAATTGACTAATTAGATATGCATCTCATACTGCTGTACTTTTAAAATACTTTTGAAGCTGAAAAATCCTCACATTAACTGAACGCAAATGTACTGTCTGGATTATGATTATAGGAAAAGGTTCATTAACTTAACAGGTATTTATTAAGTAGCTCCCATATTCCAGTCACTGCCCTTGCTGTTGAGGATAAAATGGCAAGGAGTCCCAGGTCCCTGCTATCAGTGAACTTCAAATCCAATGGGGAGAGAGCCCTCATGCAAAGAATCATGTGGATGAATGGACACCTGGATCGTGGGGTTGAAAAGGAAAGGGGGAGACTGCTGACACAATGAGGGGGTTGCAACCAATGTCGCAAAACAATTTGTGTGTAAATTTTTTAATAGGAGATTGATTTGTGCTGTAAACTTTCACCTGAAACACAATAAAATTAAAAAGCAAAAAAAGCTCTCGTTATAAAAAAATAATAGTCCGAGAAAGATAATCATTTTAATGGGAAAAAAGTAGATTATAAAATAATGTGTATGACTAGCCCCCGATTTAAAAAATATAATACACTGTAGTGTGACATGCATTTGCACAGAAGATTGGAAGCAGGTTAGAGTATGAGCCTTAGTTACCTCAGGTGGTGGGATTTAGCATGGTTTTATTTTTTAAATTCTTCTGTTATGGGTAGTTTAAAACATGTCTTCAGTTATCAAAAGATCAAAAATAATCAAAAGAATACTTGTGTAGCCAGTTTTTTAAATAAAGAAAATCCATTGAGATGGCTTCCAGCTCAACAGTTTTCCACCTGTGTTATTTTTTTTTTTTTATTGGCCAGGTGACGGGCGTCAGAGTGACCAAGTTAGGATGCTCCAGACCAAAGGGAGAGGAGAGGAGGCCACGCCCAAGAGTCAGGGGCCGGGCAGCCCAAAGGATACCGCCCCTACAGGTCACGTGTTCTGTGACTGCCAGTGGCTGCCAGAGAACCCAAGTTAGGGACGGGCGAGGCGCCTGTCTGTCATCACCAGGACAACAGGCCTCTCTGAGGCTCTGTGACTACTGTGCCTGCGCTAGCGGCTCTTAAGCCTAGGTGAGCCTGGGGCCCTCGCCCGCAAGATGGCCCTGCTTTCTCCACCAGGGCCAGGTTCTGTACAGCCGACTTCAGGGTCGGGCGGGCAGCACTGGGGTGGCAGGGGGCAGGCCCACGGCCTGGGGAGCTGCGGGACAGGGCTGGGCCGGGCTGGGCTGGGCGGGCCTGGGGAGGGCTCCCTGGGGCACCTGGAGTGTCCACCTTCCCCGGGGCGACCACGACGCTGGGTGTCTGTCTGGATGCTGCATCACAGCCGGCGCCTCCACCCAGTGGGCGCCTGGACAGCGTGATCCTGACCATTTGGCCCGGCGAGCCTGAGAAACCACCCAGGGAGGGTGTGGTCTAAGAAATAAATATATAAGACTGTATTTCAATATATGCATTCTTATTACACTCCGTACCAGTTTACGGGCTTCTAGTCTTGTTTCTATGCAATCACGTATGTAATATAATATGTAATATGCGTTTATCTCAAATTCATCATTTTGACAGGCTTTTTAGCATGTAGAAGCTCAAATTTGTAATTTTGGAGATTCCCCTTCTGTATATGAAAATGGGGTCATTAAGCTGGAGGATTTTCCGTAGTGCACCATCCTTACTAAGGGATTTAATTAACCCACAGTTAAGACATTGTAAACATCTTAAGAAATTATTACCTCTGTTTAAGAAACTTGAGGGTGAGTGGGCATACCGGCTGACTCCTATTAAACTCGTTTTAAAGACCTGACTTGTAGACTCACCTGCCTTTTTTAATACGTGCCAACTAAAATAGACAGGGTTCACAGAATTGCCAGCCAAAGGTATGGTGTCTCCAGAGGCCTCCAGGTGGTATAAACGAAGAGCGGAGCCGGTCACCCCGCTTGGGGCACCCCCCTGACATGGACTATTTGAGGGTACCTGTGTGTGGGGGAGCAATGAGGGTGGGGAGTGGGGTGGGTAGGTAATAGAAATATGCCTGATTTTAAGAAACAGTTTTTTACAATCAGTATTTTTTTTTTGCAATAAGTCAGCGGAGTCATACTCCTTATCTGCAGGGGTTAGCAGAAGTGCTGACAATTGAGAATGTGGAGTGTTCCCAAGTGCCACATGGCCTTTTGGAGAGAAAACTTGATGTTTGGAGCACTTACGGGCCCTGTCTTTTCTAAATTAAGGGTGGTGGGATGATGGTAAGAAAAAGTGGATGGTCTGTGAGCATTGATGCTGGAAAAGCAACTCCCAAGTGTGCAGTTTGTTGATTGCAGGAAAAAAAAACCCTCAAATGACAGCAATGCTTTTATTTATCTATTTTTTGTGTGTGTACGCTTCTTTTTAATTCTGAGATTTTTTAAAGGACGGATTAATGGGGCCACTAAGAGTTTTCAGAGAATGAATTTTACAAAAATCTAAGTGTTTTAAATATTGCAGTGATTTACTTATATATGCCGTATATGAGAAAAGCCCTTACAGTTATAGCGAGGAGAAAGAAAGAATATCCAGGAATTAAATTTTCACAATTGTCTAAATTCTCGTATTTCTCCTCTTCTCCATTTTTCTTTTTTTCTCCTTCATCCAACCCTTCCATTTTGACCCACCAAACCAAACTCCTTGCCACTGAGTTGATTCCAACTCATAGCAACCCTTAGGACAGAGTAGATCTACCCCGCAGGGTTTCCAAGGAGTGGTTAGTGGATTCTAACTGCTGACCTTTTGGTTAGCAGCTGAGCTCTTAGCCACTGTGCCAGGGCTCCTCTTGACCCACAGTCCTCCCTAATTCACCATTGTGTTAGAAAAAGGTTTTGCTATTCTGAAATAAGAACATTTTACTGTACTTTCATGCTAGTGGTTGCTTTTGGTGTGTCTTTAAGTACTAAACAGTTAACTCATGGAAGTGTTTGAATTAATAAGATGATGCCTAGGCTCCAAGGGAGATGGAGTGGATGGTATAGGAGAAGGGCATGCAGAGGCTGCCTGTAAAGTCCCCAGAACTCTATTGGAGATCATAACATACGTCAGTAATCACTTGAATCTAAATGTACAACTTCAGCAGTTGACGTAAATGACTTTGCACATGAATTTTGGAACTCAGCTATATCTCAATGGAAATTTCTTCAGTTAAGCCATTTGTTTGTATTGCTTCTATAATAATGAAAGCTAATATTTATTGTGTACATTCTGTGCGTGAGACCTTTTTCTAAGTGTCTTGTGTGTTTTATTTAATCTGTACAACAACCTTATGAGTGAGATCTATTTTAGAGATGAGGAAACTGAGGCACAGAGATGGAAAGTAACTTGCCCAGATCAATCAGATGATAAAATTGAGCTAGAATTCAAACCCAGGCAGTTTGTTTCAAAATTTGCTCATGTAATCACTGTACATGACAGTAGGGAGGCCTGGTGGCTTAGTGGTTAAAGCGCTTGGCTGCTAACTGAAAGGTCAGCAGTTCAAAACCACCAGCCTCTCTGCGTGAGACAGATGTGGCAGTCTGCTTCAGTAAAGATTTTCAGTCTTGGAAACCCGATAGGGCAGTTCTACTCTGTCCTGTAGAGTCACCATGAGTTGGAATTGACTCGACGGCAGTGGGTTTGGGTATATAATAGTAATGTACAGTGTATTATGTATGGTGGATTGACACAGTGGCTGCAACAATGAGTTCAAGCATAACAACGATTGTGAGAATGGCGCAGGACCGGGCAGTGTTTCGTTCTGTTGTGCATATAGAGTCGCTATGAGTTGGAACCAACTTGACGGCACCTAACAACAACCTAACAACATAGCTCTATATTAAAAAAAAAACCACTGCTTATATATCTGTATCTATTTATCTATATCTACATATATATACACACACATATACATAATACAAATGTGCATATATGAGTGAGTGTATAAATAAGTGTATGAGTATATAAATATACACCCAGTGCCGTCGAAGTCGATTCTGACTCATAGCGACCCTATAGGACAGAGTAGAACTGCACCACAGAGTTTCCAAGGAGTGCCTGGCAGATTTGAACTGCCAACCCTTTGGCTAGCAGCCATAGCACTTAACCACTATGCCACCAGGGTTTCCGTATAAATATATAAGCGTACATATATAAATATACGTATAAATGTATATAAAATATACACAAATATAAATATATATAGAAATACACATATCACAAATATCTATACAGAAATATATATATAAATATGTATATCTGTGTGAGTGCATCTGTGTCTGTGCGAGTGCATCCGTGTCTGTGCGAGTGCATCTTCGTATGTGCGAGTGCATCTATATCTATATATATCAATGTATGCATATAAATATTAGGAAGTTAGTCTTCCTCCTTATTTGGTGTTTAACGTCTTTTTGTGCTCTGATGAATACTTGTATGTTATTGTTCCGGGCACTGAACTAGATGTGCAGAACAGAGTAGGCACACCTAGCCCTCTCTTTCTGCCTTGTCCCTTCCCTCTTTCACAAAGATGAAATGAAAAGGAATTAATGAAGACGGGTTATTAGAATCAGGGCTCATACTCAGGGCTATAGTAGTATTGGGAGTTTCTCCTGTCACTTCAGCTCGTGTTCAGGAATTGTCATCTGCTTTTTGTGAATCACAAAGACCAGTGCTTTATATGAAGCTATTTAGATTTGGAGTATGAAGCAGTGATTTAAAAAAAAAAAAAAAACAAACTTTTATTTTCAGAGAGTTTTCTAATAATTGTTTACATGTATTTTAGTTATACTAAAACTGTTACAAAAATGCATCAAAGAATTGTTTAAATTTTAATTCATATGGGTGAAAATGTACGTTAAACTATCACATGTCATCATCAAGTTTTTAGTAGTGTGTAATACTTTAAAGTCAGATTTATTTATTTTTAATGTTAAAGAACATCATACAATTTTCCGACATTAATTCATTGGGATTTTCATCCTATTTTGCTCTTTTATCTTTGTGTGCGGTTAGGACTTCTCATAGGTGTTGGGAAGAACAAGATGGGTGAAAACTTTACAGTAAGATATTTCATTCTTTTTGAAATTAAGATGATTTTCTTCATCAAAGGTTTATAGACAGTTTTGGTCTTTTTGCATCACATGGTGTAATTACGAAGACTTGGATGATATCTGTGTTAAAAGAGCATTAAAAATAAATTTTTTGTGTATATTCATTTTCCCACCCTTGAAAATACTGAAGTTCATTTTGTATGTACTGGGGTGGTGGTGGTAATATTTAATAATTGTAACAATAGGTCTCTCTCATAGAGCCCTCCTTCTGTGCCCGTTTCTGTACTTACCACTTCACATTTATTTAATCCTTCCAAAATCTTTATGTGATTGATATTATTATATCCTTTTAACTGACCCAGTTTAATGACACAAATTTTCCAAGATACCATAGTTGGTAAGTGACAGAGTCAGGATCTGAGCCCAAACAATCTGTTTTCACAGTTAGATCTTTTATTCCATGGCTTCTTTCTGAACTAAAGATTGTGCCCAGAGCCTGGATGACTGGACAACTCCAAGATGAAGAGTCTCAGTGTCTTATCAGCTGAGTCAGTGAACTCTTCCTTATTTTACGACAAATTGTCTATTATGTTGTCTAGTGGCATCCTACAGGATTTACTTGGATCTTTTTCAGCACAGCCAACCAAAGCTAAGGTATGGATATGGATAAGCTATCGCAGCTGCCTTCCCTGCCCTTGCACCATCACTTTGTGTCCTACCTGTGCCCGGTGGACCATCTGCTTCAGGCACTGCCGCTTCCAGCATTGGGTGGAAAGCTGGAAAGGCTGTGAAAGAGATGGGGCTGGAGCAAGGAAGTCTAGGGAAGCAGAAAGGGGAAGTCATTGGGAAAGTTTTTATGGAGTCAGAATCAAGGCTCTAAAGCAGGTTTTCCAGTTCTCAGTGCTGCCCAATAATTGCATCTTTCCATGGATTAGTCTATTCTTTAGTATTCTATCCAACAAATGCTTATTGAGTGCTGCTATGTACCGGGCACTGTTCTAGGCAGTGGGTATCCAGCAGTGAATGAAAAACGGCAAGACTCTGCCCTCATGGAACATACCTCCTATTGTCAGGAAGACAGATAATAAATAAACAGACAAATAAGATGGTGAAATGTGCTTTGGAGAAAAAACATGAAGCTGCATAAGAGGAAAGGTAATTCTAGGAGAGGGTGAGAAGGTAGATGGGGGAAGGAAGGATTGCTTTTAATGTAGGGTGGAAGGGAAGGTGTCTATGATAAGGTGACATTTGAGTCGAGCACAAGCCGTGGGAATGGCTGAAGGAAGACCATTTCAGGAGAGGGCACAAGTACAAAGGTCCTGAGGCAAGGGCATGCCTGATGTGTTGGAGAAACAGTAAGGAAACCAGTGAGGCTGTAATGGAGCAAGGGGGCAATGCAGTAGGAGGTGATACCAAAGTAGTAATGGACACCAGATCATGTAGGAATTGTCAGCCACTTAAAGGACTTTGACTTTTCCTTTGAGAGAAAAGGCAGGGTTTAAGTAGAAGAGTGACATAATATGACTTATGTTCCGACAAGCATTCCCTTCCCCCACGCTTTACCTCTGCATGAACATTAACAAAACTTTACATCCAAAAGAATACAGTTCCTTTTACCTATACATCATGCTGGCTTTCAACAGAAAATTACAAGGCATACTATAAAGCAAAAAACAATCTGAAGGGAAAGGGCAGGTATCACAAGCAGACTCAGATAATGCCAGAGGTGTTAGAATGATCAGACTGGGGATTTCAAATAACTATGATTAATATGTTAAGGGCTCTCATGGAAAAAGTGGACAACATGCAAGAATAGATGAGTAGTCTAACCAAAAAAATTGTGAACAATAAGGAAATGTGAGAAATCAAAATTTGCAACAGAAATGAATAAGGCATTTGATGCCCCTACTAGTAGGCTGGAAATAGCTAAGGGAAGAATCAGTGAGCTTGAAGATGTTTCAGCAGCAGCTTCTCAAACTGGAAGTCAAAGAGAAAAAAAGATTGGAGGAAGAAAAAAAGGACTATCCAAGAACTGTGGGGCAATCACAAAACATGTAACATATACATAACGGGAATACTAAGAGGAGAAGAGAGAAAGGAACAGAAGAAAGACTTGAAGCAGGAAGGACTGAGAATTTTCCAAAATTGTTGACAGACACCAAACTACAAATCCAGTAGGCCCAGAAAACACTAAGCAAGATAAATTCAAAACCGAACCCCGTTGCTGTCAGACCGATTCCTACTCATAGCGACAAAGCAAGATATATACGAAAAAATCTGCACCCAGGCATATCATATTCAAATTGCAGAAAGTCAAACAAAAAGAGATAGTAACACCTCTTCCTTATTAATTGTTAGAACACATAGACAAATCAGTAAGGATATAAAAGATTTGAATAGCATTATCATCCAAATTAACCTAATTGCCATTTACAGAAATAATACACTTAACCATTGCAGAGTCTAATTCTTTGCAAGTATACATGCAGCATTCATCAAACTAGACCATATAACCCAAATTCTACCTCATGGTGACCCCATGTGTTACGGTAGAACTGTTTCATAGGGTTTTCTTGGCTCTAATCTTTATGGAAGCAGATTGCCAGGCCTTTCTTCTGTGGTGCCACTGGGTAGGTTTGAACCACCAACCTTTAGGTTAATAGACAAAAGCAAACCACTTGTGCCACCTGAGGACTTTAGATACCCATTGCTATTGAGTCAGTTTTGACTCATAGTGACCCTAGTACTGGGTATAAGTGCCTCATAGGGTTTCCAAGGCTGTAGTCTTATGGAAGAAGGCTGCCACATCTTTCTCCTACAAAGTGGCTGGTGCATTTGAACCTCTAAGTCTTCGGTGAGCGGCCAAGTGCTTAACCATTGTACCACCAGGGGACCTTAAGTACCTTATACTGTTGAGTCGATTCTGATTCATAGTGACTCCATCAGACAGTAGAACTGCCCCATGAAGTTTCCATGGAGCCACTGGTGAATTCAAACTGCTGACCTTTTGGTTAGCAGCCACATCCCTTAACCACTATGCCACTGCCCTAAAATAGCTTTCAATACATTCAGGAGGATCGGCGTCATAGAGTATGTTATCTGACCACAATGCTATGAAATTAGAAACCAATAACAATAAAATATCTATAAATTTTCCAAATAGAAAATTAAACAGTGTACTTCTAAATAATTCTTGGTTCAAAGAAGAAATCACAAAGGAAATTAGAAAATACTCTTTTTAGTATAATAACATGTTTCTAGTGAAGGCTTACATAGCAGTTTAGGTTCTCATTCAACAATTTCTGCACAGATTGTTCAGTGACATTGGGTACATTCTTCATGATTCGTGAACATTCTCAATATTTCTGTTATGGTTGTTCCACTTTCATTAATCTAGTTGCCCTGCCTCCTTGCATTTTTACCTTGGTTTTAAAGTAATTGTTGACTATTTGGTCCCATAAAGATGATTTTTTATAGGATCACAGTCGTCATGGGTGGTATTCTTTATTTTAGGAGCCTATCTATTATTTAGCTAAAAGATAACCTCAGGTCTAGTTTCAGTTCAAGGTTTAAAGAGTATCTAAGGACAGTAAGTCCTCCAGTCTCAACCAGTCTGGTTTTTGTTTAGTTTTTTATGAATTTGAGGTTCTATTCCACATTTTTCTCCCATACTATCAGGGTCCATCTACTGTGGCCCTGATAAGAATGGTCGGAGGTGGTAGCCGGGCATCATCTAGTTTTTTTTTTTTTTTTTTTTGGTTTCAAGGTAGATGAGGTCATGGCTCATGTAGACTATTTGTCCTGTAGACTAGTTTCTTCTTTGAGCCTTTGGTTTCTTTCTTTCTTTTATTCTGGAGGAGTAGAGACCAATAGTTGTATCCTAGATAGGCAATTGCAACCTTCCAATAATCTACTTCCCCTGACTCTTACATTCTCATCTTTGTTTTAAAGTAATTGTTTACCATTTGTTCTCATATAGATGATTTTTTTAAAGCGGCACGTTACTTATGAGAGGTATTCATTATTTTGTGAGCCAATCTGTTATTTCGCTACTGGGATTAGTTTCAGTTCAAAGTTTGAAGAGTATCTCAAAGCAGTGATTTCAGGGAGTCCTCAAGTGTGAACCAGTCCAGTAAGCCCCCCTCTTTTTCTGTATTTGATGATAAATATATATTTTTTATTTTGCTTTAAGTGAAAGTTTACAGATCAAGTCAGTCTCTCTGATAAAAACTTATATACACCTTGCTACCAAAACCAAACCCACTGCCGTTGAGTCGATTCCATAGAGCTTCCAAGGAGCACCTAGGTGGATTC
Organism: Loxodonta africana; assembly: GCF_030014295.1. Classification (NCBI taxonomy): domain Eukaryota; kingdom Metazoa; phylum Chordata; class Mammalia; order Proboscidea; family Elephantidae; genus Loxodonta; species Loxodonta africana. The sequence continues at coordinate 188,965 of NW_026974992.1, read as the reverse complement.
AACCCACTGACCTTTTGGTTAGCAGCTGTAGCACTTAACCACTACTCCACCAGGGTTTCCTATACACCTTGCTAAAAAAAACCTTACTACATACCCACAATTACTCTCCCCCCTAATGAGACAGTCTGCTCCCTCCTTCCACTCTCTTTTTCCATGTCCATTTCGCAAGCTTCTAAGCCCCTCTACCCTCCCATCTCCCCTCCAGTCAGGAGGTGCCAACATAGTCTCAAGTGTCCACCTGATCCAAGTAGCTCACTCCTCACCAGCATCCCTCTACTACCCATTGTCCAGTCCAATGCATGTCCGACGAGCTGGCTGCAGGAATGGTTCCTGTCCTGGGCCAACAGAAGGTCTGGGGACCATGACCACCAGGGTCCTTCTAGTCTCAGTCAGACCATAAAGTCTGGTCTTTTTTATGAGAATTTGGGGTCTGCATCCCACTGTTCCCCTCTCCCTCAGGGGTCATCCACTGTATTCCCTGTCAGGGCAGTCATCGGTTGTGCCCAGGCACCATCTAGATCTTCTGGTCTCAGGACAATGTAGTCTCTGGTTCATGTAGCCCTTTCTGTCTCTTGGGCTTGTAATTACCTTGTGTCCTTGGTGTTCTTCATTCTCCTTTGATCCAGGTGGGTTGAGACTCATTGATGTATCTTAGATGGCTGCTTGCTAGCATTTAAGATCCCAGACGCCACTCTTCAAAGTGAGATGCAGAATGTTTTCTTAATGGATTTTATTATGCCAATGGACTTAGATGTCCCCTGAAACCATGGTCCCCAAACCCCTGCCCCTGCTTCGCTAACCTTTGAAGCACTCAGTTTATTCAGGAAACTGCTTTTGGTTTAGTCCAGTTGTGCTGACCTCTGCTGTATTGACTGTTGTCCTTCCCTTCACCTAAAGTAGTTCTTATCTACTATCTAATTAGTAAATATCCCTCTCCTACCCTCCCTCCCTCCCCCCTCTCATAACCACAAAACAATGCATTCTTCTCAGTTTAAACTATTTCTCAAGATCTTATAATAGTGGTCTTATACAATATTTGTCCTTTTGCAACTGACTGATTTCACTCAGCATAATGTCTTCCAGGTTCCTCCATGTTATGAAATGTTTCACAGATTCATCACTGTTCTTTACCGATGTGTACTATTCCATTGTGTGAATATACCATAATTTATTTATCCATTCATCCTTTGATGGGTACCTTGGTTGCTTCCATCTTAGTACTCCAATAAACATGGGTGTGCATATACCTGTTAGTGTAAAGGCTCTTATTTCTCTAGGATATATTCCGAGGAGTGGGATCCCTGGGTCCTATGATAGTTCTATTTCTAGCTTTTTGAGGAAGTGCCGAATAGATTTCCAAAGTGGTTGTACCATTTCACATTCCCACCAGCAGTGTATAAGTGTTGAAATCTCTCCACAGCCTCTCCAACATTTATTATTTTGTGTTTTTGGATTAATGCCAGCCTTGTTGGAGTGAGATGGAATCTTATTGTAGTTTTGATTTGCATTTCTCTAATGGCTAATGATCGAGAGCACTTCCTCATGTATCTGTTAGCTGCCTGAATGTCGTCTTTAGTGAAGTGTCTGTTCGTATCGTTTTCCCATTTTTAATTGCGTTGTTTGTCTTTTTGTGGTTGAGTCTTAGCAGAATCATGTAGACTTTAGAGATCAGGTGCTGGTCGGAGATGTCATAGCTGAAAATTTTTTCCCAATCTCTAGGTGGTCTTTTTACTCTTTTGGTGAAGTCTTTAGATGAGCATAGGTGTTTGATTATTTTTAGCTCCCAGTTATCTGGTTTCTCTTCAGCATTTTTAGTAATGTTTTGTATTCAGTTTATGCCATGTATTAGGGCTCCTAACGTTGTCTCTATTTTTTCTTCCATGATCTTTACCGTTTTAGACTTTATGTTTAGGTCTTTGATCCATTTGGAGTTAGTTTTTGTGCATGATGTGAGGTACGGGTCCTGTTTCATTTCTTTGCACATTGATATCCAGTTATGCCAGCATCATTTGTTAAAAAGACTGTCTTTTCCCCAATTAACTGACACTGGGCCTTTGTCAAATATCAGCTGCTCATATGTGGATGGATTTATATCTGGATTCTCAATTCTGTTCCATTGGTCTATGTGTCTGTTGTCGTACCAGTCTTTTTTATCTACTGTGGTAGTATAATAGGTTCTAAAATCAGGAAGAGTGAGGCCTCTCACTTTGTTCTTCTTTTCCAGCAATGGTTTACTTATCCGGGGTTTCTTTCCCTTCCATATGAAGTTGGTGATTTGTTTCTCCATCTCATTCAAAAATGCTGCTGGAATTTGGATCAGAATTGCATTGCATATATAGATGAGTTTTAGTAGAATAGACATTTTTACAATGTTAAGTCTTCCTATCCATGAGCAAGGTATGTTTTTCCACTTAGGTATGTCCCTTTTGGTTTCTTGTAGTAGTACCTCATAGATTTCTTTGTATAGGTCTTTTACGTTTCTGGTTAGATTTATTCCTAAGTATTTTATCTTCTTTGGGACTACTGTGAATGGAATTGATTTGATGATTTCCTCTTCAATCTTCTTTCCGTTGGTGTAGAGGAATCCAAATAATTTTTGTATGTTTATCTTGTAACCTGATACTTTGCTGAACTATTAGTTTCAGTAGTTTTCTTGAGGATTCTTTAGGGTTTTCTGTGTATAAGATCATGTCATCTGCAAACAGAGATATTTTTACTTCTTCCTTATCAATCTGGATGCCCTTCATTTCTTTATCCAGCCTAATTGCTCTGGCTAGGACCTCCAGCACAATGTTGAATAAGAGTGGTGATAAGGGGCATCCTTGTCTGGTTCCCGTTCTTAAGGGGGATGTTTTTAGAATGTCTCCATTAAGGATGATGTTAGCTGTTGGTTTTGTGTAAATGCCCTTTATTATGTTGAGGAGTTTTCCTTCTATTTCTGTTTTGTTGAAAGTTTGTATCAAGAATGGGTGCTGGACTTTGTCAAATGCCTTTTCTGCATCAATTCATAAAATCAAGTGGTTCTTGTATTTTGTTTTATTTATATGGTGGATTACACTAATTGTTTTTCTAATATTGAACCATCCTTATTATTTACCTGGTATAAATCCCACTTGGTTGAGGTGGATTATTTTTTAGATATGTTGTTGAATTCTATTGGCTAGAATTTTGTTGAGGATTTTGCATCTATGTTCATGAAGGATATAGGTCTGTAATTTTCTTTTTTGTGTTGTCTTTAGCTGGTTTTGGTATCAGGGATATGCTGGCTTCATAGAATAAGTTAGGGAGTATTCCATCCTTTTCTATGCTTTGAAATACCTTTAGTAGTAGTGGAGTTAAGTCTTCTCTGAAAGTTTGGTAGAACTCTGCAGTGAAGCCAACTCTTTTTTGTTATGCATCTATTTAGTTGTTCTACTTCTGTTTGTGTTAGTTTAGGTAGGTAGTGTGTTTCTAGGAATTCATCCATTTCTTCTAGATTTTCAAATTTGTTAGAGTACAATTTTTCATAGTAATCTGATAGGATTCTTTTAATTTCAGTTGTGTCTGTTGTGATATGGCCCACCTCATTTCCTTTTTGGGTTATTTATTTCCTTTCCTGTATTTCTTTAGTCAGCCTGGCCAATGGTTTATCAATTTTGTTGATTTTTTCAAAGAACCAGCTTTTGGGCTTGTTAACTCTTTCAATTGTTTTTCAATTATGCTCTAATTTTTATTATTTGTTTTCTTCTGGTCCCTGAAGGTTTCTTTTGTTGCTCTCTTTCTATTTGTTCAAGTTGTAGGGACAGTTCTTTGATTTGGCTCTTTCTTCTCTTTATATGTGTGCATTAATTGATATAAATTGACCTCTGAGCACTGCTTTAGCTGTGTCTAAAAGGTTTTGATAGGAAGTGTTTTAAGTCGCATTGCATCCTATGAATTTCTTTAGTCCCTCCTTAATGTATTGTATAACCCAGTCTTTTTTGAGCAGGGTATTGTTCAGTTTCCAAGTATTTGATTTGTTTTCCCTAGTTTTTCTGTTATTGATTTCTAGTTTTATGGCCTTATGGTCTGAGAAGATGCTTTGTAATATTTCAATGTTCTGGATTCTGTACAGGTTTGCTTTATGACCTAATATGTGGTCTATTCTAGAGAATGTTCCACGTGCACTAGAAAAATATATACTTTGCAGCTGTTGGGTGGAGTGTTCTGTATAAGTCTATGAGATCAAGTTAGTTGGTTGTGGCAATTAGATCTTCGGTGTTTTTGTTCAGCTTCTTACTGGATGTCCTGTCCTTCACTGAATGTGGTGTTTTGAAGTCTCCTACTATAATTGTGGAGTTGTCTAATCTCACTTGTCAATTCTGTTAGAGTTTGTTTTATATATCTTGCAGCCTTGTCATTGGGTACATAAATATTTAATATGGTTATATCTTCCTGGTAAGTTGTCCCTTTAATCATTATGTAGTGTCCTTTTTTATCGTTTGTGGTGGATTTAACTTTAAAGTCTATTTGGTCAGGAATTGATATTGCCACTCCTGCTCTTTTTTGATTGTTGTTTGCTTGATATATTTTTTCCATCCTTTGAGTTTTAGTTTATTTGTGTCTCTAAGTCTAAGGCATGTCTCTCGTAGGCAGCATATAGACGCATCATGTTGTTTTATCCAGTCTGTGGCACTCTGTCTCTTTACTGGTGCACTTAAGCCATTTACATTCAGCATAATTATAGATAAGTGTGAGTTTAGTGCTGTCATTTTGATGCCTTTTTCTGTGTGTTCTTGACAATTTCATTTTTCCCTTTCCTTTTTTTGTGCTGAGAAGTTTTTCTTTGTAAATTGTGTGTTCCTCATTTTCATAGCAGTTGAATTTGTTTTTGCTGAGTCATTATGTTTATCTTGTTTTTTTTTTTTTAAGTATGGAATTGTTAGACCTCTTTGTGATTACCTTAATATTTATCCTATGTCTCTAAGTAAAAACCTAACTTGTATCATCCTATATTGCCTTGGTTTCCTCTCTGTATGGAAGATCTATGCCTCCTGTATTTAGTCCCTCTTTTTTGATTATTGTCATCTTTTACATAAAGACATCAATGATTCCCTGTTTTGATCATTTTTTTTTTCATTAATCTTATTTTGTTTTTGTGATTTCCCTATCTGAGTTGATATCAGGATGTTCTGTTTTGTGACCTTGTGTTGGTATCTGATATTATTGATTTTCTGACCAAATAATTTTCTTTAGTAATTCTTATAGCTTTGGTTTGTTTTTTGCAACTTCTCTAAGCTTGTGTTTATCTGTAAATGTCTTAATTTCACCTTTCTCTTTGAGAGAGAGTTTTGCTGGGCATATGATTCTTGGCTGGCAGTTTTTCTCCTTCAGAGCTCTATATATGTCATCCCATTGCCTTCTTGCCTGCATGGTTTCTGCCGAGTAGTCTGAACTTATTCTTATTGATTCCCCTTTGTAGGTGACTTTTTGTTTATCCCTGGCTACTTTTAAAATTTTCTCTTTATCTTTGGTTTTGGCACATTTGATAATATATTTTGGTGATTTTCTTTTGGGATCTGTCTTGTATGGGGTTCGATGAACATTTGGATATATATCCTTTCATCTTTCACAATGCCAGGGAAGTTTTCTGCCAACAGATCTTCAACTATTCTCTCTGTATTTCCTGTTATTCCTCCCTTTTCTGGAACTCCAGTCACATGCAAGTTATTCTTCTTGATAGAGTCCCACATGATTCTTAGGGGTTCTTCATTTTTTTAAATTCTTTTATCTGATTTTTCTTCAATTACATTGGTGTCAATTGACTTATCCTCCAACTCTCCCACTCTCCATTCTAATTCCTCGATTCTTCTCCTCTGACTTCCTATTGAGTTGTCCAATTCTGTAATTTTATTGTTAATCTTTGGGATTTCTGAATGCTGTCTCTCTGTGTATTCTTGCAGCTTATTAATTTTTCACTACGTTCTTGAATAATCTTTTCAATTTCTTCAACTGCTTTATCTGTGTGTTCCTTGACTTTTTCTGTAGATTGCCTTATTTCATTTCTGAGGTCATCCTTGATGTCTTGAAGCATTCTGTACATTCGTTTCTTATATTCTATATCTGGCAACTCCAGGAATGTATCTTCATTTGGGAAAGATTTTGATTCTTTGATTTGGGGGTTTGTAGAAGCAATCATGGTCTGCTTCTTTATGTGATTTGATATCGACTGCTGTCTCCAAGCCATCTATGAGTTATTGTAATGATTTATTTTATATTTGCTTGCTGAGTCTTATCTTCTTGTTTTCTTTTGTTTTGTTTCAATACACCCAGATGGACTACTAGAATGAGCTAACTTAATTGTTGGAGCTTTTGAATTGCTTATTCCTGTTACCATCTGGTTTGAGCTGTTACCCAGTATATGAGCCAATGTGTCCATTCACTATGCTTGAATAGAATCAAGTGTTCTGATAGTGGGTCAGCTAGTGTGTGGTGTAGGCTCTCTGCTACTAACTTAGAGGAGTAGTGGTGATGGTTGTATGTACTGGTTTCTTGTAATGGCAGGGGGTCACACTCTGAGGAGGGCAGGGTGTGGACAGCCTTCCCCCCAAGTGCCAGTGAGGAAAGAGCATCTATGTTCTCTAGGGTGGTCTGGTGGGTGGGCTCTGCAGCTGTACCTTAGGCACCCAATGCTTGTACCTCTAAAAATTGGTGGGCATTGCTATCCTCTGTCCCCTTTAGCAGGTGGTTAGGTGGTGTGGATGGAGCCTCAGCCCTCAGTTCCATGCTACAGATCAGTGAGGTCTCTGTTTAATAGGTAGAGTGGTCCAAAACTTGCCTTCCCACTGCTCAGCTACAACAATTACAGCTGATCTCTAAAAGAATTGCCTTTGCATTAAAATAGCCACCTGGTTCCAGGTAGGGGTGAAAGCCAAAGACTGTGGATCTCTTATGCCTGAATGGCGCTTGTTCTGTAATGCTATTCCAGTTTAGAGAAATCAGGAAAGGATTTTTCATCTGATTGTTAGTTGCTGCTTTTCCAGGCCAGGAGAATGGGTTAGAAAAGAAAAAAAAAAAAACCTGCAAAGCACTTCAATCTCTGGCCCAGGGAATTCCAATGTTAATGAAGCCGGCTGGGGCAGGGAGGGGAGGGATCAGATAGATCAGAGGTAGTAAATTAGATAAACTCACTTCTCTTGTTTGGTGAGGACAGTTTTATCTGAGATTCCGGAGGAGTGTGTAGCCCGTGTGCATGGGCTAGGTCCCTGTGGAGATTGCCCAGGGGGTTAGCACTGCATCCCTGTTTGCCTTGTCTCAGGAAGCCACGATCATCTCCATAGCTCTGCTTCCAAGACTCCGCAAGGGTTCAGGTCTGGGACGTGGCTTGCCTGGCTCTGGAACTGGTCGCTTCTTCAGCGAGCGGTTTCTCATTCCCCTGAGGCCTCGGGGCTCGGGAGCAGCTCACGTGACTCCGGGACTGCACCCTCCTTCAGTACGCGGATTCTCACTTCCCTATTACTCAGGTCAATTCCCTAGTTCTCAGTTTGATGGTCAGCGTTCCTAGATTGCCATGTATGTAATTGCTTCACTTGTTTTTCTGAATCTTTGTTGCAAGAGGGGTCAGCTGGAGCTTCCGCGCAGTCAGCCATCTTGGTCCCCCCCCCAATTTTTTTAAATGAGTTGAAATTCTGTGCCACATTTATCTCCCATGCTATCAGAATCCATCTATTGTGGCCCTGATCACAAGGGATGGTAGTGGTATCTGGCACCATCTAGTTCTTCTGGCCTCAGGGTAGATTAGCTCGAGGTTTGTTTAGACTTTGTCTTGTAGGCAAGTTTCTCCTTTGAGTCTTTGGTTTTCTACATTGCCTTTTGCTGCAGATGAGTGGAGAACAGCAGTTGTATCATGGAAGGCCACTCACAAGCTTTTAAAACCACAAACACTACTCAGCAAATGAGGATATAAAACATAACTGTATGAACTATATCATGCCAAGATGTTCTATGAGACTCTGGTCCTAATAACTTAAAATCCAGAAAACCAATCCTGCAGGTTTCATCTCAGCGTCCTCTTCCTCTGATAGGGTGATCTGACCTTCTTTATTTTCCCCCATGTCATGTGCAACATCAAACACACCAGAGGGTGTCATGTGACCATGATGGACCCCAGTTGACTGCACATAGGCCTTCTACCTCACTTGTACCCACTCAAGGACTTCTGCACCTTATGGCGACTCTCTTTCCTTTTGGTGGATTCTACTGCGTAAAAGTGTACTGACACCTCTTTCTGGAATGATCAAGTAACTTCTTCTCTGTACTACAAATGGATCCCTTGTGGCCTGGCCAGTCTGCTTTATATGTTCAGTGTAGCATTATTCCCAACATGATGACCGTACTTTGTAGTAATTATGTACTCTTTTTTTGGCAGAATGGTGGTTGGCCTTCTTTTATATTGTAAAATACCACGTATTTTACAATATAAAATGTGGAGATCCAGTTGTCCCAGCATCATTTGTTGAAGGGACTATTCTTTGCCCATGGAATGGGCTTGCATCATTATTGAAACAAATTTTATATTAAATACAATATTTAATAATTCATGCTAGGTTTCATAGGTTTCTTTTCCTTTGGTTTTGAATATTCTTTTTCTTGTTGCTTTGTTTTCAGCAATGACTCCCTATGCTTTGTGCCTTCAGTTCTCCTAGCCATTAATCTGCTCTCTATCTTTGCGTGTTGTAGATTTTCATGTAAGTAGGATCACGCAATAATTGTTCTTGGGATTTCAGTTACTTCATGCATAACAATGTTTTCAAGGTTCATCCATTTATTGCAAGTAACAGAACTCCACTGCTCTTGTGGCTGCATAATATTGCATGTATGTATTTGTCATGTTTTGCTTATCCAATCACCTTTTGATGGACACTTGGGTTGTTTCCACCTTTTTCATTCAGTGAATAATGCTACAATGAACGTGAGTGTCCAAGTACCTGTTTTCTTACTTTCAGTTCATTTGTGTACATGCCTAGGAGTGGAATTACAAGGCATATGGTAATTCTGTGTTAAATTATTTGAGGAGCCACCAAAGTGTATTTTACAGTGGCTGCAGCACATCATATCCCCAGTAGCAATGCACTCCCCGTTTGTCCACATCCTCACCAAATCTTTTTTTTTTTTTTCCTTGTTTGTTCGTTTTTATTCTGGCAACATCCATCGACGTGATAAGGAATGATACCTCTCTGTCATTTTGATTTGTATTTCCCCACTGACTGATAATGTTGAACATCTTTTCATGTGCTTACTGGCGATTTGTATATTTTCTTTGGAATAATGCCTTAAAGTCTTTTGTCCATTTTTTAAGATGGGTTGTTGGTGTTTTTGTATTTAGCTCTAGGCAGTCTATATATCAGGATATGAAACCCTTAAGCAGAGTAGAGATTCCGAGTACATTCTCACAATCAGTAGTTGTCTTCACTTTCCACTTTCTCGATAATGCTCATTGATGCACAAAAGATTTAAATATTCACCAAGAGAAATTTATCTATTGTTTCCTGTGTCATATCTACGAAGATGTGGGAAAAAATCCTAAAATATAACCCTGGGTTATACTTCTAAGAGTTTTATGGTTTTAGCTCTCATATTCAGGTCATTGATCCTTTTAGAGTTAATTTTTGTATTTGACGTAGAGTATGTGTCCAACTTCATACTTTTCCATGTGGAGATCCAGTTGTCCCAGCATCATTTGTTGAAGGGACTATTCTTTTCCCATGGAATGGGCTTGCATCATTGTTGAAACAAATTCGGCAAAGATGTATGAATTCATTTCTGGGCACCCTATTCCTTTAGTCTCTATGTCTATCCTAATGCCAGTACAAAACTGTTTTGTTTACTGTGTGTTTGTAGTGATACTTTAAATCTTGAAGTGTGAGCCCCATACTTTCTTTTTCTTTTCTAAAATTGTTTTGTATATTCAGAGCCCTGTGTGTTTGCAATATTTATGTTATACAGACTTGGTAGATATTCTTGAGTTCTTGCGTGTTTGTTTTTCTCTGTTTTACTGAATTTGTAAGTGGTAAGACATGAATTCTGGGAATTAGGAGAGAGTAATAGGAGATTCTCAGCATCTTGACCCAGGACTGAAAATTCCACATCAGGTTTGCATGAAGGAGATTGCCAGAAGGGCTGGTGATGAACAGAGCTGGGAGATCTGGGGCTCATTTTTGTGAAATCTATGTTATGGGTTGGAGAGAGAATGTACCCTGAAGAATCAAGTCCTCCTATGATGGAGAAAAGTGAAGCATGCTTGGCTGTGCCCTGGCTGCCATCAAGGGCACAAGGAGGGTCAAGGTAGCAGAGTCCATAGCATCACAGTTTTGGGAGATGGGCAGGGCCAGCATGTTCTCTGAATGAAGCTACTTTCCCAACATCACAGTGCTCATCAATAGTGTGGAAGTGTCTTTTTATAATAAGAACTCCCCACACAGCCATTTAATGAGACCATGGGTAAAGAGGTCTCATCACAGAGACAGATGTCAATCCTCTTCCTGTTCAAAAATATAAGAAGTCCTCAGGGGCTTCTCACCAGCTCTACCTTGTGGCCTCCGAATGGTGACTGCCAAAATCAGCAGAGCCTAAAGCTATTCCTCACTAAGTACCTGAAAGACAACAGTGAGGTGATGCAGAATCCATGCTCTAAATGTTGGTTGGATGATGGTTACACGATGGTATTTAAATTATAAATTGAAATGGGCAAGTTCCATTGCATGCAAATTACACTTCAGAGGAGATTAATTGTAACGGAAAGAATTCTTTTTTTTTTTTTAACTGCGTCAATGCCTTATTTGTAACAGTAAAAGACTATACAATTTGAAACCATGGGAAGTCCCCGGCACAAAGGAATAAGGATCCGGCTAGTGATCGAAAGGTTGGTAGTTTGAGCCTACACAGAGGTTTCCTGAAACAAATGCCTGGTGATCTCCTTAAGAAACTCAATCACTAAATACCCCATGGAACACTGTTGTGAAATGCTTGGGATCACCATGAGTCAGAATTAACCCAACAACACCGGCTTTTTTTTCTTTTGGAACCAACCTGGGTTCCTCTTACTGACTCGTGACCTTGGATGAGTTGTTCCCCATATGTACAACGGGAATGGTCTCTAAATCATGGGATAATTTTGACATTTAACTGTATCTTTAACAATCACTGAGAAAAATCTTGCATGAAATATTCAGCAAATGATAGCAGATACAAATATTATTGTTGTTTTGTGTTAATATCCTAGTCCAAGTGAAGACAAGGACACTCTTTCTGCCTTTAGAAAAGCACAGTCAACAGGGAATAGGAACACTGGAACAGTGACATGCAGTGCAGGGTGAGAGCATGATAAAGTCGTAATGGTTAGTGGGTCCTGCTCCCAGGGTGTTTGGTGTGGGGGTGCAAGAGTGGGCTGGGGAAAGGGCAGTGCAGTGAAAGGAGACGTGGAGGCACCAGGATTCATGGTCATATTCGGTTCCAGCACTGGAGTTGCTGTTGTGACAAAGGAAAAGTGCAAATGGAGGTGGAGGAAAGGCAACCAGGTGTTAGGTCATCCGAATTCCCTGCCTGGTCACTGGGAATCAGCGCAATGAATCTCAAGTGATGAGTGGCAGTATGGAACGAGGAAATGGTAAATATTGGAAAAGTCCCTGCAGTGAATTTTATGTTCCTTCCCTCCAGTTGAGAAGTTTCCCAGTAGAGAACTTGTGAGCAGTTCAACCAGACCCCCAGGCCTCTGAGTACCCAGAAGTAAGAGACCCAAGGTGTCACTGACTCTCAGAGCCTGTCTCAGGAATTCCTGACAGACACCCTGCCATCCTCATATGCTCTTTCCAACACATGGAACAGGGTTGACATCCACTCTGTCTGAAATGCCCCCAGCAAGCTCAATAGCAGGGAATGGACCTTCTAAAGTGAAAGACATCCTCCAGACTTTCTTGAAGGACTGAGCCTTCAAAAGAGTGGTTTCCCCATCTGCTACTTAGTGTTTCTTTTCATGATGCATGGTATAAAACCCCTTTCCTTTTTTGCCAACATCCTGTTTCATTTTTCCCATCTGCCTCTTCATTCTCCCCTGGTGGGATGTCCTTGGTGGTATCAAGAGTTTACTCCTTACTTCTGCTCAGAGAGCTTGTCCCCAAGGGAAGTGTCAAATTTGAATTTCCAAAGGTTGAGGGGGTGGCAGGGGTCTGATAACACAACACACCACCTCCCCACCAACTTATCTCCTGCTGAAGTCATCTCCACAGGCTTGGTCACTGACCACAGCTGTCTGGCAAGCTTCAGCATGTGAAGTCGCCACGTCCTGGACTCAGTATGATCTGGCTCCAACAGATGTTCAGAGATCCAAGGAAAGGAGGGAGAAGTTTCAATCTAGACAGGAGTAGAATGTAGGACTCAAGAAATTCTACGGTGGGGGAGGGGCGGAGGGCATGTTGGGATGAGGAGACATTCCTGAAGGGGACCTGACAGGCAAAATGCTACAAAAAAAAAAAAAAAAAAAAAAACTACCGTCTGTTTCCTTCAAATTACATTGCCAACACAAGTGGTATGAACCTCTTAGGGCCATTTGTGGGTTCTTTCTCTTATCGACAGCACAAAGGCTGTACTCTAGACTTCTTATCAACGTATCTACTTTTGTGCCCCTAAACTCACCCTGCTCCTTACTCAAGGTGGTAGGTTCTTGCATTATTACAAGGGCACCAATACTTCATGAACAAAATTTGGGAAACGTTGTCTAATGAAGGCTGGGGTACATATGACAACAAGGAAACTCAGTGTTTGAAATTAGGATTGTCTCAGAAGTTCCATTGTGTTTCGAGTGTGTATGCACACAGTGCGTGTATTGATTTAGGAAATAATATTGGAGTCATTATTCCCTCTCCTTGAGTACAGAAAAGGTGACCCAGCTGAAGCTGGGCTCACAAGGGCTTGCAAGGACTCTCAAGGACACATCAACTGTGCCCCGAGGCATGAAGACAATAGCTAAGATAATCTTGGAAAATATCTTTTAGGGAGCCTTTTGGAAAAGCCAGAACAGAAAAGACTTTCCACTCTTATCTTTTTCTGTTACATTTAGTGGATAGAAATTTGTTGGACCATTGAAGACCTGCCTAACTGTCAATACTGAAACCCGTACCAATGATTGTTGAGAGAGACAGTTCGCAATGTAGGATCACAATTTCTAGCCAACCTGTGAACAGGTGAAGCTTTCAATGGTTTTGTCCATGTGGTAGTGTTAATATATACAGACGACTTCGTAATGTTCTTTGGACTCAGATAGGCATGGCTGTGGCAGCATGCTTGTCCATTTTCCCATTCTTGCTTATTCTGTAATATTTCCTTGGACTTGGGCAGACATGGCTCTGCCAGCATGCTTGGCTGCTTTTCAACTTTTGCCTCTTTGAATGTATGCCGAAAAAAACTTTCTTTTTGCTCTCACTAAACCTTGTGATGTTTTCACCTACAACAGTATGCATCATTGTTTAGGAAGCAGTCCTTGTGTCCCAAAATTCCTGTCCACTACTGAAAGCTCTGGGAGCTCCAGCATGACCAGCCTTACTCATGATCCTCTTTCCGGATAAGCTCCACGGCCTCAAAGGAAGGCCAGCAGCCTCTAGTTCCATGACCAAAAGTAGGTTCTTGTTGCTTCTCAGGTTATTTTATTTTATATTTGTGTTTAAGTTTGTATTTCTGACAATGAATGTAATTCAATAATTGTACATAATTATTTCAAAATCAGACAGTTCCAGATAGCTTCTTCAGTGACAGCTCTTCTCCCGGCACCTTTGTCTTGGCAACCAAATGTTGTTCCCACATTATCTAGTGTGTAGGCATTAAGGAAATAACACGGGCTGCCATGTATTCCTAATCACAACACAGAAGAAAAAGTAAACTGAAGTACATATATTGAGGACCTTTTCCTTAGGAGATCTCTTACATTCATTCCTAGAAGATTTGTAGAGCCAGGGGACACTGAGAGAATGATATAGTGCATGTAAAAATGCAAATACAATGTAGTAGGAAGTGGCAAAGGCAGGTGATGTGAAAATCAAACATTTCTTATTGCAAGGCAGCCTGGGATGTTTGAATGAACAGCAGGGCTGCCTGAGGCAAAACTGACCCTTGGGTGACGGATTTCTTCCTTTTTAGAGGCAGCACAGCTGTCTGCCCTGTCTGGTAGGAAGGCTGGGAGGTTAAGTCTGGAATCAGGGGTTTTACAAAGAGCAAGCTTGAGAGGGTTCACATGTCAATCGAGTTTATTTCTCATTTTAGGAACGGCCTCTTAAGCAGCAATCTTTGGATTTGGACTAAGCGTGCATTTCTTAAATGGGAGTGTATTTGCTTAGGTCTTATATATCAGAAAGTATAACGAATCCTGGAGCTTTATTTGATTCCATAAATATTTTAAATTTTCTTTTTATTGTGGTCAATATATATGTAACAACACACGTGTGATTCCCACCTTCTTCACATGCACAATTCAGTGACACTGTGTTCATCATGTTGTGCAAGCACCACCGCCGTCTGTTCTAAGCGTGTTACTTTTTAAAAAATAATATTTTACTGTGTTTTAGGTTCCCATTCAACAATTTCTCCACAATTTGTTCGGTGACATTGGTTACATTCTTCTCAATTCTTGAACATTGTCCTTATTTACATTCTGGTTTTTCTGTTTCCTATAATCTCGTTTCCCTGACTCTGACATTCTCATCTTTGTTTAAATTGTTGACCGTTTGGTCCCATATAGGTGATTTTTAAGGAGCACAGTGTTTACAGGTGATGTTAATTATTTTGGGAGCCAGTCTGTTATTCAGGTACAAGGTGACCTCAGGGGTTTGATTCAGTTCAAAATTTGAAGAGTATTTCAGGGCAGTGATTTTGGGGAGTCCTCAAATCTGAACTAGTCCAGTATACTTGTTTTTTTTTTTTTTAATGAATTTGAGATTTTGTTTTACATTTTTCTCCCATTCTGTCATAATCCATCTATTGTGGCCCTAATCACAAGGAATGGTAGTGATAGCTGGGCACTAGCTAGTTTTTCTGGTCTCAGGGCAGATGAGGCCGTGGTTTCTGTAGACTATTTGTCTTGTAGACAAGTTTCTTTAAGTCTTTGGCTTCCTACATTCTGTTTTGCTGCAGACAAGTAGTAGAGACCAATAGTTGTAACTTAGAAGGCCGCTATCAAGCTTTTGAAATCCCAGACACTATTCAGCAAACTAAGAGGTAAAATATAACTTTATGAACTATGTCATGCCATTGGACGAAGATGTTCCGCGAGACCCTGGTCCTAACACTTCAAATCCAGAAAAACAATTCCGTGAGGTGTTTGATTATATCTAAGAAATATTTATTACTATTTCCTCTATGTGATTTATTATATATATTAATATGCGTGCATGTTTACACCTATATACACACTTATGTATACTTATATATACTTTTTTTTTTTATATACTTATACACATATATGCCTACATGCATATATATATATATATATACTCACATATATATTTTTTGGTTGTTTTTGCTTATCTTTCAAAATTGTGTGTTACATGCTATCACCAACAAGTTCTTTTTCCTTGTGTACATTTTACTGACATGGTTTGCCTTCATCAAGCTGTATACATTTCACTCTCGTTTGGTGTTACTTTTTCCATCACCAGAAATAACAAGTGTTTACTATCTAGTGAGTGAATTTTCATTTCCTCCCACCCCATCTCTGGTAACACTAATGAACATTATTTTCTATATATTTTTATTTGTTCATATCATTTCAAAAAAGTAATAACATACAATATTTGTTTTTTGTGACTGACTTATTTCACTCAAGGTAATGTCCTCCAGGTTCCTTCATGTTCCAAGGTGTTTCGGGAACTCCTGGATTACTGAGTAGTATTTCCTTGTACGAATGTATGACAGTTTACTTATCCATTAATCGATTGATGGGCACTTAGGTTCTTCCATCGTTTTGCTACTGTGAATAGTGCTGCGATGAAAAAGGTATCCTTATGTCTGTTTGTGTCACTTCTACCAGATTCCTAAGGCATATACCTGCAGTGGAATTGCTGGGTCATATAGCAGCTCCACTTCCAGTTTTTTGAGGAACCAGTAGGCTGTTTTGCAAAATGGCTGTATCATTTTGCATTTTCACCAGCAACGGACGAGGGGTTCAGATTTCCCCATGACACCTCCAACACTTGTTATTTTCCATTTTTTTTAGTGTTTTTTTTTTTATCTTAGTCATCCTAGTGGGAGTGAAATGGTATCTCATTGTGGTTTTGATTTGCATTTCCCTGATGGCTAATGAAGTTGAGCACCTTCTCACGTGTCTGTTGGCCATTTGAATATTCCCTTTGGTGAAATGTCTTTTCATGTTCTTCAGCCAGTTTTTATATGGTTATTTGTCTTTTTGTTATTAAGTTGTAGAAGTTTGCTATATATTTTAGATATTAGACTCCAGTCACTTATATCCTTCCCAAATAATTTTTCCCAGCCTGTAGGCTGTCTCTTCTCTATTTTTATTGTCTTTTGATGAGCATAAGTATTTAACTTTTTATGAGGTCCCACTTACATATTATCTGATGCTTGTGCATTCATTATTGTGTTTGCTAATCTATCATTGAAAATTAGTTTGGTCCAAAAAGGTTTACTCCTATATTTTCTTCCAAGAACTGTATGGTTTTAGGCTTAAATTGAGGTCTTTGATCCATATTGATTTAATTTTTGTGTATGGTGTGAGGTATGGTTCTTGTTTTATTTATCTGCTTGGGGAAATCCAGTTTAGCCAGCACCATTTGTTGAAGAGACTACTCTTTTTCCTTTAAATGGATTTGGCTCACTTGCTGAAAATCAGTTGACCATAGAGGTTTGGATTTATTTCTGGGTTTTCAATTCTGTTGCCTTGGTCTGTGTGTCTGTCATTTAACCAGTACCAGGCTGCTTTGATCTACTGTAGTTTTGTAATATGTTTGGAAGTCAGAAAATGTGAGGTCTGCTACTTCATTCTTTTTCAAAATTGCTTTCGCCATCCGGGGTCTCTTGTCTTTAAATAGAAAAATGAGGATTTTTTTTTCCATTTCTGTAACGAATGGTGTAGGAATTTTGATTAGGGTTTTGTTCTCTCTGTAGATCACTTTGTGTAGTACTGACATCTTGAGTATATTAAGTCTTCCAATCCATGAGCACAGAATGTCTTTCCATCTATTTAGGCCTTCTTTAGTATCTTTCAGCTGTATTTTATAATTTCACTGTAGAAGCCTTTTACATCTCTGGGTACGTTTATTCCTATATATTTTATTCTCTTAGATGCTATTGTAAATGGAGTTGTTTTCACTCCATAAATATTTATTTTAGAATAAAAGTTCCATAAATTTTATTATCCGACTTGTATATGCTAAGGATGCATCTTAAGCCATTCAGCTTGTGAGGAGCAAGGACCTAGGCGAGGCCAGGGGCTACTTTCTGGGACCTGCCCCTCAACTGTCTTAGTCAAGGTAACAAGTACATTTCAGACAAAACCTTGGTACATCAATATTTATTGTGAAATGTCTATGTATTAAATAAATGCAGCATGAAAAATACTGTGTGACAATAAATACAGTAGGAAAAACCTAAGAATGGAGTCAGAAGAAAGCATATCTTACAGTGTTTCCCAGGTCTAAAATTCTTTGGCCGTGCCGTTGTGTAAAAGAACTTTCAAAGTGAATAGGAAAAAGAAACAGTATTTTTTGAAAGTCCATTCAGAAGAAGAAACGAATGTGGTCCAAAGTGTATCTAAATGTGTAAGAGCACTATTCCCAATTCGAGGATACTGTATTTTAAGCGGTGCCAAGTGATTAAGAGCCTGACTACTAACCCAAATTTGGCAGTTCAAATCCATTGTCCACTGCTTGGAAACCCTATGGGTCAGTTCTACTCTGTCCTATAGGATTGCTGTAAAGCGGAATGGACTACATGGCAAAGGGTATGCTTAGGTAAGGAGCCCTGATGGTGCAAGGTTAAGCGCTGGGCTGCTAACCAAATACCCAGCAACTGAGGCTCTGGCTTTAGAGAAGAAAGAGCAGGGAATCTGCTCCCATAAAGATTACAGCCTAGGAAACCCCAATCGGCAGTTCTACTCTGCCCTATAGGGTCTCTGTGAGGGGGGATCGACTCCATGGCACAAAACAGCAATGACCACAATTTTTACAAATCATGAGTGGTGGCTTCAAACATGCTCCTTTGGCGGAAGGGCTAACGTGGAGCTTCCGGGTGAGGAGATGTAGCCTGCTTTCCAAGAAGCCTCAGAATGAGCCCCAGATGCTCTGTATTCTGCTCCTGCACTGCTCTCCATAAACCAATTGCCTTACAGTCGATAGCAACTCATAGCTACCGTATAGGACAGGGTAGAACGACCCCACAGGGTTTCCAAGTAATGGCTGGTGGATTCAAACTGGTGACCTTTTGGTTAGCAGGCCTAGCACTTAGCTAATGCACCAGCAGGACTCAGGTGATCCCATTCCCGCCTTGCTTTAGGAGGTCACACATGCACACCCTCTCCTGGGACAGGAACTTCTGCACTCTAAAGGCCTCAGGCAACAGTTGCGGAAGGTCCTCTTCAGGGAGACATGCAGGCATGAGCAGGGAATGGCAGGGTCCCTAAGGGTAGGTCTAGTGGCTGGGCTGGGCTGTCGAGGGCAAGACCTCAGACCCTGCAGACAACAGCGTACTGCTCTTCCACTTTCTCCTGTCAATTCTCTTACAAACAAAGGTAAAGGCTGCTCAAACTCATCCTTAGTAATTTTGCTACTATGCTTTACTCCCATATACGGGCTCTGTTAGAAATGTGTTTATATGAATTCACAGTTTGGAGGTTGTGTATATGTTGAATGGGTTCTCGGGAAGTTTGTATTTGTATTAAGTGTGTGGATTGGTGGTGTCTACATGAATATTTGGGGTTCAATATGAGTGTGTTTTTGTGGGAGTGTGCAGGACATGAGATATAAGCATGTGCACTCGAAGACTTGGAGGTGAGCTGTTTACAAATTGTGGCTCAGGGGAACACTTTAGGTCTGGCTCTTCTGCCATGAGTTTTGGGTCTTTGCGTGTACATAATAGCAGGTTTGGAATGGGTTTCTCTGCTTTCCTTTGGGGCATTTGAGGGAGTGTACCTGTGTATATTAGTTTGGGTGTAGGACCAGTTCTTTTTCTATATTTGGGGAATGAGGGAGAGTCACTGGCGTGTACTCAGGGCATGTCGTATGGTTGTGTTGCTTTGGGTGCTTTTCTGGAGTTGCATATGCATCCTTCCATGTTTATTCTGGGGTTTCTATGATTCTGTATTCTGGAAAATTGGGGATTGATTTCTGTTTGAGTATTTTGAATTGTTGGATTATGTATAGGCAGGCATTGTGAGGTTACATTAGTACTGGAAGATACAGGGTCATATTTTAGCATAGGTTTAGTATCCTGGATACTTTAGGCTATAATTGGGGTATGAGGACAGCTGTATATGTAATGAGTTTGTGTGTTTCATGAAGGGGCATGGCAGTTTAGATCACTATTTTCTAGGGCTATGTGTAATATTTTTCAGTAGGGAGTATGGTATTTTCTGGGAAATGAGGATGGGTGTATATGACGAAAAGTTGGGGTTCTGTATTTGCACAGAGAGTGGGGAATTGTATTTACATATACTAGAGGCATGTTGATATGGTTATGTGTGAGATTTTGAGAAACGTGGGATATGGGACCTGGAATGGGGTTTCAGTGTATTTCTATAGGATGTGTAAGAGCTATTTCATTGTGCGTGGGGAGTATATACTGGTGTGTGTAAGTCATGAGTGGATGCGTGAATTATTCTTGGAGTATTCTACCTGTATTTCTTTGGAGAATGTTAGGGTATGTCTATGTGTGTTTGGGCATATGTGGATGTTGGGAAAGTGAGGCTATGTTCTAGAGATGTGCTATAGTGTTTTGGGTCATGTGTACTTTGAGGAATTAGGGATATTTGTGTCTGTGTGTGTGCATATGTGTGGCGTCTGGTATGTGTGCACACCTGGGCATGTAGGGGTGTAGGTTGTGTGTGTATAATAGCTAGAGTGCTAGGATTGGCGGTGTTTTAGAGTTTTATCTGCATCTCTGAATGTGTGGGGCGTGCACCCATGGTTGAGTTTTGGGTGAGTGTATGTGGGTTTTGTCTGTATGAAAGCAGTCAGAGTTCCTCTTTGTGCCTATTCTGGTCTAATTCTTGCAGAATTTGGTGGTATCATTTGTATGTGCATTTTCTGTGTTTGTGTGGTGTATTTATATATATTTATAATATAGATTGTATGTGGCTGTGTTTGTATTTGGTTTCATTGGTTTTCTAGGGTGTTTATTCTGGAGGATGTAGGAGGTTAAGTATGTATATTTGGAAACTGAGAGGGTTTATATAAATTGTGCATGCATTTTGGGAATTGTGTATTATATGTGTTTTAGAGATGTGGAATTTTGTGTCGGTCTGTATTAGGGTGGCATTTTGACCTTGGTGGTGATAGATAGTTTGACTGTGTGTACAGTGGTCACTGAGTATATATGGGTACTCTTGGTTGTACAAGTGCCTGTTCAGCAAGTGTGGAGAGCACATATATAGTTGTAGGAATGGCTGTGAATATTCACCATAGATTTTCAGTAAAACTCTAGGCAGTAAAAGGTGGTATGTATTTCTTTTTATATATATATATTCAGGGTATGGGTAGTATTTGTATGTGTTTGTTCAGGAGTTGTGAGTTGTGTGTTCTGAAAGTATATAGCGATATTTGGTTTACATATTAGGGGTGGGAGTTAAGGGTTCTTCTCATGGTGCAGGTGGAGTGTGTACATACTCATAAGAAAGTGGATCAGTTATGCTGGAATCAGTTCCTGTTAACTTGGGATAGTAGATGGAGCATATATGTGCCCAATTGTGGACAAATGACATCAGGCTGGCACCTTGAAATGGGCCGTGGTGGGATTATTTGTATCAGGTAAATTGCCATCCTTTACAAATCAAGGCTTGCAGCATTCCCAGTGGAGAGTGAATTGATAAATATTTACAACACTTGTCAGTGTGTGTGTATCTGTGTATGTGCCTATGTGTCATTAGAATGCAAGAACACTTAGACATCATTGGGGTACTTTATCAGAGATTGTGAGTGGGGCATTTGGGGGATGTAGGCCCTTCCATGTGTTCCTGGAAAAAAGGTGTAGCAATATTGTATCCTTTCATCGTAATTTTTCAATCTCTATGTTTAACAAATAATCTGACAAGCCAGAGTATATGAAGAAGAATGGGATATCAGGATTGCAGGAGTGTCATTTACAACCTGGGATATGAAGACGACACAACCTCGCATGCTGAAAATGAAGAAAACTTTAAGAACTACCTGACGAAGTTCAAAGATCACAGCTTCAATGTGAATCACACCTGTACATTAAGAAAATGAAAATTGTCACGCTGGACTAACAAAGGAAATAGAGACATATTTGAAGTTGTCAAGGATTTCGTGTCCCTTTAATCAACATTCAGTAACCAAGGAAGCAGCAATCAGGACATCAAAGGACGTGTTGTGCTGGGCAGATCTGCTGCAAAAGACTCCCTTAAAGTTGTAAAAATGAAAGAGGTCACTTTGGTAAGAAAGGTGCACCTGTGGCAAGCCTGGCTTGGGAGTCCCACCAAAAGGCTGCCCCTCAGAGCTGGGGAGCCTTTCTAGAGTCAGAGAGCACCAGTAACCAGGAGGTAGGAAAATGTAATGTTAGTACCTGGGCCTGGGAAGAGAGGGCCCCAAGAACCCTGAGTTGAGGGCACCTCAGTTGGCTGAAAAACAGCCAGATACAGACCCTCACAGCCAGAATTTCTCCAACCGTGGCTGTGGGCAGTGTGAACCTTCTGATGTGCTCCTGTGCTGGGAGACCTGAGATCCAGGTGAAGGTCTCAGTGAAATCTGAGCAGGTATGTGGGGCTGGGCCTCACTCTGGTGGCTCAGGGGAACTGACAGGTAAGGGACATGAGGAACTGGGTGTGTGTTCCTTGAACAATCTGGAAGAATATGCCAGATCCCTCTTGTAGTAGGGCTTCCCAGCCACACCCCTTGTCTCTTCTGTCACAGGAGGCCTTAGTACCCCAAGGAGAGAATGTATTCACTTTCTGTGGTGTGTCTCATCTCTTGGTGCTGATCTCCACTTTCTCTGGTAGGCTTGGTGCCAGTTCAGTGGGAGTGGAAGAAGTAAAACAAGGGTTAGGGTCAGATAAGTGACAAGGGAGGGCAGGGGGAAGCACTGGCCCCGAGAGAGGGTGGGGAGGGTGGATCTAGAGAGCATGGGGAAGCCCACCCGTGAATAGAAATGACTCTTACTTTCCTGACTCCTTTCTTTTCTGAAGCCATTAGGATGCTGCTGGCACTGGGAAGCTCATGTTAGCGTTCTGTTTTTCTGATAGGGTGACCTGACCTTCTTTATTTTCCCCCATGATTATTTTTTTAATGTGCAGCTACAAACACACCATAGGGTATCAGGTGACCATTATGGACCCCAGTTGACTCCACACAGGCCTCCTACCTCACTTGTACCCACCCAAGGATTGCTGCACCTTATGTTGAGTCTCCTTCCTTTTAGTGGATTCTACTGCCCAAAAATATACTGCCACCTCTTTCTGGAATGATCCAGTGACTGCTTCTCTGTAGTACAGATGGATTACTTGTAGCCTAACCAGCCTGCTGTGTATGTTATTTCCAACATGACGACTCCGTTTTATAGTTTTTATGTGCTCTTTTGTTGGCAGAATGGTGGTTGGCTTGCCTTTGTATAGTAAAATATCACCTAGTTTAAATACAATATTTCGTAGGTTCCTTTTCATTTGGTTAGGAGCTTTAATCTACAGCGTATTTTGCTTACAGTAGATTTTCATATAAGTGGGATCATGCAGTAATTGTTCTTGGGATTTCAGTTATTTCACTCAGAAGAATCTATTCAAAGTCCATCAATTTATTACAAATAATAGAACATCGTCGCTCTTTATGGCTGCAACATATCACACGTATCTTTATGTCACATATTGCATATTCAATATCTTTTGATAGACACTTGGATTGTTTCCACCTTTGTTTTTTATTGTACTTTAGATGAAGGTTTACAGAACAATCTAGCTTCTCATTAAACAGCTAATACATATATTGTTTTATGACATTGGTTACCAACACCACAACATGTCAACACTGTCCCATCTCAAGCTTGGGATCCCTATTGCTGCCTTTCCTGCAGCCTCCTGCCTTCCAGTCCTTGCCCCTTGGCTGTTGTGCCCCTTTAGTCTCATTTTGTTTCGTGGGTCTGTCTAATCTTTGGGTGAAGGGTGAACCTCAGGAGTGACTTCTTTACTGAGCTAAATGGGTGCCTGGGGGCCATACACTCGGGGTTTCTGCAATCTGCCAGGCCAGTAAGTCTGGTATTTTTTGTGAGTTAGAATATTTTTCTACATTTTTCTTCAGGAGTGTCCAAAACTCTCTATTGTGATCCCTATCAGAGCAGCCAGTGGTGGTAGCCAGGCACCAAGTAGTTTTACTGCACTAAGTCTGGTGGAGGCCATGGTAGATGTGGTCCATTAGTTCTTTGGACTAATCTTTCCCTTGTATTTTTAGTTTTCTTCATTCTTCCTTGCTCCTGAAAGGGTGAGATGAATGGAGTATCTTGATGATGACTCACAGACTTTTTTTCAATCTTTTTTTTTAATTTTTATTGTTCTTTAAGTGAAAGTTTACAAATCAAGTCAGTCTCTCATACAAAAACTTATATACACCTTGCTACCTACTGCCAATTTGTCTCCCGCTAATGAGACAGCGTGTTCCCTCCATCCACTCTCTCTTTTTGTGTCTATTTCTCCAGCTTCTAACCCTCTCCACCCTCTCATCTCCCCTCCAGGCAGGAGATGTCAACATAGTCTCCGATGTCCACCAGATCCAAGAAGCTCACTCCTCTCCAGCATCCCTCTCCATCCCATTGTCCAGTGCAATCCCTGTCTGAAGAGTTGGCTTTGGGAATGGTTCCTGTCCTGGGCCAAGAGAAGATCTGGGGGCCATGACCACTGGGGTCCTTTTAGTCTCAGTCAGACTGTTACGTCTGGTCTTTTTATGAGAATTTGGGGTCTGCATCCCACTGGAAGAAAAAAAAGGACAACGTTAAGACCCCTAATACATGGCATAAACAGTATACAAAACATTACTAAAAATGCAGATGAAAAACTAGATAACTGGGAGCTCCTAAAAATCAAACACCTATGCTCATTCAAAGACGTCATCAAAAGAGTAAAAAGATTACCTACAGACTGGGAAAAAGTTTTTAGCTATGAAATTTCTGATCAGTGCCTGAGCTCTAAAATCTACGTGACACTGCAGAAACTCAACTACAAAAAGACAAATAACCTAATTTAAAAAATGGGTAAAAGGTATGAACAGAAACTTCACTAAAGAAGGGTAACTAACAGATACATGAGGAAATGCTCAAGATCATTAGTCACTAGAGAAATGCAAATCAAAACTACAATGAGATTTCATCTCACTCCAACAATAGTGGTTTAATCCAAAAGACACAAAACAGTAAATGTTGGAGAGGCTGTGGAGATATTGGAACACTTATACACTTCTGGTGGGAAAGTAAAATGGTACAACCACTTTGGAAATTGATTTGGCACTTCCTTAAAAACGCTAGAAATAGAAATACCATATGATCCAGCAATCCCACTTCTTGGAATATATCCTAGAGAAATAAGAGCCTTTACGCGAACAGATATATGCATACCCATGTTCACTGAAACTCTTTACAATAGCAAACAGATGGAAGCAACTGAGGTACCCATCAACAGATGAATGGGTGAATAAATTATGGCATAGTCATGCAATGGGACATTATGCATTGATAATGAACAGTGATGAATCTGTGAAACATTTCATAACATGGACAAATCTGGAAGGCATTATGCTGAGTGAAATTAGCCCTGACTAGTAGACTTGACTCATTGGGTAGGGTATGGTAGGGTAGGATAGGGTAGGGTAGGTGTAGCACATGCTAGGGTAGCATATGGTGGGGTAGCATAGGGTGGAATACAGAGAATAGAATAGAAAAGAAAAGACTAGATTAGGGCAGGGTAGGGTAGGGTAGCAAAGGGTGGAACAGAGAGATTAGAAAAATAGAATAGAATCTAGTTGAATCAAGTCGAATCGCGCCAAATGGCATCAAATTGGGTAAAATTGCATTGATTCATGCCAATTCGCGCTGAAAATCAGGGCAGGGCAGAGCAGGAGAGGGGAGCGGAGGGGACGGGACGGCAGGGCACGGCATGGCAGGGAACAGCACAGCACGGCAAGGCAGAATAGAAATAGAACAGAATAGAAATCATGCAATAGAATAGAGAAGAGTAGACTACAGTACAATAGAGTAGACTAGAGTATAATAGAGCCGAAATGAGAGGAATTGCATCGAATCGATTAGAGTAAATTAGAGTGGTGTAGGTTAAGGTAGAGCAGAATAGAGTAGCATAGCATACAATGGTGTGGAATGAATAGAATGGAGTAGAGTGGAGTCAAGTAGAGACGAATAGAGTAGAAAAGAGTCGAATAGAGCAGAATAGGCCCAAATAAGGCCGAATCGAGCAGAATCGAAGCGATTCAAGCCAAAACGAGCTGAATGGAGCCTAATTGAGCCGAATAGAGCCAAACCGATCCAAATCGAGCCGATTCAAGCTTAATCGCGTCGAATCGCTTTAAAAGCATCAAATCCAATAGAAATGTATAGATTAGAGAAGGGGAGGGGAGGGTAGAATAGAGTAGAATAAAAGAGATTAGAACAGAATAGAAGGAATAGAATAGAGTGGAAAAGAGTAGGGTCGAATACAGTCGAATAGAGCCAAATAGGCCGAATAGAGACGAATAGAGCTGAATACAGCTGAAAAGAGCCGCATAGTGCTGAATCGCAACTAATCGAGCTGAATCAAGCAGAATCGCCGAATACCATCGAATCACATCGTTTTGCGTCAAACCAGGCCGAATCGCTTCATATCGCGTTGAATGTTGTTGAATCACAGCGAATCGCATCGTATCACGTCAAATAACTTTGAATTGCGTCAAATCTCATAGAATTTTGCTGAATCACATCGAATTGCATAGAATCTGGTCAAATCTCTTCGAATCCCTTCGAATGCCTTCGGATCTCTTGGAATCCCGTCAAATTCTGTCAAATCACATTGAACTGAATCAAATTGAGTCAAATAGATGAAAGTAGGGTAGGTTTGGGTGAGGTGCAGTAGGGTTGGATAGGGTAGAATAGAATAGAGTACAACAGAATAGGACAGAACAGAACAGAATAGAAAGAATACAACAGAATAGAATACAGTAGAGTAGAATAGAGTCAAATAGTGCAGAACATAGCCGAATTGAGCCGAATGGAGACAAAACGAGACGAATCACATTGAATCGCTTCAAATCGGGCCAAATCAAATGGAATCAATTAGAATAGATTATGATAGGGAAAGGTAGGATAGAATAGAGGAGAATAGTGTGGAATGGAATAGAATGGAGTCGAATAGAAACGGATAGAGATGAATAGAGTAGGAAAGAGTTGAATAGGCAGAATAGGGCCAAATAAGGCCTAATAGAGCAGAATCCAGCAGAATCGATGCAGTTCGAGCCAAATATAGCTGAATGGAGTGAAATGGAGCCAAATCGAGCCGATTTGAAGCGAATCGAGCTGATTCAAGTCTAATCGCGTCGAATCGCGTGGAAATGCGTCGCATCGAATTGAATCAAATAGATTAGAGAAGGGTGGGGGCGGGGAGGGTAGAATAGAATAGAACAGTACAGAATAGAAAAATAGAATATAGTACAGTAGGGTAGAGCAGAGAAGAGTAGAGTAGAATTGAGTCGAATAGAGTCAAATAGTGCAGGATATAGCTGAATAGAGCCAATTCTAGCCGAATTGAGCCTAATGGAAACAAAACGAGACGAATCGCATTGAATTGCTTCGAATCGCGTCGAATCGAATCCATTAGCATCGATTACAGTAGGATAGGGTAGAACAGAATAGAGTAGAAAGGAGTAAAATGGAGTCAAATGCAGTTGAATAGAGAAATATAGAGTAGAAAAGAGCCGAATCAAGCTGAATGGGGCTGACTGAGGCTGAACTGAGCTGAATCGAGTCAAAAAGAGCTGAATTAAAGCAATTTGAGCCAAATCAAGCTGAATCTTAACTAATAGCCTCACCTTAACTAGTAGTCTTAACTAGTACTCTTGCCTTAACTAGTACCCTTGCCTTAACTGGTAGTCAACTAGAAATTTTGCCTTAACTAGTACCCTGACCTTAACTAGTAGCCTGAACTAGTACCCTTGCCTTAAGTTGTACCCTTGGCCGAACTAGTACCCTTAATTAGTACCCTTATTTAGTACCCCTAAATAGTAGGGTATGATACGGTGAGGTAGCATAGTGTAGGGCAGCATACGGTGGAACAGACAAAAAAGAAAAAAATAGAATAGAATGGTATAGGTCAGGGGAGGTTAATTTAATGTAGGGTGTGGTAGAGTAGCATAGGGTGGAATAGAGAAAATAGAAAACGAGAATAGAATACAACAGAATAGAAAAGGTAGAGTAGCATAGGGTGGAATAGAGAAAATAGAAAACGAGAATAGAATACAACAGAATAGAAAAGAACAGACTCAATATGACAGGGTAGGGTTGGGTAGGGTTCTGTAGAATAGAATAGTGTAGAATGGTGTGGAATGGAGTCTAATGGAGTCGAACAGAGATGAATAGAGTAGAAAAGAGTTGAATAGAGCTGAATAGCGCCGAATAGGGCCAAATAGGGCCAAATCAAGCCGAATGGAGACGAATTGGGCCGAATCAAGTCGATTCGACCCCATTCGAGCTGAATGGAGCTGAAACGAGCCAAATAGAGACAAACAAAATGAGCTGAGCTAAATCGAGCCAAATCACACCTAATCGCATCCTACTGCATCAAATCTCTTCGAATTCCATCAAATTCTACCAAAACCCGTCAAATCTCGTGGAATCTCACTGAATCCCGTCGAACTGTGTCAAATCAGGTCAAATTGAATGGAATCAAATTAAATTGAACCCATTAGAATAGTATAGGTTAGGCTGGGATTCGGTAGGGTAAGGCACAGAAGAATAGAATAGAGTAGCATAGAGTAGAAGAGAAGAGAATACAAGGAGTAGAATGGAGTAGAGTTGAGTAGAGTAGAATAGTCAGAGTCGAGTAGTGCAGAATATAGATGAATAGATGCAATTTGAGCTGAATCGAGTTGAATGGAGAGGAAACGGGACAAATCACAATGAATCGAATCAATTAGAACAGATTAGGGTAGGGTAGAACAGAATAGGATACGATAGAATAGTGTAGAATGGAGTCGAACAGAGTAGAATGGTGTGAAATGGAGTTGAATGGAACCAAATAGAAACGAATAAAGTAGAAAAGAGTTGAATAGAGCCAAACAGGGTTGAATAAGGTTCGATCGAGCCTAATTACGCTGAATGGAGCAGAATCGAGCCGAATTGACCCGATTCAAGCCAAATAGAGCTAAATCAAGCCGATTCAAGCCTAATCACATGGAATCGTGTCGAAATGCATTGAATCGAATCGAATAGAGTAGAGGAGGGTAGGGTAGGAGAGGTTAGAATAGAACAGAACACAATAGAAAATAGAATTAAGTAGAGTCGAGTACAGTAGATTAGACTCAAATCGAGTTGAATAGAGCTGAAAAGAGCTGAATACAGCCGAATTGACCAAATTCGAGATGAATCGAGACGAATCATGTCGAATCGCGTGGAAATGTGTCGAATCGAATCAAATAGATTAGTGTAGGGCAGGTAAGGTTAGGGTAGGGTAGAATAGAATAGAGTAGACTAGAACAGAACAGAAAGAATAGAGTACACTAGAGTGAAATAGAGTCAAATACTGCCGAAAAGAGCCGAATAGAGAGGAAAAGAGCTGAGTAGAACCGAATCGAGGCTAATGGAGTGGAAAGGAGCTGAATCGAGCCGATATGACCCGAATCAGGCCAAATCGTGTTCAAGTGTGTCCAATAGAATTGAACAGATTAGGGTAAGTTAGGGTAGGGTAGGGTAGAATAGAATGCAGTAGAAGAGAACAGGATAGAACAGAACCGAACCGAAAGAATAGAACACAGTCAAGTAGAGTAGAGTATAGACGAGTAGAGTAGAATAGAGTCGAATATTGCCGAATAGAGACAAATACAGCCAAATAGAGCGAAAAAGAGCCGAAGCGATAGAAATCAAGACGAATGGCACCGAGTACCGCGGAATCGTGCCGTATCGCGTCGAATTGCGTTGAATCCCATCGATGCAACTCAGATCAAATCCAATCGATTGGAATAGACTAGAATAGGGTAGAGTACAATACAATGCAATAGGGAACAGTAGAGTAGCATGGAGTAGAATGGAGTTGAATGGAGTCGAAAAGAGATAATAGAGTTGAGTCTAATAGAACTGAATGGAGCCTATTAGAGCCGAATAGAACTGACTAGAGTCGAATGGAGCCGATTAGAGATGAATCGAAACTTTTTGAGCCAAAGGGGAGTGAATGGAGTGCAATGGAGCTGATATGAGCTAAATCGCATCGAAATGCATGGAATGGAATCCAACAGAATAGATTAGAGTAGGTTAGGATAGAATAGAGTACAATAGAATTGATCACAGTAGAAGAGAATAGAAAGAATACAATAGAATAGAGTAGAAAATGGTAGAGCAGAGCAGAATAGTGTAGAGTAGAATAGAGTTGAATCGAGCCAAATGGAGACGAAACGAGACAAATTGCGTCGAATCCCATTGAATCAATTACAGTAAATTAGAGTAGGGTAGAGTAGAATAGTGTAGAATTGAGTAGAATGGTGTGCAATGGAATCGAATGGAGTCAAATAGAGTAGAAAAGAGCAGAATAGAGCCGAATAGTGCCAAAAAGCCCGAAGAGGGCCAAATCTAGCTGAATTGAACCAAATCGAGCCGAATCCAGTGAATTGAGCTTAATGGAGCCGAATCGAGCCTAAGGAACCGAATTGACACTATTCAAGGCAAATGGAGTCGAATGGACACGAATCGTACCGATTCGACCTGAATCGAACCAAAATTCGCTGAATTGAATTGAATAGATTAGAGGAGTGGAGGTTCAGGTATGGTAGGGTAGGATAGAATAGAGTAGAGTAGAATAGCGTAGAACAGAATAGAATAGTAAAGAACAATACAGAAAGAATACAGAAAAGCATACTAGAAAAGAGTAGAGTAGAGGAGAATAGAGTAGAGTAGAATAGATTCGAACAGAGTCAAATAGAGCAAAATCGAGCCAAATCGCGTCGAAATGGGTTCAATCAAATCCTATCAAGTGGATTAGAATTGATTAGAGTTGGGTAGCATAGGGTAGGGTAGAATAGAACAGAACAGAATAGAAAAAATACAATAGCATAGAGAAGAGTAGACTAGAGTACAACAGAGTAGACTGGAGTATAATAGAGTCGAATAGAGCTGAATAGAGCCGAATGGAGACGAAATGAGAGCCGAATGGAGACGAAATGAGAGGAATCGCGTCAAATCGATTAGAGTAAATTAGAGTGGTGTAGGGTAGGGTAGAGCAGAAGAGAGTAGAATAGAATGGTGTGGAATGAATAGAATGGAGTCAAATAGAGATGAAAAGGGTAGAAAAGAGTCGAATAGAGCAGAACAGGGCCGAATAAGGTGGAATCGAGTAGAACTGAAGTGATTCAAGCCAAAACGAGCTGAATGGAGCCTAATTGAACCGAATAGAGTCAAATTGATCAGAATCGAGCCGACTCAAGCTTAATCACATCGAATCGCACTAAATGTGCCAAATCCAATCCAAACGTATAGATTAGAGGAGGGTAGAATTGAGTAGAGTAGAATAGAAGAGATTAGAACAGAATAGAGTGGAAAAAAGTAGGGTCAAATAGAGTCGAATAGAGCAGAATAGAGAAAATAGAGATGAATAGAGCGGAATGGAGCAGCATACAGTCGAAAAATGGCACCTAATCAAGCTGAATCAAGGAGACTCTCACTGACCATCCCCAAATAGAGTCGAATCATGTTGAATCACACCGAATCACCTCGTTTTGCATCAAACCAGGTAGAATCGCTTCGTATCGCGTCAAAATGTGTTGAACATCATCGAATCATGGCGAATTGCATCATATCACGTCGAATAACTTCAAATTACATCAAATCTCATAGAATTCTGCTAAATCACGTCGAATCACATGGAATCTCGTCAAATCTCTTTGAATCCCTTCGAATGCCTTCGGACCTCGTCGAATCCTGTCAAATCTCATTGAACTGAATCGAATTGAATCAAATAGATTAAAGTAGGGTAGGCTTGGGTGGGGTGCAGTAGGGTTGGGTAAGGTAGAATAGAATAGAGTACAACAGAATAGGAGAGAACAGAACAGAATAGAAAGAATACAACAGAATAGTGTAGAGTAGAATAGAGTTAAATAGTGCAGAACATAGGCGAATGGAGACAAAACGAGACGAATTGCGTTGAATTACTTCTAATCAGGTCAAATCAAATCGAATCAATTAGAATAGATTAGGGTAGGGAAGGGTAGAATAAAATAGAGGAGAATAGTGTAGAATGGTGTGGAAAGGAATAGAATGGAGTCGAAAAGAGACGGATAGAGATGAATAGAGTAGAAAAGAGTCAAATAGAGCAGAATAGGGCCGAATAGGGCCAAAGAAGGCCTAACCCAGCAGAATCGATGCAATTCGAGCCAAATCAAGCCGAATGGAGTGAAATGGAGCCAAATCGAGCCGATTCGAAGCGAATCGAGCTGATTCAAGCCTAATCGCGTCGAATCGCGTGGAAATGCGTCGAATCGAATCAAATAGATTAGAGAAGGGTAGGGGTTGGGCGGGGAGGGTAGACTAGAATAGAACAGGACAGAATAGAAGGAATAGAATATAGTACAGTAGGGTAGAGCAGAGAGCGGTAAAGTAGAAATGAGTCGAATAGAGTCAAACAGTGCAGGATATAGCTGAATAGAGCCAATTCTAGCCAAATAGAGCCAAATGGAAATGAAACAAGACGAATCGAGTCGAATTGCTTTGAATCGCGTCGAATCAAATCCATTAGAGTCGATTAGAGTTGGGTAGGGTAGAACAGAATAGAGTAAAATGCAGTAGAATGGAGTCAAATGGAGTTGAATAGAGAAAAATAGAGTAGAAAAAAGTCGAATCGAGCCAATAGGGCCTAATAAGGCTGAATTGAGCCGAATCGAGTCGAAACAAGCTGAATCGAAGATATTCGATCCAAATCAAGCTGAATCGAGCTGATGGTGCCGAATCGAGCCGAATCGAGCCGATTCAAGTGTAATCGCGTCCAATCGCATCGAAATGCTTTGAATAGAATCAAAGCGAATAGATTAGAACAGGTTAGGGTAGGGTAGTTTATGATAGGGTAGACTAGAGTAGACGAAACTAGACTAGAGTAGACAAGAGAAGGCTAGAGTAGTAGCCTAGACTAGTAAGCTGGACTAGTCAGCTAGACCAGTGGCATGGATCAGTAGCCTAGACAACTAACCTTGACAAGTACCTTAAATTAGTAATCTGAACTAGAACCCTTGCCTTAACTAGTAGTCTTAGCTAGTACCCTTGCATTAACTAGTACCCTTGCCTTGACTAGTACCCTGAGCTAGTATCTTGCCTTAACTAGTAGACTTAATTAGTACCCTTGCCTTAACTAGTAGTCTTAAGTAGTACCCTTGAGTTACTAGTACACTTAACTAGTACCCTTGCCTTAACTAGTAGTCTTAACAAGTGACCTTGCCTTACTAGTGCACTTAATTATTACCCTTGCCTTACCTAGTATCCTTAACTAGTACCCTGGTCTTATCTAGTACCCTTGCATTAACTAGTAGTCTCAACTACTACCCTTGCCTTAACTAGTAGCCTTAACTAATTTCCTTGCCTTAACTAGTACCCTTATCGAGTACCCTGGCCTGAACTAGTAACATGAATTAATACTCTTGCCTTAAGTAGTACCCTTACTTGAACTAGTAACCTTAATTGGTACCCTTATTGAGTACCCCTAAGTAGTAGGGTACGGTATAGTGGGGTAGCATAGGGTAGGGTAGCATACGGTAGAACAGAGAATATAGAATAGAACAGCATAGGTCAGGGTAGGTTAGTTTAGTGTGAGGTACGGTAGAGTAGCATAGGATGGAATTGAGAAAATAGAAAATGAGAATAGAATACAACAGAATGAAAAAGAACAGAGTAGATTAGGATAGGGTAGGGTGGGGTTGGGTTCTATAGAATAGAATGGAGTAGAATGGTGTGGAATGAAGTCTAATGGAGTCGAACAGAGGAATAGATTAGAAGAGTTGAACAGAGGCGAATAGTGCCAGTTAGGGCCAAATAGGGCTGAATCGAGCTGAATAGAGCTGAATCGAGCCAATTCGAGTCAAATCGACCAGATTCTAGCTGAATGGAGCTGAAACGAGCCAAATAGAGACAAACAAAATGAGCCGAGCTAAATCGAGCCAAATCGCACCTAATCGCATCCTATTGGATTGAATCACGTCGAATTCCATGAAATCCCACCAAAACCCGTCGGATCTTGTGTTTTTCTCACCGAATCCCATCGAGTTGTGTCAAATCGGGTCGAATTGAATGGAATCAAATTAAATTGAACAGATTAGAGTAGTGAAGGTTATGCTGGGATTCGGTGGGGTAGGGCACAGAAGAATACGATTGAATAAATTAGAGTAGGGTAGGGTAGAACATAATAGAATAGTGTAGAATGGAGTCGAACAGAGTAGAATGGAGTGGAATGGAGCCAAACAGAGACGAATAAAGTAGAAAAGAGTTGAATAGAGCCGAACAGGGCCGAATAAGTTTGGATCGAGCCTAATTATGCTGAATGGAGCAGAATAGAGCCGAATTGACACGATTCAAGCCAAATAGAGCTAAGTCAAACCGATTCAAGCCTAATCACATGGAATCGCGTCAAAATGCATTGAATCGAATCAAATAGATTAGAGTAGAGGAGGGTAGGGTAGGAGAGGTTAGACTAGAACAGAACAGAACACAATAGAAAGAATAGAATAGAATTAAGTAGAGTCGAGTACAGTAGAACAGAGTCAAATCGAGTTGAATAGAGCCAAACAGCTGAATACAGCCGAATTGACCAAATTCGAGGTGAATCGAGGTGAATCATGTTGAATCGAGTTGAATTGTGTCAGATTGAATCAAATAGATTAGTGTAGGGCAGGTAAGGTTAGGGTAGGGTAGGGTAGAATAGAATAGAGTAGAATAGAACAGAAAGAGTAGAGTAGACTAGAATCAAATACTGCTCAAAAGAGCTGAATAGAGTGGAAAAGGGCCGAGTAGAACCGAATCGAGTCTAATGGAGCAGAAAGGAGCTGAGTTGAGCCGATACAACCCGAATCAGTTCGGATCGTGTTCAAGCGTGTCCAATAGAATCGAACAGATTACAGTAGGGTCAGTTAGGGTAGGGTAGGATAGAATGCAGTAGAACAGAACAGGATAGAACAAAACAGAACTGAAAGAATAGAATAGAGTAGAGTAGAATAGAGTTGAATATTGCCGAATAGAGCCAAAAAGAGCTGAAGTGATAGAAATCAAGACGAATGGCTCTGAATACCATGGAATCGTGCCAAATCGTGTCGAATTGCATTGAATCCCATCGTTGCAAGTCAAATCAAATCCAATAAATTAGAATAGACTAGAGTACAATACAATACAATAGAGAAGAATAGAGTAGGATGGAGTAGAATGGTGTAGAATGGAGTTGAATGGAGTCGGATGGAGTCAAAACAGATAATAGAGTTGACTAGAGTCTAATAGAACTGAACAGAGCTGAACAGAGCCTATTAGAGCCGAATAGAACCGACTAGAGCTGAATGTAGCCGATAGAGGCTGAATCGAACTGATCTGAGCCAAAGGGGAATGAATGGAGTGCAATGGAGCCGATTTGAGCCGAATCGCATCGAAATGTGAGGAATCAAATCCAGTAGAATAGATTAGAGTAGGGTAGGATACGATAGCGTAGAATAGAATTGAACACAGCACAAGTGAATAGAAAGAATAGAGTACAAAAGGGTAGAGCAGAGCAGAATAGTGTAGACTAGAGTAGAACAGAGTCGAATAGAGTTGAATTGAGCCAAAATGGAGACAAAATGAGACAAATTGTGTCAAATCCCATCAAATCAATTACAGTAAATTTGAGTAGGGTAGCTTAGAATAGTGTAGAATGGAGTACAATGGTGTGCAATGGAATCGAATGGAGTCAAATAGAGTAGAAAAGAGCCGAAGAGAGTCAAATAGGGCCGAAGAGGGCCGAATCGAGCTGAATTGAGCCAAATCGAGCTGAATCCAGTGAATCAAGACTAATGGAGCCGAATCGAGCCTAATCAAGCTGAATCAACACTATTCGAGCCAAATGAAGCCGAATGGACACGAATGGAACTGATTCTACCCGAATCGCGTCAAAATTCGTCCAATCGAATTGAATAGATTAGAGTAGGGTAGGTTCAGGTAGGGTAGGGTAGGGTAGAATAGAGTAGAATAGAATAGCATGGAATAGAAGAGAATAGAACAATACAGATCAAATACAGAAAAGAGTAGGCTAGAGTAGAGTAGAGGGGAATAGAGTAGAGTAGAATAGATTCGAACAGAGCCAAATAAAGCCAAAGTGTGTCAAAATGGGTTGAATCAAATCCAATTAAATGGGTTAGAATAGATTAGAGTTGGGTAGCATAGGGTAGGGTAGAATAGAGTAGAAGAGAACAGAACAGAATAGAAACAATACAATAGCATAGAGAAGAGTAAACTAGAGTACAATAGAGTAGACTGGAGTATAATAGAGCTGAATAGAGCCGAATGGAGACGAAATGAGAGGAATTGCGTCGAATCGATTAGAGTAAATTAGAGTAGTGTAGGGTAGGGTAGAGCAGAATAGTGTAGAATGGAATGGTGTGGAATGAATAGAATGGAGTCAAATAGAGACGAATAGAGTAGAAAAGAGTCGAATAGAGCAGAATAGGGCCAAATAAGGCCGAATCGAGCAGAATTGAAGCAATCAAGCCAGAACGAGCCGAATGGAGCCTAATTGAGCCAAATAGAGCCAAATTGATCCGAATCGAGCCGATTCAAGCTTAATTGCATCGAATCACGTTAAATACATCAAATTCAATCGAAACGTAAAATTAGAGAAGGGTAGGGTAGGGTAGAATAGAATAGAGTAGAGAAGAAGAGATTAGAACAGAATAGAAGGAATAGAGTGGAAAAGAGTGGGGTCAAATAGAGTCGAATAGAGCCAAATAGGCTGAATAGAGACAAATAGAGTTGCATGGAGCTGAATAGAGCCGAAAATAGCCGTACAGTGCCGAAACTCACCTAATCGAGCTGAATCAAGCAGAATCGCACCGTCACCGAATAGCGTCGTATCACATTGAATAACTTCGAATTGCATCAAATCTTATAGAATTCTACTGAATCACGTCGAATTGCATGGAATCTCTTCAAATCTCGTCAAATGCCTTTGGATCTCATCGAATACTGTCAAATCACCACAAACTGAATTGAATTGAATCAAATGGATTAAAGTAGGGTAGGTTTGGGTGGGGTGCAATAGGGTTGGGTAGGGTAGAATAGAATAGAGTAGAACAGAATAGGAGAGAACAGAACAGAATAGAAAGAATACAACAGAATAGAATAGATTCAAATAGTGCAGAACAGAGCCGAATGGAGACAAACCAAGATGAATCGCGTTGAATCACTTCGAATCGGGTGAAATCAAATCGAATCAATTAGAATAGATTAGGGTAGGGAAGGGTAGAATAGAATAGAGGCGAATAGTGTAGAATGGTGTGGAACGGAGTCGAATAAAGACGGATAGAGATGAATAGAGTAGAAAAGAGTTGAACAGAGCAGAATAGGGCTGAATAGGGCCAAAGAAGGCCTAATCGAGGAGAATCCAGCAGAATTGATGCAATTCGACCGAACTACAGCCGAATGGAGTGAAATGGAGCCAAATGGAACCGAATCGAGTTGATTTAAGCCTAATCGCGTCGAATCGCGTGGAAATGCATCGAATTGAATCGAGTCAAATAGATTAGAGAAGGGGTGGGGAGGGTAGACTAGAATAGAACAGGACAGAATAGAAGAGATAGAATATAGTACAGTAGGTAGAGCAGAGGAGAGTAGAGTGGGATTGAGCTGAAATAGAGTCAAATAGTGCAGGATATATCAGAATAGAGCCAATTCTAGCCAAATCAAGCCCAATGGAAACAAAACGAGATGAATCGCGTCGAATTGCTTGAAATCACGTTGAATCGAATCCATTAGAGTAGGGTAGGGTAGAACAGAATGGAGGAGAATGGAGTCAAATGGAATCGAATAGAGACAGTAGAAAACAGTCGAGTCGAGCCTAATAGGGCCGATTGAAGCATAATCGCGTCCAATCGCATCAAAATGCTTTGAATCGAATCAAATCAAATAGATCAGAAGAGGTTAGGGTAGGATAGTTTAACATAGGCTAGACAAGGGTAGACGAAAGTAGACTACAGTAGAGTAGCCCAGAGAAGGCTAGAGTAGTAGCCTAGACTAGTAAGGTGGATTAGTCAGCAAGACTAGTGGCATAGAACAGTAGCCTAGACAACTAGCCTTGAATACAACCCTTGCCTTAACAAGTACCCTAAATTAGTATTCTGAACTAGTACTCTTGCCTTACCTAGTACCCTTGTCTTACTAGTACTTTTAACTAGTACCCTCGCCTTAACTAGTACCCTTAACTCGTAGCCTTAACTAGTAGCCTTACCTTAACTGGTAGCCTTAATCAGCACCCTGGCCTTAACTAGTACCATTGCCTTAAATAGTAGCCTTAACTAGTAATCTTGCCTTAACTAGTAGCCTTAACTAGTACCCCTGCCTTAAGTAGTACCCTAGCCCAAACGAGTACCCTTAATTAGTACCTTTATTGAGTACCCTTAATTAGTACCTTTATTGAGTACCCTTAATTAGTACCTTTATTGAGTACCCCTAAGGAGTAGGGTATGGTACGGTGGGGTAGCACAGTGTAGGGTAGCATATGGTGGAACAGAGAAAATAGAATAAAATAGAGTAGAATAGCATAGGTCAGGGTAGGTTAGTTGAGTGTAGGGTATGGTAGAGTAGCATAGGATGGAATAGAGAAAATAAAAAAGGAGAATAGAATACAACAGAATAGAAAAGAACAGACTAGATTAGGATAGGGTAGGATGGGGTAGGGTTCTGTAGAATAGAATAGTGTAGAATGGAGTAGAATGGTGTGGAATGGAGTCTAATGAAGTCAAACAGATATGAATAGAGTAGAAAAGAGTTGAATAGAGCCAAATAGCACAGAATAGGGCCAAATAGGGCAGAATCAAGCTGAATCTAGCCGAATGGAGACAAACCGAGCCGAATCAAGTCGAATCAACCAGATTCGAGCTGAATGTAGCCTACTGGAGCTGAAACGAGCCAAATAGAGACAAACAAAATGAGCCGAGTTAAATCGAGCCAAATCGCACTTAATTGCATCCTATTGCATCGAATCTCGACGAATTCCATCAAATCCCACCAAAACCCGTTGAATCTCATAGAATCTCACCAAATCCTATCGAATTGTGTCAAATTGGGTCGAATTAAATAGAATTGAATTAAATTGAACAGATTAGAGTAGTGTAGGTTAGGTTAGGCTGGGATTCGGTAGCGTAGTGCACAGAAGAATAGAATAGAGGAGCATAGGGTAGAACAGAAGAGAATACAGAGTAGAATAGAGTAAAGTTGAATACAGTAGAATAGTCAGAGTCAAGTAGTGCAGAATATAGGTGAATAGATCCAATTTGAGCTGAATCAAGGCTAATGGAGTGGAAACGAGACAAATCGTGATGCATTGAATCGATTAGAATATATTAGATTACGGTAGGGTAAAACAGAAAAGGATAGAGTAGAATAGTGGAGAATGGAGTAGAACAGAGTAGAATGGTATGGAATGGAGTCAAATGGAGCCAAATACAGAAGAATAAAGTAGAAAAGAGTTGAATAGAGCCGAACAGGGCCGAATAAGGTTAGATCGAGTCTAATTATGCTGAATCGAGCAGAATCGAGCCGAATTGACCTGATTCAAGCCAAATAGAGCTAAATCAAGCTGACTGAAGCCTAATCACATGGAATCGCTTCAAAACGTATTGAATCGAATCGAATAGATTAGAGTAGATGAGGGTAGGAGAGGTTAGAATACAACAGAACACAACAGAAAGAATAGAATAGAATTAAGTAGAGTCGAGTACAGTAGAATAGAGTCAAATAGAGTTGAATAGAGCTGAAAAGAGCCGAACAGAGCTGAGTACAGCCAAATCGATCAAATTCGAGGTGAACCCTGACGAATCATTTCGAATTGCGTTGAAATGTGTCGAATCGAACCAAATAGATTAGTGTAGGGCAAACTAGGTTAGGGTAGGGTAAGGCAGAATAGAATAGAGTAGAATAGAACAGAATAGAAAGAACAAAGTAGAGTAGACTACAGTCAAATAGAGTTGAATACTGCCGAATAGAGCGGAAAAGAGCTGAGTAGAGCCGAATTGAGTCTAATGGAGCGGAAAGGAGCTGAATCGAGCTGTTATGGCCCGAATCAGGTCGAATCGCGTTCAAGTGTGTCCAGTAGAATTGAACAGATTACAGTAAGGTAAGTTAAGGTAGGTTAGGGTAGAATAGAATGCAGTAGAACAGAACAGCATAGAACTGAACAGAACTGAAAGAATAGAATAAGGTTGAGTAGAGTATAGAAGAGTAGAGTGCAATAGACTCGAATATTGCCAAATAGAGCCAAATAGAGCCAAAATCAGACAAAGCAATAGAAATCCAGACGAATCGCTCTGAATCCCGTGGAATCGTGCCATATTGCATCAAATCCCATAGAATTGCATTGAATCCCATTGATTCAAGTCAAATCAAATCCAATCGATTAGAATAGACTAGAGTAGGGTAGAATACAATACAATAGAATAGAGAAGAATAGAGTAGGATGGAGTAGAATGGTGTAGAACGGACTTGAGTGGAGTTGAATCCAGTCAAAAAGAGATAATAGAGTTGAAGAGTCTAATACAGCCAAAAAGAGCTGAATAGAGTGTATTAGAGCCGAATAGAGCCGACTAGAGTGGAATGGAGCTGATTAGAGCTGAATCGAACCGATTTGAGCTGAAGGGGGATGAATGGAGTGCAATGGAGCCATTTTGAGCTGGATCCCATTGAAATGCGTGGAATCGAATCCAGTAGAATGGATTGGAGTAGAGTAGGATAGAATAGAGTAGAATAGAATTGAACACAGTAGAAGAGAATAGAAAGAATACAATAGAATAGAGTAGAAAAGGGTAGAGCAGAGCAGAATAGCGTACAGTAGAATAGAACAGAGTCAAAAAGAGTTGAATCAAGCCAAATGGAGATGAAACGAGACAAATTGTGTAGAATCCCATCGAATCAATTACAGCAAATTAGAGTAGGGTAGAGTAAAATAGTGTAGAATGGAGTAGAATACTGTGCAATGGAATCAAATGGAGCCGAATAGAGTCGAATAGTGCCGAAGAGGGCCGAATTGAGCTCAATTGAGCCAAATCGAGCCGAATCCAGTGAATCGAGGCTAATGGAGCCGAATCGAGCCTAATCAAGCTGAATCAACACCATTCGAGCCAAATGGAGCCAAATGGACACGAATCGAACCGATTCGACCTGAATCGGGTCAAAATTCGTGGAATTGAATCGAATAGATTAGAGTAGGGGAGTTTCGGGTATGGTAGGGTAGGGTAGAATAGGGTCAAGTAGAATAGAATAAAACAGAATAGAGTAGAACAGAACAATACAGAACGAATACAGGAAAGAGTAGGCTAGAGTAGAGCAGTGGGGAATAGAGTAGAATAGAATAGATTCCAATAGAGCCAAATCGAGCCGAATCGCGTCAAAATGGGTTGAATCAAATCCAATCAAATGGATTTGAATAGATTAGAGTTGGGTAGCTATTATAGGGTAGGGTAGAATAGAGTAGAATAGAACAGAACATAATAGAAACAACAGAATAGAGTAGACTAGAGTATAATAGAGTCGAATACAGCTGAATAGAGCCGAAGCGAGATGAAATGAGAGGGATCATGTCAAATTGATTAAATTAGAGTCGTGTAGGGTAGGGTAGAGCAGAATAGAGTAGAATAGTGTAGAATGGTGTAAAATGAATAGAATGGAGTCAAATAGAGATGAATAGCGTAGGAAAGAGTCAAATAGAGCAGAATAGGACTGAATAAGGCCGAATCAAGCAGAATCGAAGGAATTCAAGGCAAAATGAGCCGAGTGGAGCCTAATTGAGCCGAATAGAGCCAAGTCGATCCGATTCGAGCCGATTCAAGCTTAATCGCATCGAATCGTGTTAAATGCATCAAATCCAATCGAAACATATAGATTAGAGACGGGTAGACGAGGATAGAGTAGAATAGAAGAGATTAGAACAGAATAGAAGGAATAGAATAGAGTGGAAAAGAGTAGGGTCGAATAGAGCCGAATAGGCCGAATAGAGACGAATAGACCTGAATACAGCCGAAAAGAGCCCTATAGAGCCGAAACGCACCTAATCGCGCTGAATCAAGCATAGAATCTGGTCAAATCTCTTCGAATCCCGTCGAATGCCTTCGGAACTCATCGAATCCCGTCAAATCCTGTCAAATCGCGTCGAACTGAATTGAATTGAATCAAATAGATTTAGAGTAGGGTAGGTTTGGGTGGGGTGCAGTAGGGTTGGGTAGGGTAGAATAGAATAGAGTACAACAGAATAGGAGAGAACAGAACGGAACAGAATAGAAAGAATACAACAGGATAGAATAGAGTAGAGAAGGATAGAGTCAAATAGTGCAGAACAGAGCCGAATTGAGCCGAATGGAGACAAAAACGAGACGAATTGTGTTGAATCAGGTCAAATCAAATAAAATCAATTAGAATAGAGTAGGAAAGGGTAGAACAGAATAGAGAATAGTGTAGAATGGTGTGGAATGGAATAGAATGGAGTAGAATAGAGACGGATAGAGATGAATAGAGTAGAAAAGAGTCAAATAGAGCAGAATAGGGCCGAATAGGGCCAAAGAAGGCCGAATCGAGCAGAATCCAGCAGAATCGACCCAATTAGAGCCAAATCGAGCCGAATGGAGTGAAATGGAGCCAAATCGAGCCGATTCGAAGCAAATCGAGCTGATTCAAGCCTAATCGCCTCGAATCGCGTGGAAATGCGTAGAATGAAATCGAATCAAATAGGTGAGAGGAGGGGAGAGGAGGGTAGAATAGAATAGAACAGGACAGAATAGAAAGTATAGAATACAGTACAGTAAGGTAGAGCAGAGAAGAGTAGAGCAGAGTTGAGTCAAATAGAG
This sequence comes from Loxodonta africana, assembly GCF_030014295.1. Classification (NCBI taxonomy): domain Eukaryota; kingdom Metazoa; phylum Chordata; class Mammalia; order Proboscidea; family Elephantidae; genus Loxodonta; species Loxodonta africana. The sequence continues at coordinate 146,507 of NW_026974992.1, read as the reverse complement.
TTGAATAGGGTTAAATAGTGCAGGATATAGCTGAATAGAGCCAATTCTAGCCGAATCGAGCCAAATGGAAACAAAACGAGACGAATCGTGTCGAATTGCTTCGAATTTCGTCGAATCGAATCCATTAGAATAGATTAGAGTAGTGTAGGGTACGGTAGAATAGAATAGGGTCGAATGGAGTCAAATGCAGTCGAATAGAGACAAATAGAGTAGAAAAGAGTCGAATCGAGCCGAATAGGGCTGATTCAAGCATAATTGCGTCCAATGTCATTGAAATACTTTGAATCAAATCGAATCGAATATATTACAATAGAGCTTAGGGTAGGGTAGTTTATGATAGGGTAGGCAAGAGTAGATGAAAGTAGACTACAGTAGAGTCAGCAAGAGAAGGCTAGAGAAGTAGCATAGACTAGTAAGCTGGACTAGTCAGCTAGACTAGTGGCAAAGACTAGTAGCCTAGATTACTAGCCTTGAATACTACCCTTGGCTTGACAAGTACCCTAAGTTAGTAATCTGTACTACTACCGTTGCTTAACTAGTAGCCTTAATTAGTACCCTTGTATTAACTAGTACTCTTGCCTTAACTAGTAGTCTTAACTAGTACCCTTGCCTTACTAGTACCTTTAGCTAGTAGCCTTCCCTTAACTAATATTCTCAACTAGTAACCTGGCCTCAACTAGTAACCTTACCTTAACTAGCAGTCTTAACTAGTACCCTTCCTTAATTAGTACCCTTGCCTTAATTAGTAGCCTTGACTACTGCCCTTGCCTTAACTGGTAGCCATAACTAGTCCTCTTACCTTAACTAATAGCCTTGCCTTAACTAGATGTCTTAACTAGTACAACTGATTTTACTAGTAACCTTAACTAGTACCCTAGCCTTAACTAGTAGCCCAAACTACCAACCTTGCCTTAAGTAGTACCCTTGCCCCAACTAGTACCCTTAATTAGTGTCCTTATTGAGTACCCCTAAGTAGTAGGGTATGGTGTGGTGGGGTTGCGTAGGGTAGGGTAGTATACGCTGGAACAGAGAAAATAGACTAGAACGGCATTGGCCAGGGTAGGTTAGTTTAGTGTAGGGTATGGTAGAGTAGCATAGGATGGAATAGAGGAAATAGAAAGCGAGAATAGAATACAACAGTAGAAAAGAACAGATTAGGATAGGGAAGGGTGGAGTAGGGTTCTGTAGAATAGACTAGTGTAGAATGGAGTAGAATGGTGTGGAATGGAGTCTAATGGAGTCGAACAGAGATGAATAGATTAGAAAAGAGTTGCATAGAGCAAAATAGACCCGAATCGAGCCGAATCGAGTCGAATTGACCACATTCGAACTGAATGTAGCCGAAGGGAGCTGGAACGAGCCAAATAGAGACAAACAAAATGAACAGAAATAAATCGAGCCAAGTCTCACCTAATCGCATCCTATTGCATCGAATCTTGTTGAATTCCATCAAATCCCACCAAAACCCGTCGAATCTCACCAAATCCCGTCGAATAGTGTCAAATCAGGTCGAGATTGAATGGAATCGAATTAAATTGAACCCATTAGAATAGTGTAGGTTAGGCTGGGATTTGGTAGGGTAGTGCACAGAAGAATAGAATAGAGTAGCATAGAGTAGAAGAGAAGAGAATACAAAGAGTAGAATGGAGTAGAGTTGAGTAGAGAAGAATAGTCAGAGCCGAGTAGTGCAGAATAGAGATGAATAGATCCAATTCGAGCTGAATCGAGTCGAATGGAGAGGAAACGAGACAAATCACATTGAAGTGAGTCGTTTAGAATAGATTAGAGTAGGGTAGGGTAGAACAGAATAGGATACAATAGAATAGTGTAGAATGGAGTCGAACAGAGTAGAATGGTGTGGAATGGAGTCGAATGGAGCCAAATAGAGATGAATAAAGCAGAAGAGTTGAATAGAGCCGAACAGAGCCGAATAAGGTTGAATCAAGCCTAATTATGCTGAATCGAGCTGAATTGACCTGATTGAAGCCAAATAGAGCTAAATCAAGCCGATTCATGCCTAATCACATGGAATCGCGTCAAAATGCCTTGAATCAAATTGAATAGATTAGAGTAGAGGAGGGTAGGGTAGGAGAGGTTAGAACACAACAAAACAGAACACAATAGAAATAGAATAGAATTAAGTAGAGCCAAGTACAGTAGAATAGAGTCAAATCAAGATGAATAGAGCCGAAAAGAGCTGAACAGAGCTGAATACAGCCGAATCGAGCAAATTCGAGGTGAATCGAGACGAATTATGACAAATCGCATATAATTGTGTCGAATCGTATCAAAGAGATTAGTGTAGGGCAGGTAAGGTTAGGGTAGGGTAGGGTAGAATAGAGGAGACTAGAACAGAACAGAAAGAATAGAGTAGGGTAGACCACAGTCAAATAGAGTTGAATACTGCCGAAAAGAGCCGAATAGAGTGGAAAAGGGCTGAGTAGAACCGAATCGAGTTTAATGGCCAAAAAGGATCTGAATCGAGCAGATACGGCACGAATCAGGTCAAATCCCATTCGAGTGTTTTGAATAGAAAAGAATAGATTACAGTAGGGTAAGTTAGGGTAGGGTAGAATAGAATGCAGTAGAACAGAACAGGATAGAACAGAACAGAAAGAATAGAATACAGTCGAGCAGAATATAGAAGAGTAGAGTGGAACAGTTCGAATATTGCTGAATACAGCCAAATAGAGCCAAAAAGAGCTGAAGCAATAGAAATCAAGATGAATCAGGCCGAATCCCACGGAATCATGCCATATCGCGTCAAATCCCGTTGAATTGCTATCGATTCAAGTCAAATCAAATCCAATCAATTAGAATAGACTAGATTTTTTTTAGAGTAGGGTAAAGTACAATAAAATAGAATAGAGAAGCATAGAATAGGATGGATTAGAATGGTGTGGAATGGAGTTGAACAGAGTCGATAAGAGATAATAGATTTGAGTAGAGTCTAATAGAGCCAAATAGAGCTGAATAGAGCCTATTAGAGACGAACAGAGCCGACTAGAATGCAATGGAGCCGATTTGAGCCGAATCCCATTGAAATGCATGGAATCGAATCCAGTAGAATAGATTAGAGTAGGGCAGGATAGAATAGAATAGAATAAAATTGAACACAGTAGAAGAGAATAGAAAGAATACAATAAAATAGAGTAGAAAAGGGTAGAGCAAAGCAGAACAGTGTAGAGTAGAGTAGAACAGAGTCGAATTGAGCCAAATGGAGAGGAAATGAGACAAATGACGTCGAATCCCATCGAATCGATTACAGTAAATTAGAGTAGGGTAGATTAGAATAGTGTAGAATGGTGTGCAATGGAATCGAATGGAGTCGAATAGCATAGAAAAGAGCTGAATAGAGCCGAACAGGGCCGAGGAAGGTCAAATCGAGCTGAAATGAGCCAAAAGCAGCCGAATCCAGTGAATCGAGCCTAATGCAGCCAAATCAAGCCTAATCAAGCTGAATCGACACTACTCGAGCCAAATGGAGCTGAATGGACACGAATCAAATGGATTCGACCCGAATCTCATCAAAATTCGTTGAATCGAATTGAATAGATTAGAGTAGGGGAGATTCAGGTAGGGTAGGGTAGGGTAGAGTAGAGTAGAACACAACAGAATAGAAACAGTACAATAGAATAGCGAACAGTAGACTAGAGTATAATAGAGTAGAGTTGAACAGAGCTGAATAGAGCCGAATCGAGATGAAATGACAGGGATCGTGTCAAATCGATTATACTAACTTAGAGTGGTGTAGGGTTGGGTAGAGCAGAATAGAGTCGAATAGTGTATTATGGTGTGGAATGAATACAGTGGAGTAGAATGGAGTCAAATAGAGGCGAATAGAGTAGAAAAGAGTCGAATAGAGCAGAATAGGGCCAAATAAGGCCGAATTGAGCAGAATCGAAGCAATTGAAGCCAACACGAGCCGAATGGAGCATAATTGAGCCGAATAGAGCCAAATCTATCCGAATCGAGCCGATTCAAGCTTAATCACGTCGAATCGCGGTAATGCGTCAAATCCAATCGAAACGTATAGATTAGAGAAGGGGAGGGTAGAATAGAATAGAGTAGAATAGAAGAGATTAGAACAGAATAGAAGGAATAGAATAGAATAGAGTGGAAAAGAGTAGACCTCAAATAGAGTCGAATAGGCCGAATAGAGACGAATACAGCTGAATGGAGCTGAATACAGCCGAAAAAAGCCGTATTGTGCCGAATCGCACCTAATCGATCTGAATCAAGGAGAATCGCACCGATTGTCGCTGAATAGCATCGAATCACATCGAATCACGTACAGTCATATCATTTTGAGTCAAACCTGGTCGAATTGCAACGAATGTCGTCGAATCACGGCAAATTGCATCGTATCATGTCGAATGACTTCGAATTGTGTCAAATCTCATAAAATTCTGCTGAATCACGTCCAATCGCATGGTATCTCATTAAAACTCTTCGAATCCCGTCAAATGCCTTCCAATCTCGTTGAATCCCGTCGATTCCCGTCAAATCGTGTGGAACTGAATCGAATTGAATCAAATAGATTAAAGTAGGGTAGGTTTGGGTGGGGTGCAGTAGGGTTGGGTAGGGTAGAATGGAATAGAGTACAACAGAATAGGAGAGAACAGAACAGAATAGAAAGAATACAACAAAATAGAATAGAGTAGAAAAGAGTCAAATAGTGCAGAACATAGCTGAATTGAGCTGAATGGAGACGAAACGCATTGAATTGCTTTGATTCGTTTCAAATCAAATCGAATCAATTAGAATAGATTAGGGTAGGGAAGGGTAGAATAGAATAGAGGAGAATAGTGTAGAATGGTGTGGAATGGAATAGAATGGAGTCAAATAGAGACGGATAGAGACGAATAGAGTAGAAAAGAGCCGAATAGAACAGAATAGGGCCAAAGAAGGCCTAATCGAGCAGAATCCAGCAGAATCGATGCAATTCGAGCCAAATCAAGCCGAATGGAGTGAAATGGTGCCAAATCGAGCCGAATTGAACCAAATCGAGCTGATTCAGGCCTAATCGCGTCGAATCTTGTGGAGATGCATCCAATCGAATTGAATCAAATAGATGAGATAAGGGGAGGGGAGGGGCGGGGAGGGTAGAATAGAATCTAATAAAACAGTACAGAATAGAAAGAATAAGAGTATAGTACAGTAGGGTAGAGCAGAGGAGTAAAGAAGAGTAGAATAGGATTAAGTCGAATAGAGTCGAATAGAGTGAAATACTGCAGGATATAGCTGAATAGAGCCAGTTCTACCTGAATTGAGCCATATGAAAACAAAACGAGACGAATCGTGTCAAATTGCTTCGAATTGTGTCCAATCGAATCCATTAGAATAGATTAGAGTAGGGTAGGGTAGAACAGAATAGAGCAGAATGGAGTCAAATGGAGTCGAATAGAGACAAATAGATTAGAAAAGAGTCAAATCGAGCCGAATAGGGCCAAATAAGGATGAACAGAGCCAAATCGATTCGAAACGAGCTGAATCAAAGCGATTCTAGCCAAATCGAGCTGAATCGAGCTGATGACGCTGAATCGAGCCGATTCAAGTATAATTGCGTCTAATCGTATAGAAATGCTTTGAATAGAATCAAATCGATTAGAATAGAAGAGGTTAGGGAAGGGTAGTTTATGATAGGGTAGACTAGGGTAGACGAAAGTAGACTGCAGTAGAGTAGACAAGAGAAGGCTGAAGTAATAGCCTAGACTAGTAACCTGGACTAGTCAGCTAGACTAGTGGCATAGATCAGTAGCCTAGACAACTAGCCTTGAATAGTACCCTTGCCTTGAAAGGTACCCTAAATTAGTAACCTGAACTAGTACCCTTGCCTTAACCAGTAATCTTAACTAGTACCCTTACATTACTAGTACCCTTAACTAGTGGCCTTTACAAGTAGCATGAACTAGTACCCTTGTCTTAACTAGTACCCTTAAGTAGTAGCCTTGCCTTAACAACTAGCCTTAACTAGTACTCTTGCCTTAACAAGTAGTCTTAACTAGTACACTTGCCTTAACTAGTACCCTCGCCTTAACTAGTACCCTCACCTTAACTAATAGCCTTAACCAGTACTCCTGCCTTAACTAGCTGACTTAACTAGTACCCTCGAACTAACTAGTAGCCTTGCCTTGACTAGTAGGCTTAACTAGTAGCCTTGCCTTACTAGTACCTTTAACTAGTAACCTTGCCTTTACTAGTATCCTTAACTACTACCCTGGCCTGGTCAAAAGGCATTGAATCTAATTGAATAGAGTAGAGGAGGGTAGGGTAGGAGAGGTTAGAATAGAACAAAACAAAGCACAATAGATAGAATAGAATTAAATAGAGTCGAGCATAATAAGATAGAGTCAAATAGAATTGAATAGAACCAGAAAAAGGCGTACAGAGCTGAATGCAGCTGAATCAACCAAATTCGAGGTGAATCGAGACGAATCGTGTCAAATTGCATTGAATTGTGTCGAATCGAATCAAATATATGAGTGTAGGACAGATAAGGTTAGGGTAGGGTAGGGTAGAATAGAATAGAGTAGAATAGAACAGAACAGAAAGAATAGAGAAGAATAGACTAGACTAGAGTCAAATAGAGTCGAATACTGCTGAAAAGAGCCGAATAGAGAGGAAAAGGGCCAAATAGAACCAAATCGAGTTTAATGGCACAAAAAGGAGCTGAATCGAGCTGATATGACCTGAATCAGGTTGAATCCCATTCAAGTGTGTTGAATAGAATAGAACAGATTACAGTAGGGTAACTTAGGGTAGGGTAGGGTAGAATAGAATGCAGTAGAACAGAACAGGATAGAATAGAACAGAACAAAGAATAGAATAGGGTCAAGTAGTGTAGACTATAGAATAGAGTTGACTATTGCCTAATAGAGCCAAATACAGCCAAATAGAACCAAAAAAAGCAAAAGCGATAGAAATCAAGAAGAATCGCACTGAATCCTGTGGAATCGTGCCATATCGCGTCAAATCCCGTCGAATTGCATTGAATCCTATCGATTCAAGTCAAATCAAATCCAATCGATTAGAATAGACTAGAAAAGGGTAGAGTACAAGACAATAGAATACAGAAGAATAGGGTCGGATGGAGAAGCATGGTGTGGAATGGAGCTGAAAAGAGATAATAGAGTTCAGTAGTCTAATAGAGCCGAATAGAGCTGAACAGAGCATATTAGAGCTGAATAGAGCTGACTAGAGCCGAATGGAGCCAACTAGAGATGAATCGAACTGATTTGAGCCAAAGGGGGATGCATGGAGTGCAATGGAGCCAATTTGAGCCGAATCCCATCAAAGTATGTGGAGTCAAAACCAGTAGAATAGATTAGAGTAAGGTAGGATAAAAAAGAGTAGAATAGAATTGAACATAGAGGAAGAGAATAGAAAGAATACAACAGAATAGAGTAGAAAAAGGTAGAGCAGAGCAGAATAGTGTAGAGTAGAGTAGAACAGAGTCAAATAGAGTCGAATTGAGCCAAACGGAGACGAAACGAGACAAATAGCGTCGAATCCCATCAAATAAATTACAGTAGAGTAGGGTGGAGTAGAATAGTGAAGAATGGAGTAGAATGGTGTGCAATGGAATTGAATGGGGTCAAATAGAGTAGAAAAGAGCCGAATAGAGACGAATAGGGCCAAAGAGAGCTGAATTGAGCTGAATTGAGCCAAATCGAGCCGAATCCAGCAAATCGATCCTAATGGAGCCGAGTCGAGCCTAATCAAGCTGAATCGACACTATTAGAGCGAAATGGAGCCAAAAGGACATGAATCGAACCGATTCGACCCAAATCATGTCAAAATTCGTCAAATTGAATTGAATAGATTAGAGTAGGGGAGGTTCGGGTACTGTAGGATAGGGAGGAATAGAGTAGAGTAGCATAGAATAAAACAGAATAGAATAGAACAGAACAATACAGAACGAATACAGAAAAGAGTAGGCTAGAGTAGAGTAGAGGGGAATAGAGTAGAATAGATTCGAACAGAGCCAAATTGAGCCGAATCGTGTTGAAATGGGTTGAATCAAATCCAATCAAATGGATTAGAATAGATTAGAGTTGGGTAGCATAGGGTAGGGTAGAATAGAACAGAACAGAATAGAAACAATACAATAGAATAGAGAAGAGTAGAATAGAGTAGATCCGAATAGAGCAGAGCTGAATAGAGCTGAAAAGAGCTGAGTGGAGTCGAAATGAGAGGAATCGCGTTGAATCGATTACAGTAAATTAGAGAGGTGTAGGGTAGGGTAGAGCAGAACAGAGTAGAATGGTGGGGAATGAAAACAATGGAGTAGATGGAGTCAAATGGAGATGAATAGAGTAGAAAAGAATCAAATAGAGCAGAATAGGGCCGAATAAGGCGAATCGAGCAGAATCGAAGCAATTCAAGCCAAAACGAGCCAAATGAAGCCTAATTGAGCCAAATAGAGCCAAATCGATCCAAATCGAGCAGATTCAAGCTTAATCGGGTCGGATCACGTTAAATGTGTCAGATCCAGTCAAAACGTATGTATTAGAGAAGGGTAGGGTAGAATAGAATAGAGTAGAGTAGAGTAGAGTAGAGTAGAGTAGAGTAGAGTAGAGTAGAGTAGAGTAGAGTAGAGTAGAGTAGAGTAGAGTAGAGTAGAAGGAATAGAATAGAGTGGAGAAGAGTAGGTTCGAATAGAGCCGAATAGGCCGAATAGAGACGAATAGAGCCTAATGGAGCTGAATACAGCTGAAAAGAGCCATACAGTGCCGAATCGCACCTAATCAATCTGAAACAAGCAAAATTTCACCGACTGTCGCACAATAGCCTCGAATCGCATCGAATCACGTCTAGTCACGTCCAATCACACCATTTTGTGTCAAACCAGGTCGAATCGCTTCATATCGAGTCCAGTTGCATCGAATGTCATCGATCCATGGCGAATCGCGTTGTATCACGTCGAATAACTTCGAATTGTGTCAAGTCTCATAGAATTCTGCTGAATCACATCGAATCACATGGAATCTCATCAAAACTCTTCGAATCCCGTCGAATGCCTTCGGATCTTGTCGAATCCCGTCGCATCCTGTCAAATTGGGTTGAACTGAATCAAATAGATTAAATTAGGGTAGGTTTGGGTGGGGTGCAGTAGGGTTGGGTAGGGTAGAATAGAATAGAGTACAACATAATAGAAGAGAACAGAACAGAACACAATAGAAAGAATACAACAGAGAATAGAGTCAAATAGTGCAGAACATAGCCTAATTGAGCCGAATGGAGACAAAACGAGATGAATCGCGTTGAATCACTTTGAATCGGGTTCAATCAAATCAAATCAATTAGAATAGATTAGGGTAGGAAAGAGTAGAATAGAATAGAGGAGAATAGTGTAGAATGGTGTGGAATGGAATAGAATGGAGTTGAATAGAAATGAATAGAGTAGAAGAGTCAAATAGAGCAGAATAGGGCCGAATAGGGCCAAAGAAGTCCTAATCCAGCAGAATCCAGCAAGATCGATGCAATTCGAGCCAAATCGAGCCGAATGGAATGAAATGGAGTCGAATCGAGCCGATTCAAACCAAATCGAGCTGATTCAAGGCTAATCGGGTAGAATATTGTGGAAATACGTCGAATCGAATTGAATCACATAGATTAGAGTAGGGTAGGGGAGGGACGGGGAGCTTACAATAGAATCGAATAAAACAGTACAGGATAGAAAGAATAGAATACAGTACAGTAGGGTAGAGCAGAGGAGTAAAGTAGAGTAGAGTAGGATTGAGTCGAATAGAGTTAAAAAGAGTGAAATAGTGCAGGATATAGCTGAACAGAGCCAATTCTAGCCGAATCGAGTCAAATGGAAACAAAATGAGAAAAATCGCTTCGAATTGATTTGAATCGCGTCTAATTGAATCCATTAGAATAGATTAGAGTAGGGAAGGGTAGAACGGTATAGAGTAGAATGGAGTCAAACCGAGTCGAATAGAGACAAGTAGAGTAGAAAAGAGTCGAATCGAGTCGAATAGGGCCAAATAAGGCTGAACCGAGCTGAATCGAGTTGAAACGAGGTGAATCGAAGCAATTCGAGCCAAATCGAGCTGCTGGTGCCGAATCGAGCCAATTCAAGCATAATCGCGTCTAATCGCATCAAAATGCTTTGAATCGAATCAAATCGATTAGAATAGAAGAGGTTAGGGTATGGTAGTTTATGATAGGGTAGACAAAAGTAGACTACAGTAGAGTAGACAAGAGAAGGCTAGAGTAATAGCCTAGACTAGTAAGCTGGACTAGTCAGCTAGACTAGTGGCATAGATCAGTAGCCTAGACAACTAGCCTTGAATAGTACCCTTGCCTTGACAGGTACCCTAATTTAGTAATCTGAACTAGTATCCTTGCCTTAACTAGTAGTCTTAACTAGTACCCTTGCCTTAGTAGTACCTTGAACTAGTGGCCTTGCCTTAAAAGTAGCCTTATCTCCTATCCTTCCCTTAACTAGTACCCTTAACTAGTAGGTTTCCCTTCACAAATAGCCTTAACTAGTACCCTTGCCTTAGCAAGTAGTCTTAACTAGTACCCTTGCATTACCAGTACCCTTAACAAGTACCCTTGCCTTAACTAGTACCTGTGCCTTAACTAGTAGCCTTGCCTTAACTAGTAACCCTACCTTACCTAGTAGCCTTAACTAGTACTCTTGCCTGAACTAGTAGCCTTAGCTAGTACCCTTCCCTTAACTAGTAGCCTGAACTAGCACCCTTGCCTTAAGTAGTACCCTTGCCCAAACTAGTACCCTTAATTAGCACCCTTATTGAGTACCCCTACGTAGTAGGGTATGGTACGGTGCAGTAGTATAGGGTAGGGTAGCATACGGTGGAACAGAGAAAATAGAATAGAACAGCATAGGTCAGGGTAGGTTAGTTTAGTGTAGGGTATCGTAGAGTAGCATAGGATGGAATAGAGAAAATAGAAAGCGAGAATAAAAAACAGACTAGATTAGGCTAGAGTAGGGTGGGGTAGGGTTTCGTAGAATAGAATAGGGTAGAATGGAGGAGAATGGTGTGGAATGGAGACTAATGCAGTCGAACAGAGATGAATAGAATAGAAAAGAGTTGAATAGAGCCAAATGGGGCGAATCAAGCCGAATAGAGCCAAATCAAGTCGAATCGACCAGAATCGAGCTGAATGGGGCCAAATGGAGCTGAAATGAGCCAAATAGAGACAAACAAAATGAGCCAAGCTAAATCGAGCCTAATCGCATCCTATTGCATCAAATCTCATCGAATTCCATCAAATCCCACCAAAACTTGTTGAATCTCGTGGAATCTCACCAAATCCTGTCAAATTGTGACAAATGGGGTCAATTAATGGAATCGAATTAAATTGAACAGATTAGAGTAGTGTAGGTTAGGCTGGGATTCGGTAGGGTAGGGTACAGAAGAATAGAATAGAGTAGCATAGAGTAGAACAGAAGAGAATACAAAGAGTAGAATGGAATAGAGTTGAGTAGAAGACTAAGAGTCGAGTAGCGAAAAATAGAGAGAAATAGATCCAATTTGAACTGAAACAAGTCGACTGGAGAGGAAACGAGACAAATCACGATGAATCGAATCGATTAGAATGGATTAGAGTAGGGTTTTTTTTTTAGGGTAGAACAGAATAGAATAGTGTAGAATAGAGTAGAACAGAGAAGAATGGTGTGGAATGGAGTCGAATGGAGCCAAATAGAGATGAATAAAGTAGAAAATAGTTGAATAGAGCCGAACAGGGCCGAATAAGTTTGGATCGAGCCTAATTATGCTGAATCGAGCAGAATCGAGCCGAATTGACCCGATTCAAGCCAAATAGAGCTAAATCAAGCCTATTCAAACCTAATCACATGGAATCGCGTCGAAATGCATTGAATCAACTTGAATAGATTAGAGTAGAGGAGGGTAGGGTAGGAGACGTTAGAATAGAACAGAACAGAACACAATAGAAAGAATAGAATAGAATTAAGTAGAGATGAGTACAGTAGAATAGAGTTGAATAGAGCCAAACAGAGCTGAATGTAGCTGAATCGACCAAATTTGAGGTGAATCAAGAAGAATCATGTTGAATCACATTGAAACGTGTCGATTCAAATCAAATAGATTAGTGTAGGGCAGGTAAGGTTAGGGTAGGGTAGGGTAGAATAGAATAGAGTAGAACAGAACAGAAAAAAATAGAGAAGAGTAGACTAGACTAGAGTCAAATAGAGTTGAGTACTGCCAAAGAGAGCAAACAGCAGAAAAGGGCCAAGTAGAACCGAACTGAGTTTAATGGCGCAAAAAGGAGCTGAATCGAGCCGATACAACCCCAATCAGTTTGAATCCCATTCAAGTGTGTTGAATAGAATAGAACAGATTATAGTAGGGTAACTTAGGGTAGGGTAGGGTAGAATAGAATGCAGTAGAACAGAACAGAAAAGAACAGAACAGAACTGAAAGAATAGAATAGGGTCGAGTAGTGTAGAGTATAGAAGAATAGAGTAGAATAAAGTTGACTATTGCCAAATAGAGCCAAATCCAGCCAAATAGAGCCAAAAAGAGCCAAAACAATAGAAATCCAGAGGAATCGCGCTGAATCCTTCGGAATCGTCACATATTGCGTCGAATCCTGTCGAACTGCATTGAATCCCATTGATTCAAGTCAAATCAAATCCAATCAACTAGAATAGACTAGAGAAGGGTAGAGTACAAGACAATAGAATAGAGAAGACTAGAGTTGGATGGATTAGAATGGTGTAGAATGGAGTTGGAGTCGAAAAGAGATAATAGAGTTGAGTAGTCTAATACAGCCAAATAGAGCTGAATAGAGCCTATTAGAGCTGACTAGAGCCGAATGGAGTCGATCAGAGCTGAATCAAACCGATTTGAGCAGAAGGGGGATGAATGGAGTGCAATAGAGCCGATTTGAGCCAAACCGCATCGAAATTCATGGAATCGAATCCAGTAGAATAGATTAGAGTAGGGTAGGATAGAATAGAGTAAAATAGAATTGAACACAGTAGAAGAGAATAGAAAGAATACAATAGAATAGAGTAGAAAAGGGTAGAGCAGAGCAGAATAGCGTACAGTAGAGTAGAACAGAGTCAAATAGAGTTGAATCGAGCCAAATGGAGACAAAATGAGAAAAATCACGTCAAATCCCATCGAAAACAATTACAGTAAATTAGAGTAGGGTAGATTAGAATAGTGTAGAACGGAGTAGAATGGTGTACAATGGAATCGAAAGGAGTCAAATAGAGTAGAAAAGAGCTGAATAGAGCCAAATAGTGCTGAATAGGGCTGAAGAGGGCCGAATCGAGCTGAATTGGGTCAAATCAAGCCGAATCCAGCAAATCGATCCTAATGGAGCCGAGTCGAGCCTAATCAAGCTGAATCGACACTATTCGAGCGAAATGGAACTGAATGGACATGAATCGAACCTATTCGACCCAAATCGCGTCACAATTTGTTGAATCGAATTGAGTAGATTAGAGTAGGGGAGGCTCAGGTATGATAGGGTAGGGTGGAATAGGCTAGAGTAGCATAGAATAAAACAGAATAGAATAGAAGAGAACAGAACAATACAGAACGAATACAGAAAAGAGTAGGCTAGAGTAGAGTAGAGAGGAATAGAGTAGAATAGATTTGAACAGAGCCAAATAGAGCCGAATCAAGCCGAATCATGTCAAAATGGGTTGAGTCAAATCCAATCAAATGGATTAGAATAGATTAGAGTTGGGTAGTATAGGGTAGGGTAGAATAGAGTAGAATAGAACAGAATAGAAACAATACAATAGAATAGAGAGGAGTAGAATAGAGTATAATAGAAAAAAAATATAGAGCCGAATGGAGATGAAATGAGAGGAATTGCGTCAAATCGATTAGAGTACATTAGAGAGGTGTAGGGTAGGGTAGAGCAGAATAGTGTAGAATGGTGGGGAATGAAAGGAATGGAGTAGAATGGAGTCAAATAGAGACGAATAGAGTAGAAGAGTCGAATAGAGCAGAATAGGGCCAAATAAGGCCAAATCGAGCAGAATCAAAGCAATTGAGGCCAAAACGAGCCAAATGAAGCCTAATTGAGCCAAATAGATCCAAATAGGTCTGAATTGAGCAGATTCAAGCTTAATCGTGTTGAATCACGTTAAATGTGTCAAATCCAATCGAAACGTATGGATTAGAGTAGGGGAGGGGAGGGTAGAATAGAAGAGAAGAGATTAGAACAGATTAGAAGGAATAGAATAGATTGGAAAAGAGTAGGTTCGAATAGAGCTTAACAGGCCGAATAGAGACGAATAGAGGTGAATGGAGCTGAATACAGCCGAAAAAGAGCCGTATGGTGCCGAATCGCACCTAATCGATCTGAATCAAGCAGAATTGCACCGACTGTCGCCGAATAGCGTCGAATCGCATCAAATCATGTTGAGTCACATCCAATGATATCATTTTGCATCAAACCAGGTCGAATCGCTTCATATTGCGTCAAATTGCGTCGAATGTCATCGAATCAAGGCGAATCGCGTTGTATCACGTCGAATAACTTCGAATTGCGTCAAATCTCATAGAATTCTGCTGAATCTAGTTGAATCGCATGGAATCTCATTAAAACTCTTTGAATCCCGTCGAATGCCTTCGGATCTCATCAAATCCCATCGAATCCTGTCAAATCTCGTCGAACTGAATCAAATTGAATCAAATAGATTAAAGTAGGGTAGGTTTGGGTGGGGTGTAGTAGGGTTGGGTAGGGTAGAATAGAATAGAGTACAACAGAATAGGAGAGAACAGAACAGAATAGAAAGAATACAACAGAATATAGAAAGAGTCAAATATTGCAGAACATAGCTGAATTGAGCCTAATGGAGACAAAACGCATTGAATCGCTTCGATTCGTTTCAAATCATATCGAATCAATTAGAATAGATTAGGGTAGGGAAGGGTAGAATAAAATAGAGAAGAATAGTGTAGAATGATGTAGAATGGAATAGAATGGAGTCAAATAGAGACGAATGGAGTAGAAAAGAGTCGAATAGAGCAGAATAGGGCCAAATAGGGCCAAAGAAGGCCTAATCAAGCAGAATCCAGCAGAATCGATGCAATTCAAGCCAAATCGAGCCAAATGGAGTGAAATGGAGCCAAATCGAGCCGATTCGAACTGAATCGAGCTGATTCAAGCCTAATGGCGTCGAATCGCATGGAAATGCGTCGAATCGAATCATAGATGAGATAAGGGTAGGGTAGGGACAGGGAGGGTAGAATAGAACAGAACAGTACAGAACAGAAAGAATAGAATATAGTACAGTAAGGTAGAGCAGAGGAGTAAAGTAGAGAAGAGTAGAGTAGGATTGAGTTGAATAGAGTCAAATAGTGCAGGACATAGCTGAATAGAGCCAATTCTAGCCGAATCGAGCCAAATGGAAACAAAACGAGATGAATCGCGTCGAAATGCTTTGAATCGTGTCGAATCAAATCCATTAGAATAGATTAGAGCAGGGTAGGGTAGAACAGAATAGAGTAGAATGGATTCCAATGGAGCCAAATAGAGACAAATAGAAAAGAGTCGAGTTAAGCCGAATAGGGCCTAATAAGGCTGAATTGAGCCGAATCGAGTCGAAACGAGCTGAAGCGAAGCGATTTGAGCTGAATCGAGCTGATGGTGCCGAATCGAGCCAATTCAAGAATAATCGCGTCTAATCGCATCGAAATGCTTTGAATTGAATCAAATCGATTAGAATAGGTTAGGATAGGGTAGATTATGATAGGGTAGACTAGGGTAGACGAAAGTGGACTACTGTAGAGTAGACAAGAGAAGGCTAGAGTAGTATCCTAGACTAGTCAGCTGGACTAGTCAGCTAGACTAGTGGCATAGATCAGTAGCCTAGACAACTAGCTTTGAATAGTATCCTTGCCTTGACAAGTACCCTAAATTAGTAATATGAACAGATACCCTTGCCTAAACAAGTAGTCTTAACTAGTACCCTTGCCTACTAGTACCCTGAACTAGTACCCTTGCCTTAACTAGTAGCCTTAACTAGTATACTTAACTAGTACCCTTGCCTTACTGGTACCCTTAACTAGTAGCCTTACCTACCAACCTGACCTTAACTAGTGCCCTTACCTTAACAGTAGTCTTCACTAGTACCCTTGAATTAACTAGTAGCCTTAACTAGTACTGTTGCCTGAACTAGTAACCTTAAATACTGCCCTTGCCTTAACTAGCACACTTAACTAGTACCCTTGCCTTAACTAGTACCCATAACTACTACAGTGGGCTTAACTGGTAGCCTGAACTAGTACCCTTGTCTTAAGTAGTACCCTTACCTGAACTACTACCCTTAATTAGCACCCTTATTGAGTACCCCTGTAGAATAGAATGGAGTGGAATGGAGTCTAATGGAGTTGAATAGAGATGAATAAAGTAGAAAAGAGTTGAATAGAGCCGAATAGCACTGAATAGGGTCAAATAGGGCCGAATAGAGCTGAATCAAGCCAAATCGAGCCGAATCGAGCCGAATCGACCAGATTCGAGCTCAATGGAGCCAAATGGAGCTAAAAAGAGTCAAATAGAGACATACAAAATGGCCCGAGCTAAATCGAGCCAAATCGCACCTAAATGCATCCTACCACATCGAATCTCGTCAAATTCCATCAAACCCCACCAAAACCTGTCGAATCTCGTGGAATCTCACTGAATCCAGTCCAATTGTGTCAAATGGGGGCGAATTGAATGGAATCAAATTAAACTGAACAGATTAGAGTAGTGTAGGATAGGCTGGGATTCGGTAGGGTAGGGCACAGAAGAATAGAATAGAGTAGCATAGAGTAGAACAGAAGAGAATACAAAAAGTAGAATGGAGTAGAGTTGAGTACAATAGTGAGAGTCGAATAGTGCTGAATATAGATGAATAGATCCAATTCGAGCTGAATTGAGTCGAAGGGAGAGGAAAAGAGGCAAATCGCGATGAATCAAATGGATTAGAATAGATTAGAGTAGGGTAGGGTAGAACAGAGTAGAATAGTGTAGAATGGAGTAGAACAGAGTAGAATGGTGTGGAATGGAGTTGAATGGAGCCATATAGAGACGAATAAAGTAGAAAAGAGTTGAATAGAGCCGAACAGGGCCGAATAAGGTTCGATCGAGCCTAATTATGCTGAATTGAGCAGAATCGAGCCGAATTGACCTGATTCAAGCCAAATAGAGCTAAGTCAAACCGATTCAAGCTTAATCACATGGAATCACTTTGAAATGCAGTGAGTCAAATCAAATAGATTAGAGTAGAGGAGGGTAGGGTAGGAGGGGTTAGAATAGGACAGAACAGAACAGAACACAATGGATAGAATGGAGTAGAATTAAGTAGAGACGAATACAGTAGAATAGAGTCAAATAGAGTTGAATAGAGCCGAACAGAGCTGAATGCAGCTGAATCGACCAAATTCGAGGTGAATCAAGAAGAATCATGTCGAGTCTCGTTGAAATGAGTCGAATAGAATCAAATAGTTTAGTGTAGGGCAGGTAAGGTTAGGGTACAGTAGGGTAGAATAAAATAGAGTAGAATAGAACAGAATAGAAAGAATAGAGTAGAGTCAAATAGAGTCAAATACTGCCAAAAAGCCGAATAGAGTGGAAAAGAGCCGAGTAGAACCGAATCAAGTTTAATGGTGCAGAAAGGAGCTGAATCGAGCCGATAGGACCCGAGTCAGGTAGAATCCCGTTCAAGTGTGTCGAATAGAATAGAACAGATTACAGCAGGGTAAGTTAGGGTAGGGTAGGGTAGAATAGAATGCAGTAGAACAGAACAGGATAGAACAGAACAGGACTGAAAGAATAGAATAGGGTCAAGTACTGTAGAGTACAGAAGAGTAGAGTAGCATAGAGTTGAATAGTGCCGAATAGAGCCAAATACAGCCAAATAAAGCCAAAAAGAGCCGAAGTGATAGAAATCAAGACGAATCGCGCCAAATCCTGCGGAATCGTGCCGTATCACGTCGGATCCCATCGAATTACATTGAATCCCATCGATTCAAGTCAAATCACATCCAATCGATTGGAATAGACTAGAGTAGATTAGAGTACAATACAATAGAATAGAGAAGGATGGAATAGAATGGTATAGAATGGAGTTAATGGAGTCTAATGGAGTTGAAAAGAGGTAATAGAGTTAAGTGAGTCTAATAGAGCCGAATAGAGCTGAATAGAGCCTATTAGAGCTGAATAGAGCTGACTAGAGCCGAATGGAGCCGATTAGAGCTGAATCGGACCGGTTTGAGCTGAAGGGGGATGAATGGAGTGCAATGGAGCCGATTTGAGCCGAATCGCATCGAAATGCATGGAATCGAATCCAGTAGAATAGATTAGAGTAGGGTAGGATAGAATAGAGTAAATAAAATTGAACACAGTAGAAGAGAATACAAAGAGTGCAATAGAATAGAGTAGAAAAGGGTAGAGCAGAGCAGAATAGTGTAGACTAGAACAGAGTTGAATACAGTCGAATTCAGCCAAATGGAGATGAAACGAGACAAATCATGTTGAATCCCATTGAATCAATTACAGTAAATTAGAGTAGGGTAGAGTAGAATGGAGTAGAATCATGAGCAATGGAAGTGAATGGAGTCAAATAGAGTAGAAAAGAGCTGAATAGAGCCGAATAGTGCTGAATAGGGCCGAGGAGGGCCGAATCGAGCTGAATTGAGCCAAATCGAGCCGAATCCAGCGAATCGAGCCTAATGGAGCCGAATCGAGCCTGATCAAGCCGAATCGACACTGTTCGAGACAAATGGAGCCGAATGGACATGAACAGAACTGATTCGACCCAAATCACGTCAAAATTCATCGAATTGAATTGAATAGATTAGAGTAGGGGAGGTTCGGATAGGGTAAGGTACGGTAGGGTACAATAGAGTAGAATAGAATAGAACAGAGCAGAATAGAATACAGAATGAATACAGCAAAGAGTAGGCTAGAGTAGAGTAGAGGGGAATAGAGTAGAGTAGAAGAGATTTGATTAGAGCAAAATCGAGCAGAATCGCTACAGAATGGGTTGATTCAAATCCAATCAAATGGATTAGAATAGATTAGAGTTGTGTAGAATAGGGTAGGGTAGAATAGAGTAGAATAGAACAGAACAGAATAGAAATATTACAATAGAATAAAGAGTAGACTAGAGTACAATAGAGTAGACTAGAGTATAATAGAGTCGAACAGAGCCGAATGGAGAAGAAATGAGAGGAATCATGTTGACTCGATTAGAGTAAATTAGAGTGGTGTAGGGTAGGGTAGAGCAGAATAGTGTAGAATGGTGTAGAATGAATAGAATGGAGTAGAATGGAGTCAAATAGACACGAATAGAGTAGAAAAGAGTCGAATAAAGCAGAATAGGGCCAAAAAAGGCCAAATCGAGCAGAATTGAAGCAATTTAAGCCAAAACGAGCTGAAAGGAGCCTACTGAGCCGAATGGAGCCTAATTGAGCCGAATAGAGCCAAATCGATTTGAATCGAGCTGATTCAACCTTAATCACGTCGAATCCAATCAAAACGTATAGATTAGAGAAGGGGAGGGAAGGGGAGGGTAGAATAGAATAGAGTAGAGTAGAAGAGAAGAGATTAGAACAGAATAGAAAGAGTGGAAAAGAGTAGGGTTGAATACACTCGAATAGAGTCGAATAGAGCCGAATAGGCCGAATAGAGACAAATAGAGAAAATAGAGCTGAATGGAGCTGAATAGAGCCGAAAAGAGCCGTATAGTGCCGAATCGCACCTAATTGAGCTGAATCAAGCAGAATCGCACCGACTGTCATGGAATAGCGTCGAATCACATCATTTTTTGTCAAACCGTGTCGAATCACTTCATATCGTGTCGAATTGCATCGAATGTCATCGAATCACTGCAAATCGCGTTGTATCATGTGACATAAATTCGAATTGCGTCAAATCTCATAGAATTCTGCTGAATCACGTCGAATCACATGGAATCTCGTCAAATCTTTTTGAATCCCGTGGAATGCTTCGGACCTCGTCAAATCCCGTCGAATCCTCTCAAATCGCGTCGAACTGAATCGAATTGAATCAAATAGATTAAAGTAGGGTAGGTTTGGGTGGGGTGAAGTAGGGTTGGGTAGGGTTGAATAGAATAGAGTACAACAGAATAGGAGAGAACTGAACAGAACAGAAAGAATACAACAGAATAGAATAGAGTAGAAAAGAGTCAAATAGTGCAGAATCTAGCCGAATTGAGCCGAATGGAGACAAAACAAGACGAATCGCATTGAATCCCTTCAAATCGGGTCAAATGAAATTGAATCAATTAGAACAGATTGGGATAGGGATGGGTAGAATAGAATAGAGGAGAATAGTGTAGAATGGTGTGGAATGGAACAGAATGGAGTCGAATAGAGACAAATAGAGTAGAAAAGAATCGAATAGAGCAGAATAGGGCCGAATAAGGCCGAATCGAGCAGAATCAAGGCGATTCAAGCCAAAACGAGGTGAATGGATCCTAAATGAGCCGAATAGAGCCAAATCCATGCGAATCGAGCCAATTCAAGCTTAATCACGTCGAATCGCGTTAAATAGGTCAAGTCCAATCGAAAAGTATAGATTAGAGTAGGTGTTGGGAGGGTAAAATAGAACAGAGTAGAGTAAGATAGAAGAGATTAGAACAGAAGGAATAGAATAGAGGGGAAAAGAGTAGAGTCGAATAGAGCTGAATAGGCCGAATAGAGACAAACAGAGCTGAAGGGATCAGAATACAGCCAAAAAGAGCCATATAGTGCTGAATCGCACCTAACTGAGCTGAATCAAGCAGAATCGCACTGACTGTCACCGAATAGTGTCTAATCACATCGAATCACGTCAAATCGAGTCAAGTCACATAGTTTTGCATCAAACAAGGTCAGATTGCTTCATTTCGTGTTGAATCCCATTTTATCAGGTCGAATAACTTCGAATTGCATCAAATCTCATAGAATCCTACTGAATCACATTGAATCGCATGGAATTTCGTCAAATCTGTTCAAATCCCTTCAAATGCCTTCGGATCTCATCGAGTCGAGTCGAATCCTGTCAAATCACGTCGAATTGAATCGAATTGAATCAAATAGATTAAAGCAGGGTAGATTTGGGTGGGGTGCAGTAGGTTTGGGTAGGGTAGAATAGAAGAGAGTACAACAGCATAGGAGAGACAGAATAGAAGAATACAACAGAATAGAATAGAGTAGAGTAGAAAAGAGTCAAATAGTGCAGAATATAGCCAAATCGAGCCGAATGGAGACAAAAGAAGACGAATTGCATCGGATCGCTTCGAACTGGCTCAAATCAAATCGAATGGATTAGAATAGATTAGGATAGGGAAGGGTAGAATAGAATAGAGAATAGTGTAGAATGGTGTGGAATGGAGTTGGAGTCCAGTAGAGACAGATGGAGATGAATAGAGTAGAAAAGAGTCGAATAGAGCAGAATAGGGCCAAATAGTGTCAAATCTGGCCTTATCGAGCAGAATCCAGTAGAATCGATGCAATTCAAGCCAAATCGAGCCGAATGGAGCCGATTCGAACCGAATCGAGCTGATTCAGGCCTAATCGCGTTGAATCGCGTGGAAATGCGTCAAATCGAATCTAATCAAATAGACTAGAGAAGGGTAGGCTAGGGGCAGGGAGGGTAGACTAGAATAGAACAGAACAGTACAGAATAGAAAGAATATAGTACAGTAGGGTAAAAAGCGCAAAGTAGAGAAGAGTAGAGTAGAATTGAGAAGAAGAGAGTCAAATAGTGCAGGATATAGCCGAATAGAGCCAATTCTAGCCGAATCGAGCCAAATGGAAACAAAACGAGATGAATCGCGTCGAATTGCTTTGAATCGTGTCCAATCGAATCGATTAGCATAGATTAGATTAGAGTAGGGTAGAACAGAATAGAGTAGAATAGTGTAGAATGGAGTCAAAAAGAGACAAATAGAGTAGAAAAGAGTCGAATCGAGCCAAATAGGGCTGAATAAGGCTGAACCGAGCCAAATCGAGTTGAAACGAGCAGAATCGAGGCAATTCGAACCAAATCGAGCTGAATCGAGCTGATGTTGCTGAATCGAGCCGATTCAAGCATAATCACGACCAATCACATCAAAATGCTTTGAATCGAATCAATTGGAATAGAATAGGTTAGGGTAGGGTAGTTTATGATAGGGTAGACGAAAGTAGACTACAGTAGAGTACACAAGGCTAGAGTAGTAGCCTAGACTAGTAAGCTGGGCCAGTCAGCTAGACTAGTGGCATAAATCAGTAGCCTAGACAACTAGCCTTGAGTAGTACCATTGCTTTGACAAGTGCCCTAAATCAGTAATCCAAACTAGTACCCTTACCTTAACTAGTAGAATGAATTAGTACCCTTGCCTTAACTAGTAGTCTTAACTAGTACCCTTGCCTTAAATAGTAGTCTTAACTGGTACCTTGCTTTAACCAGTAATCTTAACTAGTACCCTTGCCTTAACTAGTAGTCTTAACTAGTACTCTTGCCTTAACTAGTTCCCTAGCATTAACTAGTACTCTTAACTAGTAATGTCAACTAGTACCCCTGCCTTAACCAGTACCCTCAACAAGTACCCATGCCTGAACTAGTACCCTGAAGTAGTATCCTGGCCTTAACTAGTACCCTTAAATAATACACTTACACAACTAGTACTCTTAAGTAGTACCCTGGCCTTAACTTAACTAGTAGCCTAAACTAGTACTCTTGCCTTAAGTAGTCCCCTCGCCCAAGCTAGTACCCTAATTAGTACCCTTATTGAGTACCCCTAAGTAGTAGGGTACGGTACAGTGGAGTAGCATAGGGTAGGGTAGCATACGGTGGAACAGAGGAAATAGAAGAAAATAGAATAGAACAGCATAGGTCAGGGTAGGTTAGTTTAGTGTAGGGTATGGTAGAGTAGCATAGGATGGAATAGAGAAAATAGAAAACGAGAATAGAAAAGAACAGACTAGATTAGGATAGGGAAGGGTGGGGTAGGGTTCTGCAGAATAGTATAGTGTAGAATGGAGTAGAATGGTGTGGAATCGAGTCGAATGGAGTCGAACAGAGATGAATAGAATAGAAAAGAGTTGAATAGAGCTGAATAGCACCAAATAGGACCAAATACAGCCAAATCGAGCCGAATAGAGCCAAATCAAACCAAATCGAGCCGAATCGTGTCAGTAGAACTGCCCCATGTGGCTTCCTAGGAGCAGTTGGTGGATTTGAACCACTGACCTTTTGTTTAGCAGCTTAGCTCTTAACCACTGTGCCATCAGGGCACCAATAATGTACCCAAGCCTTTATTAATGCATAAATGTGTGCCAGTGGAATTTTTAATGAAAATTATTGTGAATTTTTGTTCATGGAGCTATTCTATTAGACAAATGCAAATGCTCTTTCAGATATGTTCATTGAAACTTTATCATGACCCACATGAACGTTTTCTTTTGCTGTAATTCTGAATTTAATTGGTTTAATACTATGGTCTAGCACTCACGATGTAATGGATTCTGTACTAATTCTTTGTACACAAAACAATAGAATACTAAAAATAATTACTGTCTATGAATTCCACAAGAGTTTTGTTTACAGACACATTGTGAATTGTTTCTTCTGTATCATTAACCTAAAAGGTAATAGGAATGAATTTTGCAATAAAATACTTGTATCTGCCAAATCCATAATTTTTCTTTGCTTTCTCAATGTCATTGGAGACCTTGCTCACATTAAAATCCAGGAACATTTAATAACAAATGTAAGCCTTTTTGGATCTCTTTCTCTTTCTAATCAGCACACAGGGGGCTTTTACAGAGATATTTTTCTGACGTCTCTTCAAATGTGTTCGTCCTAACAGCCTAGTAATTAAGCTATTTACACAGAATCAATAACAGTATTTTTTAAACAGATTTTCTGATTCTCTCTTGAATACACCACAGTAGATTTATCTCTGCCTAACAAAAAGGATAGTAAACAAAGAGGATATTTACCAACATGAACAGTGACTATACACATGGACTTCACCAGATGGAATACACAGGAATCAAATTGACTACATCTGTGGAAAAAGATGATGAAAAAGCTTGATATCATCAGTCAGAACAAGGCCGGGGCTGAGTCTGGAACGGACCATCAATTGCTCTTAAGCAAGTTCAAGTTGAAACTGAAGAAAATCAGAGCAAATCCACAAGAGCCAAAATATGACCTTGAGTATATCCCACCCGAATTTACAGACCACCTGAAGAATAGATTTGATGCGATGAACACTAATGACCAAAGGACAGATGAGTTGTGGAATCACATGAAGGATATCATATGTGAAGAAAGCAAGAGGTCACTGAAAAGACAGGCAAGAAAGAAAAGACCAAGATGGATGTCAGAGGAGACTCTGAAACTTGCACTCAAACATCGAGCAGCTAAAGCAAAAGGAAGAAATGACAAAGTAAAAGAACTGAACAGAAGACTTCAAAGGGCGGCTTGTAGAAAGAGCTGGAGATAGAAAGCTAAAAGGGATGGACATGCTCAGCATTACTCCAGCTGAAAGAACTGAAGAAAAAAGTCAAGCTTCGTGTTGCAGTAGTGAAGGATTCTATGGGGAAAATATTAAGCAATGCAGGAAGCATCAAAAGAAGATGGAAGGAATACACAGAGTCATTACACCAAAAAGAATTAGTCAGGGGGCAACTATTTCAAGAGGTAGCAAATGATCGGGAACCGATGGTACTGAAGGAAGATATCCAAGCTGTACTGAAGTCACTGAGGAAAAACAAGGCTTCAGGAATAGACGGACTATCAATTGAGATGTTTCAACAAATGGATGCAGCACTGGAAGTGCTCACTCATCTATGCCAAGAAATTTGGAAGACAGCTTCCTGGCCAACTGACTGGAAGAGATCCATATTTATGCCTATTCCCAAGAAAGGGGATCCAACCTAATGAGGAAATTATCAAACAATACCATTAATATCACATGTAAGCAAAATTTTGCTGAAGATCATTCAAAAGTGGCTGAAGCAATATATTGACACAGAACTGCCAGAAATTCAGGTCAGATTCAAAAGAGGACGTGGAACCAGGGATATCATTGCTGATGTCAGATGGATCCTGGCTGAAACCAAAGAGTATCAGAAAGACGTTTACCTGTGTTTTATGGACTATGAGAAGGCATTCAACTGTGTGGATCATAACAAATTATGGATAACATCATGAAGAATAGGAATTCCAGAACACTTAAACGTGCTCATGAGGAACCTATACATAGACCAAGAGACAGTTGTTTGGACAGAACAAGGGGATACTGAATGGTTTAAAGTCAGGAAAAGTGTGCGTCAGGTTTGCATCCTTTCACCATACCTTTTCAATCTGTATGCTGAGAAGCTGGACTATATGAAGAAGAACGGGGCATCACGATTAGAAGATGACTCCTTAACACCCTGCATTACGCAGATGACACAACCTTGCTTGCTGAAAGTAAAGAGGAACTGAAGAACTTACTGATGAAGATCAAAGACCTTCAAGATGGATTACACCTCAAAATAAAGGAGACAGAAAATCCTTTCAACTGGACCAATAAACCACACTCTGAAATATGAAGAAAGGGTTGAAGTTGTCAAGGATTTCATTTTACTTGGATACACAATCAACACCCATGGAAACAGTAGTCAAAGAATCAAAAGCTGCATTGCATTGGGCAGATCTGCTGCAAATGACCTCTTTAAAGTGTTGAAAAGCAAAGATGTCACCTTGAAGACTAAGGTGCACTTGACCTAAGCCATGGTATTTTCAGCCACATCTTATGTGTTTGAAAGCTGGACAGCGAATTAGAAGAGTGAAACAGAATTGATGCCTTTGAATTGTGTTGGCAAAGAATATTGAATATACCATGGACTGTCAAAACAATGAACAAATTTGTCTTGGAAGAAGTACAACCAGAATGCTCCTTAGAAGCAACGATGTCAAGACTGCATTTTACATACTTTGGACATGTTGTCAGGAGGGATCAGTCCCTGGAGAAGGACATCATGCTTGGTAAAGTACAGGGTCAGTGGAAAAGAGGAAGACTCTTAATGAGATCTATTGCCACAGTGGCTGCAACAAGGGCCTCAAGCATAACAATGATTATAAGGATGGTACAGGACTAGGCAGTGTTTTTTTTCTGTGGTACATAGGCTCACTAGGAGTCAGAACTGACTCATCAGCACCAAAGAACAACAATCCTATATGGGGTTTGTTGAACTTCTCAGATAGTTAGATTTCATCTTTCATACTAAGAAAGTTTTCAGTCAGCAAATCTTGAATGATCTTCTGTGTTTTCCATTTTCCCCCCTATTCTGGAGTTCCAATCACTCACAAAATTTTGCTCTTGATTGTATTCCACATCGTTCTCATGGTTTCTTCATTTTTCTTCATTCTTTTCTCTGACTTTTCTCAAACAAATTGGCATCCAAAGATTTGTTTTCAGTTTCTCTGATCCTGTCTTCCATTGTTTCAAACCTGCTCCTCAAACCTTTTATGATACTGTCATTTCTGAAATCTTGTTGATTATCATTTTGATTTGTAATTGCTGTTTTTGTAAGATTTCTAATTATTAATTTTGAAATTTTATTCTGTATTATTTTTTCTGAATTGTCTTATTGATTTGTCTGTGTTTTCTTTAACTTTGGCTATATATTGGTTAGTTTTGTCTGCATTTTCCTTGATCTGTTTCACCAGATGGGTGGTGTTGTGGTTTCTGTTGCAGGCAGGGAGGGGCCTGGGCTCCTAACCGGGTCTCCTTGGGGCCGTGGTGGACAGCACAAGGGGCCCAGAACCAGTGAGGAAGAGTCTGGAATCCTCCTTGTGTACCCTCTGGGGTGAGGCTGGTGGCAGTAGATGTCTGGAGGTGGCAGTAGATGTCTGGAGCTGGCAGGGAAGGGCCTGACGTTCATGTCTAGTCCTCTTGGGGCCACAGTGGGTGGCAGGAGTCATCTGGAGCCTACAGGAAAGGGCCAGTGGTTTGGGCCAGGTCCCACTGGGGCCACAGCCAGAAGGTGGAAGAGGTGGGGGGCAAAGGCAGGGGCAGAGGATGCCAAATGGAGGAGGACAACAGGGTGGGTTGGTACTGTGGTTCCTCGCATTTGGGGTTGCCAGGATGGGGTGGTTATAGCTGCTGTTCCCCAGAGGGGTGGGGAGTGTAGGATTGCTCCCCTGTAATTACCACTGGAAAGATTTTGGTCTCCTCCTTGAGTTGCAGGCAGCAATGTGATCTTACTTAGCCCTGGGTATGCCTGTGTTGTGCCTCTATCTCTTATTGGGAATCCTGTGGGGGTGCCTTTCTGTATGCGGGGTTGTTGGTTTTATTCCAAGATGGCCACGCTGAGTCATACCGTTTGGCAAGGGAATCTCCACTCTGTATCTCTATTCCTGCTCCGTTTTATATCAGTTTCTTGCTCTCAGTAACTTCCATCTAATACTTTAACCCTTCATTTAAGGTTCAGGGATCCAGGATTGATGTCTGTATATGTTTTACTTGTTTTGTCATGTCTTTGTTGCAGCTGGATGGCTTAGTGCATCTGACTACTCTTCCATCTTGGCTTCCACTCCAATGTATATTTTCCTAATTACTTGATCTTCCCAATGGATTAACACTTTTATAATTTTTAAATGTTCTTCTTGTCTGGTAACTTTTTTTACTCAAAGTCTAATATGTCAGATATTAGTATAGCTAATTCAGCTTTCTTTTGATACTGCTTGCTTGGTGTCTTAGTTTCCTAGGGCTTCCATAACACATTAATATATTCTCTCACAATTTTGGAGGTTAGAGGTCCAAATTTAGGGTACTGGCAGGGCTATTATCTTTCTCTTTTTGTTCTGGGGGAATATCCTCCTCTCTCTTCTGGCTTCTTGTAGCCCCTGGCTTTTTTTGACAGTCCTTGGATACATGTAGGCTCATTGGCCTCTATCTTCACATGGTGTCTCTGTTGCCTGTGTGACTCTCTACATTTCCCTGTCTGTTCTCTCCTTTTATAACACTTCCGTCAGAAGTTATTAGGATCAGAACCTACCTTACTCTGATATTATCTTGAAAGAATAGCCCTATTTCCCCAAACAAGGTTACACTGACAGGCATAAGGGATAAGACTTCATCACTTGCAGTGACACTTTCAATTCACAGCAGAGGGCTTATGTTTCACCGTTCTTTATTTTCACCCGATTTGTGTCTTCAAATCTTAAGTGTGTCTGTTGTAGACTGATGCATATTTGTATCATGTTTCCTTTTTCATGCATTTTTCCAACTTCTGCCTTTCAATTGAGTTGTTTCACTTTTTAAATTTAATTTAAATAGATGACTTCTGTTTTCCTTCTTGCAATTTATTTTCTATAGGTCTTATGTCATTTTTAGTTGGTCTATTTCTTGATTTCAGGCCTCTATTGTGTTAAATCAATAATTTCTAGTGTAATTTTAAAATTTCCTGTTGTATATTTTCCAATATATATTTTATATTATTTTCTTAAAAAGTCTGTGAAGATTATACTTAGCAAATTAGAACAAATTCAAATTAATAATATCTTACTTTCAGTAATATTTAATAAATCTCTGTCCCATTTATTCTTTGTAAAAATATTGTCACATAAATTACTTCTTTATATGTTAAAAGCAAGGATTTTCTTTTCTCTGCTTATTGGAAAGATTTTAGTGCAAGAAGTTAAAAGGTCTAGTTTTTTTTTTTTTAAGGAACTAATTGAGGAAACAAACTCAGTGTGCATGGAGGTTCTCAGGGCCTTGAATATAATCACATAACCTCACACTCTTCTCTCTACCAAGGAAAAGTAGATTACCCACAATGCTTCCTTTGAAAATTTGTAAAACAAATTTCAACACAAATCTGAACTAAATGATATCTATTCAGGCCCATATATATAATAGTTATACCATCAAACATCTAGTGAATTCTTCACTCATGTGTCTGTTATGCCAAATTATATCCAGTTTGGAACCTCATATGTTTTGCAGGTGATTTTTTAAAAATCTGACAGTATATTAATAAAGCTTTCTCTTTTAAAAGACATTAAATACTTGAGTGTTTACGTGCAGATGTAGAAAGTAGGTTAGGCCCAAGAACGAACATTTTATAACTTTCTTTCACTTATTCCAGATATGCAAATGTTCAATAGTTTCCCTCAGTTTGTTCTCCTAAACATCTCTTGAGTTCACTCCCTGAGCTTTCGATTCACTGCCACTATTGTGTTTTAAACATTTGGAATACCTTATTGAGCTTAAAGAGTTGGCCCTCCAACTTGTCTTTCTAAACACAAACGTCTCAAAATCTAACCTTAGAACATTTGGCAGAGAAATCTTTATGAAGTAAATATCTGATCACGTAAATGTTTATACCAAAAAAAGAAAATCCTATATGAAACATCTGCTACAGAATCACCTACAGTTCACGTTTCTAAACTATTCAATGTGATTTGAAAAGTTATTTTAGGTATGACACATAGAATTTTTACCTCAATAATCTAATCACACTAAATTTTTTTGGTTAAGTACTATGGCTGGTAATCAAGAGGTCGGCAGTTCGAATCTGCCAAGTGCTCCTTGGAAACTCTATCGGGCAGTTCTACTCTGCCCTAGAAGGTCGCTATGAGTCGGAATCGACTAGATGGCAGTGAGTTTGGTTTTGGTTCAGACCTACCAGACTAGGTGCCAGTGCATTTTCAGTGCATATAAACTTTTTTGTAGATTAAACCTCAACATAGAGAAAAAAAAAAATCCTAAAACTGGACAAATAAGCAATATCATGATAAAAGGAGAAAATGTTGAAGTTGCCGATGATTTCATTTTAATTGGATTCACAACCAACACCCATGAAAACAGCAGTCAGGAAATCAAGTGATGCAAAAAGCTGCCAACCAAGAATAATATATCCTGCAATACTCTCACTCATATGATGGCAAAATTAGGACATTTCCAGATAAACAGCAATGAAAGGAATATGGAAAAACCAGACCAAACTTACAAGAATTATTAAACGGAGTCCTTCAGTTAGAAAACAAACAATATTGGACAACAACCTGAATCTAGCACTTAAGACAGCCTCCGCCAGATACCAACCAAGCAAAACAGGAATAGAGGGATATTCCTTGATGTAATAAATTGCATTCATACAAATCCAACAGCCAACATCATTCTTAACAGAGAAAGGATGAAAACATCCCCACTCCCCCGAAAACAAGAAGACCAATCTTATTTAACATTGTGCTGGAAGTCTTAGCTAGAGCAATAAGGCAAGAAAAAGAAGTAAAGGACATCCAAGTTGGTAAGGAAGAAGTAAAATTACTGTACATGAAGAACCCAAATGCCTACACAAGAAAACTGCTGGAACTAACGGAAAGATTCAGCAGAGTAACAGGATAAAAGATCCACCCACCAACCACTGCCTTCGAGTCGATAAAAGATACACATAGAAAAATCAGTCAGATTCCTATACATCATAAAGAGAAAAACAAAAAGAAAATCAGGAAAGCAACACCATTTATCATAGCAACTAAAGACAAACAAACAAAACAAGATACTTAGGAATAAATCTAAACAGAGACATAAAGGGCCTATACAAAGGAAGACTCAAAACACTATGTCAAGAGACCAAATAGACAAACATAAATGGAAAACCTACCACGCTCATGGATAGGTAGACTCAACCTTGTGAAAATGTTAATTCTACCCAAAGCAATCTACGAATGCAATGCAATCCTGATCTAAATACCAACAGCATTCTTCAAAGAGATGGAAAAAGTAATCATTAAGTTTATGTGGAAAAGAAAGAGGCCCCAGATAAGTAAAGCACTATTGAAGTAAAAGAACAAAGTAGGAGGACTCCTACTACTTGACCTTAGAGCCTACTATACAGCTATGGTAGTCAAAAAAACTGGTACTGGTACAACGGCAGACACTTTGACCAGTGGAACAGAACTGAGAGCCCAGACGGAAGTCCACCCACCTGGTCACTGTATCTTTGACAAAGGTCCAAAGCCTGTTAAATGGGGAAAAGATAGTCTTTATAATAAATGGTGCCGTCAAAACTGGATGTCCACCTGTAAAAAAATGAAATAAGACCCATATGTCACACCATAAACAAAACTAATTCAAATGGATCAAAGACCTGAATATAAAACCCCAAACTATAAAGATCATAGAAGAAAAACCAGGGTCAACACTAGAGGCCCAAATACATGGCATAAATAGCATACAAACCATAACTAACAATATAAAAACAACAGAAGATAAGCTAGATAACTGGGATCTTCTAAAAATTAAACACTTATGCTCATCAAAAGACTTCACCAAAAGGGTAAAAAGACAACCTACACGCTGGGAAAAAAACTGTCTATAGCAAATCTGACAAAGGTCTAATCTCTAAAATCTATAGGAAAACCCAATACCTCTACAACAAAAAAATAATCCAATTTAAAAAAATGGGCAAAGGATATGAATAGACACTTCACTAAAGAAGACATTCAGGCAGCTAACAGACATATGAGGAAATGCTCGAGATGACTAACCATTAGAGAAACGCAAATCAAAACTACAATGAGATACCGTCTCACCGTGACATTACTGGCACAAATCCAAAAAACTGAAAATAACAAATGTTGGAGAGGCCGCAGAGAGACTGGAACTCTTATGCACTGCTGGTGGGAAAGTAAAATGGTGCAACCATTTTGGAAAATGATACGGCAGCTTCCTTAAAAAGCTAGAAATAGAAATACCATATGACACAGCTATCCTACTCCTAGGAATATATGCTAGAGAAATAAGAGCCATCACACGGACAGACATATGCACATCTATGTTCATTGCAGCACTATTCACAATAGCAAAAAGATGGAAAAAACTTAAGTGCCATCAACAGTTGAATGGATAAACCACTATAATACATACACACAATGGAATACTATGCAACAAAGAACAATGATGAATCTGTGAATCATCTCACAACATGGATGAATCTGGAGGGCATTATGCTGAGTGTAATACATTAATCACAAAAGGACAAATAGCACATGAGACCACTATTATAAAAACTCATGAAAAGGCTTACACACAGCAAGAAACAATCCTAGGAAGGGGAGGGTTGGGGAAGGAAAAATGCCAACTAGACAATAGATAAGTGGTAAATTTGGTGAAGAGTAAGACAATACACAATTCTGGGGAATTCAGCACAACTTGACCAAGGCAAGGACATGGAAGCTTCATAGACAGATCCAAACTCTCTGAGGGACTGAATTACTGGGCTGTGGGCTGGCGACCACAGCCTCGGGGGACATCTATCTCAATCGACGTAACATAGTTTATAAAGAAAATGTTCTACATCCTACTTTGGTGAGTAGCTTCTGGCATTTTAAGAGCTTGTGAGTGGCCATCTAAGATACTCCACTGGTCCCACCCCATCTGGAGCAAGGGAAAATGAAGAAAACCAAAGACACAAGTGAAAGATTAGTCCAAAGGACTAATGGACCACAACTACCACAGCCTCCACCAAACTGAGTCTAGCACAACTACGTGTTGCCTGGCTACCACCACGTACTGCTCTGACAGGGATCACAATACAGGGTCCTGGACAGAGCTGGAGAAAAATATACAACAAAATTCTAACTCACAAAAAAAGACTAGACTTACTGGTCTGACAGAGCCTGGAGAAACACCCAGAGTATGCCCCCGGACACACTTTAAATTCAGTACTGAAGTCATTCCTGAGGTTCACCCTTCAGCCAAAGATGAGACAGGCTCATAAAACAAAATGAGAGTAAATAGTCACACAAACCCAGGGGCAAGGATGAGATGGGAGGAGGGGACAGGAAATCTGGTAATAGGGAACCCAAGGTTGAGAAGGGAGACCGTTGATATGTTATGGGGTTGGTAACTAATGTCACAAAACAATATGTGTATTAATTGTTTAATGAGCAACGAATCTGCTCTGTAAACCTTCATCTAAATGACAATACAAAAAAAGAAAAAGGTCAAATGAAAAAAGAAATCATACAACACATTGCATTGGGCAAATCTGTTGCAAAAGACCTCTTTAAAGTGTTAAAAACAAAGACCTCACTTTTAGGACTAAGGTGGACCCCACCCAAGCCATGATATTTTTAATTGCCACATATGCATGCAAAAGCAGGACAAGGAATAAAAATTACTGACGAAAAATTTTTCCATTTGAATTATGACATTGGCAAAGGGTATTGAAAAAAAAGTTTTTTTTTTTTTTATTGACTATACTATGGACTGGAGGGTGAAAAAATCTGTCTTCAAAAAAGTACAGAATGAGTGCTCCTTAGAAATGAGGATGGCGAAACATCAAGTACTTTAGATATGTTTTTATAAGAGACAAGTACCTTGAGAGGGGTATCATGCTTGCTAAAGCAGAAGATCTGCGAAAAATAGGAGGGTCCTCAACAAGATGAATTGACACAGTGCCTACCACAATGGGCTCAAACATAGCAATAATTGTGAGGATGGTGCAGGATCAATGTTTCTGTCCTTTGTACATGGGGTCGCTATGAGTCGAACTGACTTGACGGCACTGTTTAACAACAAAAATAACAAAATTTTTATGATTTAAAGCCTTCCTCTTTTTCTTGCATTGTTACAATCTACCCCAACTGACACAATTTTTCCTCCCAAAGGGCAGCTAACACTTATTGAGAGCTCATTGTAGGCCACGTGGTGACCTTGAATTGTTTTATACATACTTCATTTCATTCTGAAAATAACCTTATCAAGTAAGAACAATTGTTATTTATATCTCATGAATGGAGAAACTTATCGATAGAGAGTTTGGGAAACTTAACCAGGCTGACATGTAAATCTGGAGTTACAACCTGGCTAGCTGACACAAAACAATATGCTACTCATTTTCAGGATAGTGATACTAGCTAGCAATATTTGAACTACTTCCTAGTGCCCCCAAATAGTGTGCATGCTCTTACACACGTCTGTATCATTCCTTTACACTTTCATGTATATTGCAAGTGTCACAAGAATCACCTCTTTTCGAACTGCATTCCTGATTCACTAAAATAATTAAGCATTCATTACTATAAACACATCATTGTGTATAGTGCTCTATTATAAGAGAAATTACTATCTATGATATTTGTTGGTTTCTTTGTTTCCTCCACAGTAAGCTGTTTCATCCTAAAAAGGACCAAAATTTTGACTAGTGTAGAACCTAGGATAAGCGTACCTATAATAAATGGATGTTAATCAATTATACTCATCCAACCATTTGTACAGGGTATAAAACCAAAAACCGAACCCGATGCTGGCGAATTGATCTGACTCCTAGCGACTCTATAGGATAGAATAGAATTACCCCATAGGGTTTCCACAGAGGACCTGGTGGATTCAAACTGCCAACCTTTTGGTTAGCAGCCATAGCACTTAACCACTATACCACCAGGACTTCTGTATACGGTATATTAATATATACGTATAATTGGATTTTTTTTTTAGTTTTTTTTTTTAAGGGAAAGGGTTCCATATCTTGGGAGGTAAAAATAATAACAATAATAAATTTGTGGTGAAATCTAAAAGGGAGAATTCTATAACACTGCAGGAAATATTAATCATAAAGAGAAGTAGGAAAGAGTGAATCACACTGAATTTGTTTAAAATGCTATAAGAAAGTTAATTAATTGAAAGAACAGACTAAGTAAACAGGAACATAGGAGCAATAATCTTTATTTAATGTTTACATCAAGATTTTAAAATTTTTTCCTCATTTTTTGAAAACAGTGAAAATCTTTTTGAATGTATCCTTGAAAACTTGTTTTACTTGCTGGTTCCTTAGACTATAAATGACGAGATTTAATAAAGGAGCAAATGAAGTATAGATGACAGCTATACCTTTGGATAAAGTCACCCTTTCTTTTGCTGATGGCTTTATGTAAATGAAGATACAGCTACCATAAGTAAGGGAAACTACAATCATGTGGGAAGAACAAGTGGAAAAAGCGTTTGCTCTTTTCTGAGCAGGAAGGATTTTTAGAATGGTCTTGATTGTATATGTATAGGAAAAAAATCAGTAACAGCAATGTGACCACAAGTATTATAGCTGATAAAAACAAATGAAATTAATTCTAGGAAGTGAGTGTCTATGCAGGACATCTGTAAGACAGAAATTTCACATGAAATGATCAATTACTTTGGAAAAACAGAATTCTAGTTTCAGCCCTATGACCAACGGTGGAAAGGTAATCAGAAAGCCAGCTGTTCATGAACTGAGTGCCAGTTGGTAGCACACTTGGCTTCTCATAATGATGGGATAATGCAACTATTTGCAGATGGCTGCATAAGAGTCATAAGACATGACAGGCAGAAGGTGAAACTCTGTAACACATATTAAGAGGAAAAAGAACAATTGAGATGCACAACCATTGCAGGAAGATTTTGTTTTTAGTCACAATGCTTGTCAGAAATCTAGGAATAAATATTGTTGTCAATAAGATTTCCAAGTGGGAGAAATTTCAGAGAAAAAAAATACATTGGCGTCTTGAGGCGAAGATCCAACAGCGTGAGGGGGATGATAGCTAAGTTCCCCATCACACTCAAAATGTAATTGAGAAAGAGAAATATAAAAATCACAATTTGCAACTCTGGGTCATCTGTCAGTCCCAAGAGAATGAACTCTATCTCCTTTGACTGGTTCTTCATTTCACTTATGAATCCTATTAAATCGACATTGGGAAAAAAACACAAAAGCAGAAATAACAGGATCTTTTTTAAAGCTACTATCAGAAAAAACTTGATAACCAGAAATGTAAACAAGTGTAAATATTTGTCACAGTTTGACAAAGCAGGTGATCCCTAAAATTATAGTACAGATCAGCCTAAACATCTTCTAATTCACTGTACCGTATACATTAAAGTTTTACTTATTACAATACGAAGTTCTTTCTTCTCTTTCTCTTTTGGACTTGAAAAGTGATTTAAATATTGGCTAATCATTTCCAAATAATCTGAATTCTGCTTAAATGTTCTAAATAGAGAGAGGATAAGTATTATTTGAGATGTGTTTTCTGTGTACGTTTAATAAATTATTGCAATAAGTTTTTATAAAATTTTGCCAACTTTGCCAGTGTCAATTTACTACGCATGTTCAACATCTTTTACTTTATGAAAAGACTTTTTAAATTTATCAAACATATAGAATTATTAGGAGTTATATATTTTCCATAAGTATGATCAAAATTCTCCAGTATATGCCATTAATTTTTTAGCTTTGACGCAGTACTGCTCCATGTTCCTTTGACTTATTTTCTTCAATGATTATTTTTTCTGATTCCAAATCATCAGTCTTCTCATAATCTGTTGCATTTGAACTCATCATTTTGAAATATCTTCAAGACACAGTTAGTAATTTCAAAAGTCTAAATAAAGTAGGTAAAGAAATGTAGCTATAGGAAAAACAAACACAATCAATTATTATCTTACTTTATCTTTGTCTTGGATTCAGACAATTTATAAAGTCTTAAATATTACTTTTTTCCTGTTTGTGCAGACTACAGTAAATAATTTTGTCTTCTTAGTCTAATGATGAGGGTGATATTAATTACTAGGAATAAGGAGTTTCGTTAAATCTTTTTGTTAGTCTAGGACTAGTATAGAAGTGAAAGTCAGTAGTCACTTGTGATCCTAATTATATTATTTCTGACACTCAACTTCATTTTTCTTAAATACATAAGTAAAAAATTTCTCTATAGATGAATAGGCCCATTGTTTGCTACAAAGTTAAGTGTATACTTTATGTTCAGTAGACTACTGTCTTGTATGTATATCCATGGTGGAAAAGAGATATTTTCTCTTTATTTTAATGAAGCTGTTGAAGTGCTATCTGAACATTCATGTCTTTAATTTCAGAGTTAATATACAGGTCCCATTGGGTATTTAAATTAGGGTATCTCTAAATCAACTACCTTATTCATTTTAAAAATCATTCCACTAGGTTATTAATATATGCATCTCACTTGAATAAAAATGTTTGACCCTTGCATAGAAGGATGTGTTTTCCCTAATTTCATTTTTCTCACTCTACTTAATGTAGCAAAAATGTGTATTTTCTTATAAAATTTTTGTTTTGGGTTTTGAATGAGAGCTATTGATAATCTGAGGTGCTATAGGAAACACTGGTGGCATGCTGTTTAAGAGCTATGGCTCTTAACCAAAAAGGTCAGCAGTTTGAATCCACCAGACACTCCTTGGAAACCCTATGGGGCAGCTCTACTTTGTCCTATAGGGTCGCTGTGAGTTGGAACCAACTCAACGACAATGGTTTTATAGCAATTTATAGCAATAATCTACCATGTCCCTATTTTCAAGTATTTTTCCCCAATATTTTATATTTATATTTGAGTTTCTTTTTGGCTTTGGAAAATAGGTTAGATGATAGTTAGAGAGAGAATAGATGATTAGAAAGATAGATAGACAGACAGACACAGAGAAAGACAGATAGATAGATGATAGATAGATGATAGATAATAGATGATAGATAGATAGATGATTGATAGACAGACCGACCAACCGACAGACAGACAGATAGATAGATGATAGGCAGATATATAGATTCAAATTGCCCTGGTGGCACAGTGATTAAGAGCTACGGTGAATCCACAAGTCACTCCTTGGAAATCCTATAAGGCAGATCTACTATGTCCTATAGGGTTGCTATGAGTCATAATCAACTAGATGGCAAAGGATTTGGGTTCTTTTTTGGCTTTGGAAAATAGATTAGATAGATAGCTAGAAGATAGATTGGGAGATGGACAGATACATTGGCAGATAGATTTGAACTAATGATTTCAGTAAATCTCAAAATCTGAAGTCCAGGATAACAGCCATTTTTATTTTTTTCCTTGACCACTAAAAAGATCACAAACTGAGTGATCACGAGTGTTTATTTATGAAGAATGTGTTCCACTACTTTCATTTCTTCAATTCTCAGTTTTGCTCTACATTCAGTCAGAAAGAGAACAGAGTCAGTCCAACAATTTTCGCTAACATCATGTGGCTAGATGGCAAATCTACATGCTGGTTTCTTTAAGAATCTGCAAAATAGATGCTATTTTTGCTCTTCAAAATTCCTGAAGGAGTACAATTTCATGTAGTTAAAAAATCTATCATGGGAGGCGGGGCCAAGATGGCTGACTAGGTAGAAGCTACCTTGGATCCTTCTTGTAAAAAAGACTCGGAAAAACAAGTGTATCGATCATATACATGACAATCTACGAACTCTGACCAACAAACACAAATCTAAAGAGTTGACATGAGTGACAGAGACTCACCCAGCACAAGCAGGCTGCACACTGATGAGCTAAGGAGAGAAGGAGCAACCACGGGAAATCAGTGACAGTTTTCGGAGCCTGGAGTCAGTTTCCCAACCAGAAAACCTTGGCCCCGGGCTTTGGACTGGGGGCAGGGGAGAGGAGCACGGTATCCTGAGACAGCAGAAACATGGGACCCAGCCCTAGCCCCAAGAAGTGACCTCAGGGGAAGCCCAACCAGTGCAGGCAGGCAGCGCAGCCATGCGGCTGATAGGAGGAGAAGTCACCGGGAGGCAGCGACTGGTTTTGGAACCTGGAGTGTGGCGTCCCAGCTGGGGAACCTTTGCGCTGGGCTTTGGAATGGGAGCAGAGGTACTGACCACGGCTTCTGATACAGCACAAGCACAGGATGCGGGCCTGACCCTCGGGGGCAATCTCGACCCAGCCAATGCACACAGTCGACACGCCCCTCGGGAATCTCAGATAAAACAGTCATCACCAAGCAAGATAAGTAACTTTGTCTATATTCCTGGGTGCTACTCTTTCCTATCTATCTGATCCCTCCCCTCCCCTTCCCAGGCAGCTTCATTAACATTGGAATTTCATGGGCCAGAGAGTGACGTGCTCTGCGGTTTTTTTTGTTTTGTTTTTTGTTTTTGTCTTTTCCTAACCCATTCTCCTCGCCTGAGAGAAGCAGCTACAAAAAAACCCAGGGACCAAAAATCCTTCCCTGACTTCCCAAAATCGGACCAAAAATAGAGAACCAGCTCCAGCCAAGCATTTGAGATCCACAGTCTTGGGCTTTCATCCCTACAGGGAACAAAGTGGCTATTATAAAGCAAAGGCAATTCTGATAGTGATCTGACTGTAAATGTTTTAGCAGATTACCGGTAAGACAAGTTTCCCAGGTCTGATATCTCTACTTACTAAACAGAGCCCTCACTGACCTACAAGGGGGAACTGAGGGCTGAAGCTCCACGCAAACCACCTAGCCTCCTGCCATAAGGGTCTGAGGATAATGACACCTAGCAATCTGTAGAGGTACATGCATTTGGTGCCTAAGGTACAGCTGTGGAGCCCACCCACCAAAGTGCTTTAGGAATAGAGACACACCTACTTCACTGGCACTTGGGGGAAGCCTGTCAGTATCCTGCCCCCCTGGAGTATGACCCCCTGCTGCTACTAGAATCTGGTGTACACAACTATCACCACTACTCCTCTAAGTTAATAGGTGACAGTCTACCCCACACACTTGGTGACCCAAAATCAGATTCTACTCAAGAATAGTGAATGGACTCTTAGGCTTATATAAATGGTAACAGCCCAAACCACCTGGTAATAGGACATAAGTGATTCAAAGGCTACAACAATCAAGACAGCATGATCTAGTAACCCATCTACATATATTGAAAGAAAACAAAACAAGATAAGACTCAGTGAGCAAATATAAAATAAATCATTACAATGTCTTATAGATGGCTCGGAGACAGTAGTCGATATCAAACCACATAAAGAAGCAGATCATGATTGCTTCTACAACTCCCCAAATTAAAGAATGAAAATCTTTCCCAAATGAAGATACAATCCTGGAATTGCCAGATGCAGAATATAAAAAACTAATATACAGAATGCTTCAAGACATCAGGGATGACCTCATAAATGAAATAAGGCAATCTACACAAAAGGCCAAGGAACACACTGATAAAGCAGTTGAAGAAATCAAAAAGATTATTCAAGAACATAGTGGAAAAATTAATAAGCTGAAAGAATCCATAGAGAGACAGCATTCAGAAACGCAAAAGATTAACAGTAAAATTACAGAATTAGACAACTCAATAGGAAGTGAGGAGCAGAATCGAGCAATCGGAAATGCAGAGTGGGGGAGTTGGTGGATAAGGCAATTGACACCAATATAGTTGAAGAAAAATCCGAAAAAAGAATCAAAAAAAGGGAAGAAACCCTAAGAATCATGTGGGACTCTATCAGGAAGAATAACTTGGGTGTGATTGGAGTTCCAGAACGGGGAGGAATAACAGAAAATACAGAGAGGATAGTTGAAGATCTGTTGGCAGAAAACTTCCCTGACATCATGAAAGATATCATGATGACATCATGAAAGGATATCTATCCAAGATGCTCATCGAACCCCATAGAAGACTGATCCAAAAAGAAAATCACCAAGACATATTATCATCATCCTCGCCAAAACCAAAGATAAAGAGAAAATTTTAAAATCAGTCAGGGATAAAAGAAAGGTCTCCTACAAAGGAGAATCAATAAGAATAAGTTCAGACTATTCAGCAGAAACCATGCAGTCAAGAAGGCAATGGGTTGACATATATGGAGCACTGAAGGAGAAAAATGCCAGCCAAGGATCCAGCAAAACTCTCTCTCAAATATGAAGGTGAAATTAAAACATTTACAGAGATACACAAGCTTAGAAAATTTGCAAAAACCAAACCAAAGCTACAAGAAATACTAAAGGAAATTGTTTGGTCAGAAAATCAATAATGTCAGATACCAGCACAACACAAGGTCACAGGACAGAACATCCTGATATCAACTCAAATAGAGAAATCACAAAAACAAATTAAGATTAATTTTAAAAAGAAAAAAGTGCTCAAAACGGAGAATCATCGAAGTCATTATGTAAAAGGTCACAATACTCAAAAAGAAAGACTAAATACAGGAGGCATAGAGCTGACATGTAGAGAGGGAAATAAGGCGATATAGGAGAATACAAGTTAGGTTTTTACTTAGAAAAATAGAGGTAAATATTAAGGTAACCACAAAGAGGTCTAACAATTCCATAACTCAAAATAAAAACCAGGAAAAACATAATGACTCAGCAAACATAAATTCGACTACTATGAAAATGAGGAACACACAATTTACAAAGAAAAACGTCTCAGAACAAAAAAGTAAGTGGAAAAATGAAATTGTCAACACACACAAAAAGGCATCAAAATGACAGCACTAAACACGTACTTATCTATAATTACGCTGAATGTAAATGGACTAAATGCACCAATAAAGAGACAGAGAGTTTCAGACTGGATAAAGGAACAAGATCCGTCTATATGCTGCCTACAAGAGACACAACTTAGACTTAGAGAAACAAACTAAACTCAAAGGATGGAAAAAATATATATCAAGAAAACAATAAGCAAAAAAGAGCAGGAGTAGCAATATTAATTTCTGACAAAATAGACTTTAAAGTTAAATCCACCACAAAGGATAAAGAAGGACACTACATAATGATTAAAGGGACAATTGACCAGGAAGATATAACCATATTAAATATTTATGCACCCAAAGACAGGGCTGCAAAATACATAAAACAAACTTTAACAGAACTGAAAAGTGAGATAGACACCTCCACAATTATAGTAGGAGACTTCAACACACCACTCAATAGAGACACGGAACACCTAATTGCTACAATCAACCAACTTTACCGCATAGACTTATGCAGAACACTCCACCCAACAGCTGCTAAGTATACTTTCTTTCTAGTGCCCATGGAACATTCTCTAGAATAGATCACATATTAGGTCATAAAACAAACCTTTGCAGAATCCAAAACATCGAAAGGTTACAAAGCACCTTCTCAGACCACAAGGCCATAAAAGTGGAAATCAATAACAGAAAAATAAGGGGAAAGAAATTAAATACTTGGAAAATGAACAATACCCTGCTCAAAAACCACTGGGTTATAGAAGACATTCAGGAGGGAATAAAGAAATTCATAGAAAGCAATGAGAATGAAAACACTTGCTATCAAAACCTATGGGACACAGCAAAAGCAGTGCTCAGAGGTCAATTTATATCGATAAATGCACACACACATAAAGAAGAAAGAGCCAAAATCAGAGAACTGTCCCTACAACTTGAAAAAACAGAAAGTGCACAACACAAGCATCCATCAGGCACCAGAAGAAAACAAATAATAAAAATTAGAGCTGAACTAAATGAATTAGAGAACAGAAAAACAATTGAAAGAATTAACAAAGCCAAAAGCTGGTTCTTTGAAAAAATTAACAAAATTGATAAACCATTGGCTAGACTGACCAAAGAAATACAGGAAAGGAAACAAATAACCGGAATAAGAAAGGAGAAGGGCCACATCACAACAGACCTAACTGAAATTAAAAGAATCATATCAGATTATTACGAAAAATTGTACTCTAACAAATTTGCCAACCTAGAAGAAATGGATGAATTCCTAGAAAAACATTACCTACCTAAACTAACACAATCAGAAGTAGAACAACTAAATAGACCCATGACGAAAAAAGAGATTGAAAAGGTAATCAAAAAACTCCCAACAAAAAAAAGCCCTTGCCCGGACGGCTTCACTGCAGAGTTCTACCAAACTTTCAGAAAAGAGTTAACACCACTACTACTAAAGGTATTTCAAAGCACAGAAAATATTGGAATACTACTTAACTAATTCTATGAAGCCACCATATCCCTGATACCAAAACCAAGTAAAGACATCACAAAAAAAGAAAATTACAGACCTATATCCCTCATGAACATAGATGCAAAAATCCTCAACAAAATTCTAGCCAATAGAGTTCAACAACATATCAAAAAAAAAAAAAAAATACACCACGACCAAGTGGGATTTATACCAGGTATGCAAGGCTGGTTTCATATTAGAAAAACCATTAATGTAATCCACCATATAAATAAAACAAAAGACAAAAACCACATGATCTTATCAATTGATGCAGAAAAGGCTTTTGACAAAGTCCAACACCCATTCATGATAAAAGCTCTCAGCAAAATAGGAATTGAAGGAAAATTCCTCAACATAATAAAGGGCATCTATACAAAGCCAACAGCCAGCATCATTCTAAATGGAGAGAGTCTGAAGGCATTTCCCTTGAGAACGGGAACCAGACAAGGATGCCCTTTATCACCGCTCTTATTCAACATTGTGCTAGAGGTTCTAGCCAGAGCGATTAGGCTAGGCAAAGAAATAAAGGGCATCCGGATTGGCAAGGAAGAAGTAAAATTATCTCTATTTGTAGATGACATGATCTTCTACACAGAAAACCCTAAGGAATCCTCCAGAAAACTACTGAAACTAATAGAAGAGTTCAGCAGAGTATCGGGAGTATCGGGATACAAGATAAACATACAAATATCAGTTGGATTTCTCTACACCAACAAAAAGTACATCAAAGAGGAAATCACCAAATCAATGCCATTTACAGTAGCACCCAAGAAGATAAAATACTTAGGAATAAATCTTATCAAAGATGTAAAAGACCTATACAAAGAAAACTACAAGGTACTACTGCAAGAAACTAAAAGGGACCTACATAAGTGGAAAAACATACCTTGCTCAGGGATACGAAGACTTAACATAGTAAAAATGTCTATTCTACCAAAAGCCATCTATACATACAATGCACTTCCGATCCAAATTCCAATGACATTTTTTAATGTGATGGTGAAACAAATCATTAACTTCATATGGAAGGGAGAGAAGCCCCAGATAAATAAAGCATTACTGAAAAAGAAGAAAGTGGGAGGCCTCAGTCTACCTGATTTTAGAACATATTATACAGCCACAGTAATCAAAACAGCCTGGTACTGGTACAACAACAGGCACATAGACCAACGGAACAAAATTGAGAACCCAGATATAAATCCATCCACATACGAGCAGCTGATATTTGACAAAGACCCAGTGTCAGTTAATTGGGGAAAAGATAGTCTTTTTACAAACGGTGCTGGCATAACTGGATATCCATTTGCAAAAAAATGAAACAGGACCCATACCTCACACCATGCACGAAAACTAACTCCAAATGGATCAAAGAACTAAACATGAATTCTAAAACGATAAAGATCATGGAACAAAAAATAGGGACAACGTTAGGAGCCCTGATACAAGGCATAAACAGAATACAAAACATTACCAAAAATGACGAAGAGAAACCAGATAACTGGGAGCTCCTAAAAATCAAACACCTATGCTCATCTAAAGACTTCACCAAAAGAGGAAAAACACCACCTACAGATTGGGAAAAAATTTTCAGCTATGACTTCTCCGACCAGCGCCTGATCTCTAAAATCTATATGATTCTGTTAAAGCTCAACCACAAAAAGACAAATAACCCAATCAAAAAGTGGGCAAAGGATATGAACACGCACTTCACTAAGGAAGATATTCAGGCAGCTAAGAGATACATGAGAAAATGCTCTCGATCATTAGCCATTAGAGAAGTGCAAATTCAAACTACGATGAGATTCCATCTCACTCCAACAAGTCTGGCATTAATCCAAAAAACACAAAATAATAAATGTTGGAGAGGCTGCGGAGAAATTGGAACTCTTATACACTGCTGGTGGGAATGTAAAATGGTACAACCACTTTGGAAATCTATCTGGCATTTTCTTAAAAAATTAGAAATAGAACTACCATACAACCCAGAAATCCCACTCCTCGGAAATAAGAGCCTTTACGTGAACAGATATATGCACATCCATGTTTATTGCAGCACTGTTTACGATAGCAAAACCTGTAAACAACCAAGGTGTCCGTCAATAGATGAATGGTTAAATAAATTATGGTATATTCACACAATAGAATG
Organism: Loxodonta africana; assembly: GCF_030014295.1. Lineage (NCBI taxonomy): Eukaryota > Metazoa > Chordata > Mammalia > Proboscidea > Elephantidae > Loxodonta > Loxodonta africana. Next base: position 101,637 of record NW_026974992.1, on the reverse strand, counting down.
CTATGCATTGATAAAGAACGGTGACGAATCTGTGAAACATTTCATAACATGGAGGAACCTGGAAGGCATTACACTGAGTGAACTTAGATGCAAAAGGACAAATATTGTATAAGACCGCTATTATAATACCTTGAGAAATAGTATAAACTGAGAAGAACACATACTTTTGTGGTTACGAGAGGGGGGAGGGAGGGGGGGGTGGGAGATGGTTATTTACTGATTACCTAGTAGATAAGAACTACTTTAGGTGAAGGGAAGGACAACACTCAATACAGGGAAGTTCATCTCAACTGGACTGGACCAAAACCAAAGAAGTTTCTGGGATAAACTGAATGCTTTGAAGGTCAGCAGAGCAAGGGCGGGGATTTGGGGATTATGGCTTAAAGGGACTTCTAAATCAATTGGCAAAATAAATTCTATTATGAAAACATTCTGCATCCCACTTTGAAGTGTGGCGTCTGGGGTCTTAAAAGCTAACAAGTGGCCATCTAAGATGCATCAGTTGGTCTCAACCCACCTGGATCAAAGGAGAATGAAGAACACCAAGGTCACACGATAACTATGAGCCCAAGAGACAGAAAGGGCTGTCAACCTGAGACCAGAAGAACTAGATGGTGCCCAGCCACAACCGATGACTGCCCTGACAGGGAGCACAACAGAGAATCCCTGAGGGAGCAGGAGATCAGTGGGATGCAGACCCCAAATTCTCATAAAAAGACCATACTTAATGGTCTGACTGAGACTAGAAGAATCCCGGCGGTCATGGTCCCCAAACCTTCTCTTGCCCCAGGGCAGGAATCATTCCCGAAGACAACTCATCAGACATGGAAGGGATTGGACAATGGGTTGGACAGAGATGCTGATGAAGAGTGAGCTACTTGTATCAGGTGGACACTTGAGACTGTGTTGGCATCCCCTGTCTGGAGGGGCGATGGGAGGGTAGAGAGGGTTAGAAACTGGCAAAACGGTCACGAAAGGAGAGACTGGCAGGAGGGAGCGGGCTGGCTCATTGGGGGAGAGTAAATGGGAGTATGTAGTAAGGTGTATATAAGCTTATATGTGAGAGACTGACTTGATTTGTAAACTTTCACTTAAAGCACAATAAAAATTATTTTTAAAAAATCTATCATGCTACAGTTTATATGTATCCCTGTATATTCAGACAGCTTTGAGTACTGCATCTACATATAGAAAATATGTGACTCCTGAGATGTCAATGGTAATTACCATTGTATTTGTAGAGTTGTCTAATTTTATTATCTAGACATTTATTCCAAATTACAAGTGATTTGCCGTATGCAGGGAGTGTTGATACTCTTTTTCCCCTAAGGGCATATGGTATAAACAAAAGTCAAACAATAAATGATGAATATTATTGCTTTTGTAATATTAGAAAACATTCAGTTATTTGAATAAGAACTTTAATTCCAGTGTTTTTCTTGAGAAGGCTTTAAATCAGAGGGGCAATTGGGAAAGTATACCCATCTGTTAATATTTCCCAATTTCACATACTCTACAAAAATCACAGGACCAGGATACTATCGATAACTCAATTAGAATATGCTTTCTAATTGCCAGATAGAATTTTTCTCTACTTTTTTCCCTTAATTACTTAAACTTAAATGAAAATATGTTTTTCTAAGAGAAGGATATTTTAGGAACGCTCTCAGATTAAAGGAACCCACTTTTCATAACAAAGAATGACTATGTTTGCAATTGTGCACAAAATTGCACACTTGCTACAGTTTTATCAGTTTGTTCATAAGAGACTCAAAGGAGTTAATTAAAATAAAAGGAAGGAAGGAAAAGTAATCTCTTATGGAGACTGGTGTTGAGGATCTACCAATTACATATAATAATAATAAGCTAAAAATTGTAAATTGCTTTGAATACAAATCTGAGGGGACATTATTCCAACAGATAACTAGAAATGATTTAAACACTATATGACACGTCAACAAGATTCTGATTCTTCACTACCCTCAATCTTTATGAGTAATTCTTCTGATCAGAGGTTTTATCTCAAACAGGAAACATTTTCTGGACTCCATTATGCAATATATTAAAATTCGGTTAGCTAGATTGTTGCCCAACCAAGTACTTGAGAACAAATATTTGTGTTGTTAGTTACCATCAGTTGGTTGCGACTCAGCGACATCACGTACAACAGAAAGAAACACAGCCTGTCTTTCCCCATTCACAAAATCACCGCTATGTTTGAGCCCATTTTTGCAGCTGCTGTGTCAATCCATCTAGTTGAGAATCTTCTTTTTCTCTGACCCTCTACTTTTCCAAGCATGATGTCCTTCTCAAGGTACTGGTCCCACCTGATAACATGTCCAAAGCATGTGAGATAATGTGTCACCATGCTTGCTTCTAAGGGGCATTCTGGCTGAACTTCTTCCAAGAAGGATTTGTTCATTCTTCTGTCAGTCCGTGGTATTCTTTGCCAACACCATAATTCAAAGTCATCAGTTCTTCTTTGATCTTCCTTATTCATCGTCCTTCTTTCGCCTGCATATGAGGTGAGCTAAAATACTATGGCTTGGGTCAGACACATCTTGGTCCTTAAAGTAACATCTTTGCTTTTGAACACTTTAAAGAGGTCTTTTGCAGCAGTTTTCCTAGTACAATGCATCCTTTGATTTCTTGACTGCTGCTTCTGTGGGCGTTGATTGTGAATCCAAGTAAAATGAAATCCTTGACAACTTCAATCTTTTCTCCATTTATCATGATACTGCTAATTGGTCCAGTTGTGAAGACTTTTGGATTCGGATTTTTTTGTTGTTGTTTTTTATTTTGAGGTGTAATCCATACTGAAGGCTCTAGTCTTTGATATTCATCAGTAAGTGCTTGAAGTCCTCTTGGCTTTCAGCAAGTAAGGTCATGTCCTCTGCATATCACAGGTTGTTAATGATTCTTCCTCCAATCCAGATGTCACATTCTTCTTAATGTACTCCATCTTCTTGGATTATTTGCTCAGCATACAGATTCAATGAATATGGTGAAAGGATATGACCCTGATATACACCTTTTCTGATTTTAAACGTTGCTGAATCCCCTTGTTCTGTTTGAACAACTGCCTCTTGGTCCACGTACAGTTTCCTTATAAGCACAATTAAGTGTTCTGGAATTCCCATTCTTTGTAGTGTTATCCATAATTTGTTATGATCTACACAGCAACGATAACCCTTGTTTTATGTCCTCTTCTTAATCCAGTTTGAATTTCTGGCAGTTCCCGTAATGTACTGTCGCCACTGCTTTTGAATGATCTTCAGCAAAATTTTACTTGTGTGTGATATTAATGATATTGTTTGATAATTTCCACTTTCTGTGGGATCACCGTTCGTTGGAATGGGCACTTTTGTTTGGCCAGGTAGCTGTCTTCCAAATTTCTTGGCATAGACAGGTGAACACCTCTAGTACTGCATCCATTTGTTGAAACAACTCAATTGGTAGCTCTTAATTCCTAGACCCTTTTTTTCTTAATGCCTTCAGTGCAGCTTGGCCTTCTTCCTTCACTACCATTGGTTCTTGGCCATATCCTGCCTCCTAAAATGGTTGATCATTGACCAATTCTTTTTGGTACAGTGGCTCTGTGTATTCCTTCCATCTTCTTTTGATGCTTCCTCCATTGTTCAGTATTTTCCCAGCGGAATCCTTCAATATTGCAACTCAAGGCTTGAATTTATTCTGCAGTTCTTTCAGCTTGAGAAATGCTGAGTGTGTTCTTTCCATTTGGTTTCTAATACCATGTCTTTGTACATTTCCCTATAATACTTTACTATGTCTTCTCAAGCCACCCTTTGAAATCTTCTGTTCAACTATTTTACTTCGTCATTCCTTCCATTCGCTTTAGCTACTCAAAATTCAAGAGCAAGTTTCAGAGTCTCTTCTGACATCCATTTTGGTCTTTCCTTTTTAATGACCTTTTGCATTCTTCGTGTCTGATGTCCTTAATGTCATTCCACAACTTGTCTGGTCTTCAGTCATTAGTGTTCAGTGCATCAAATCTATTCTTGGAATGGTGTCTAAATTCAGGTGGGATACTCAAGGTGGTATTTTGCTCTTGTGGATTTGCTCTAATTTTCTTCAGCTTCAACGTGAACTTACATATGAGCAGTTGATGATCTGTTCTGAAGTCGGCCCCTTGCCTTGTTCTGACTGATGATATTGAGCTTTTCCATTGCCTCTTTCTACAGATGGAGTCAATTTGATTCCTGTGCAATCTGTGTGGTGAGATCCATGTGTATCGTTGCAATTTATGTTATTGAAAAAAAGATAATTGCTGTGAAGAAGTTGTTGGTCTTGCAAAACTCTATCACAGGATCTCTGGTGTCATTTCTATCACCAAAGCCACATATTCCAAGTATTGATCAATCCTTCTTCTTTGTTTCCAACTTTCGCATTTCAATCACCAGTAATTACCAGTATGTTTGATCAATTTTAGATTTGGAAATTGGTAAAAATCTTCAATTTCCTCATCTTTGGCCTTAGTGGTTGATTCTTAAATTCGAATAATTGTCGTATTAGCTGGTCTTCCTTGTAGGCATGTCGATATTTTTCTATTACTGACAGCATTGTACTTCAGGATAGATCTTGAAATGTTCTTTTTGACGATGAATGTGATGCTGTTCCTCTTCAATTTGTCATTCTTGGCATAGTAGACCATACGATTGCCTTAACCCAAACGGCAACTACTAGTCCTTTTCAGCTATCTAATGCCTAGGATATTGATCTGTTTACGTTTCATACAATTTTTGTTGACTTTCAATTTCCCTAGATTCATACTTCATAAATTCCATGCTGATTATTAGTGGATGCTTGCAGCTGGTTCTTCTAATTCTGAGTCATCCCATACCAGCAAATGAAGGTCCTGAAAGCTTGACTCCATCTACGTCATTAAGGTCGAGTGTACCTTGGGGAGGCAGCTTTTCCCCAGTCATACTCTGAGTGCCTTCCAACCTGAGGGGCTTCCAACCTTCCAGCATTATATTAGAAAATGTTCAGCTGCTATTCATAAGTTTTTCACTGTCTAGTTTTTTATTTCACAAGTGGTTATTTAGGATGACACAAGCCTAGTAGAAGGAGAAGCCTAGAGGTATGATTATCAATATGATAGCAATTTTTACAACTTACCAAAACATCTTTTCTCTTGATAAATTACGAGCATTTTGTGAGCAAAGAGAACATTTTGCTCAGAATTGCCTGCCAAATGGCTTGATGTAGATCACTCAGTCAGTAAAATGTTTGTTAAATGAATCAACAAATAGATGGAAGAATTTTGAACTGAGATGACACTGTCTCTGTGAATTTCAATGACTCTGCATACCTGAATCTAAAAGTTCCACCCAACCTCCTTTGCCAACAGAAGCATCCCTCTTCCTCTACCTCATGAGATTGGTCATGCATTATTGAGAACTCACTGATTACCTCACCTGAAGTAGTTACCTTTAAAATTCTTCTTATGAGTGTATTTACCACTCCTAGACTGTCTTTTAGTGTATAACATGTATCAGGCCTGCCATTATCCATGGGATGAAAAATTCTTACTTAGAAGGAGAGCATAGATATTAAAAGTTTTACAATATTTTGCTCATTAATTTGATCATAAATATGAAAAATTATTTTGAAATGGATTCTCATAACAAAAGTCAGGGAAGGAAACACATGATTTTACACTGAGCTCATTGTATTAAAATGAGTGCATTTATCAGAAACCCTGGATTCACTAGGCCACCTTAAGTAGGTAGGAAGGATTCTAGTGGATTTATCAGGTGGTTAATAATCTGATGACTCAAGGGTAACCTACAACAAAAGAAGTAAAATGTCATAAACACCTCAATATACAGATTAAATTGATGAGATATGTTTGTTAGAATGCATTCATCACGTTCAAGCTATTCATTAACCTCAAAATTATGTTCCCTACCAGGTGGCTATTATAATGCAAAGGCAAATCTGTTAGAGGTCTGACTGCAATTGTTTCAGCTGTGTGATGGAGAGGCAGGTTTTGGAGGTCTGATACTGCTCTACTTATTAAACAGAGCCTTCACCTACCCACAGTACAGACCGGAGGGCTGAGGCTTAATCCATGCCACCTAGCACCACGCGAAAGCGATCTGAGGATAATGGTGCCTACCAGTCTTTACGGATATAAGCATTGGGTGCCTAAGGCACAGCTGCAGAGTCCACCCAACAGAGCACTCTAGAGAACAGAGACGCTACATCCTCACTGACACTTGGGGGAAAGCTGTCAGCACCCTACTCTCCTCAGGGTGCGACCCCTTGCCGCTACCAGAAACCAGTGTATACAACCATCACCACTACTCCTCTAAGATAGTAGGTGAGAGCTTAAACCACACAGTAGGTGGCTGACTGTCAGGACACCTGAGCTGATTCTATTAAAGAATAGTGAATGGACTCATAGGCTTATTTACCTGGTAACAGTTCTAACCATCTGGTAACAGGACATTAGTGCTTCAAGGGCTCCAATGACTAAGTTAGCATACTCTAGTAGCCTATCTGAGTATATAGAAACAAAGCAAAACAAAAAGGACACTGTCAGCGAACATAAAATAAATTATTACAACAACTTATAGATGGCTCAGAGACAGCAGTCAATATCAAATCACATAAAGAAGCAGACCATGATTGCTTCTACAAACTCCCAAAATAGAGAATCAAGGTCTCTCCCAGAGGAAGATGTATCCTGGAATTGGCAGATGTAGAATACAGAAGATTAGCATACCGAACACTTCAAGACTTCAGGGACAACATCAGGAATGAAATCAGGCAATGTACAAAAAAAGCCAAGGAACACACAGATAAAGCAGTTGAAGATATTAAAAAGATTATTCAAGAACATAATGAAAAATTTAATAGGCTGCAAGAATCCATAGAGAGACAGCATTCAGAAACCCAAAAGATTAACAATAAAATTACAGAATTAGACAAATCAATAGGAAGTCAGAGAAGCAGAATTGAGGAATTGAAATGCAGAATTGTGGAGATGGCAGATAAGGCACTTGGCACCAATGTACTTAAAGAAAAATCAGATAAAAGAATTTAGAAAAATGAAGAAACACTAAGAATCAAGTAGGACTCTATCAAGAACAACTTGTGTGTGATTAGAATTCCAGAAGAGGAAGGGAGAACAGAAAATACAGAGAGAATTATTGAAGATTTGTTGGCAGAAAACTTCCCTGACATGGCGGAAAATGAAAGGTTATCTATCCAAGATGCTCATTGAACCACATAAAAGGCAGATCCCAAAAGAAAATCACCCAAACATATTATCATCAAAATTGCAAAACCAAAGATAAGAGAAAATTTTAAGAGCAGCCAGGGATAAATGAAAAGTTACCTACGAAGTAGAATGAATACGAATAAGTTCCAACTACTCGGCAGAAAACATGCAGGCAAGAAGGCAATGGGATGACATACACACAGCACTGAAGGAGAAAAATTGCTAGCCAAGAATCATATATCCAACAAACCTCTCTCTCAAATATGAAGGGGAAATTAAGTCATTTAGAAATAAACACAAGCTTAGAGAATTTGCAAAAAACAAACCAAAACTACAAGAAGTACTTAAGGGAATTCTCTGGATAGGAAGCCAATAATATCAGATATCAACACAACACAAGGACACAGAACAGAGCATCCTGATAACAACTAAGATAGGGAAATCACAAAAATGAAATAAGATTTTAAAAAAGGCTCAAAACGTGGAATCACTGACATCATTATGTAAAAGATGACAATAATCAATAAAGAGGGATGAAATAAATACAGCAGGCATAAACCTTCCATATGGAGAGGAAATCAAAGCAATGTAGGGAGATACAAAGTAGGTTCACACTTAGAAAAACAGGGGTAGATATTAAGGTAAGCACAAATAAGACTAACAATCCCAAACTTCAAAATAAAAACCAAGGTAAAAATAAAGACTCAGCAAAAACAAATTCATCTACAACGAAAAAGACGAACACACAATTTACAACGAAAAAGTTCTCAGCACAAAAAAGTAAGTGGAAAATGAAACTGTCAACAATACAGAAAAATGCATCAAAATGACAGCACTAAATTCATACCTATCTATAATTACCCTGAAGGTAAATGGACTAAATGCACCAATAAAGAGACAGAGAGTCATAGATTGGATAAAAAAACATAATTCAGCTATATGCTGCCTACAAGAGACACACCTTAGACTTAGAGACACAAACTAAAACTCAAAGGATGGAAAAAATACATCAAGCAAACAACAATCAAAAACAGGCAGGAGTGGCAATATTAATTTCTGACTAAATAGACTTTAAAGTTAAATCCACCACAAAGGATAAGGAAAGACACTATCTAATGATTAAAGGGACAATTTACTAGGCAGATATAACCATATTAAATACATATGCACGCAATGACAGGGCTGCAAGATACATAAAACAAACTCTAACAGCATTGAAAAGTGAGATAGACAGCTCTGGAATTATAGTAGGAGACTTCAACACACCACATTTGGTGAAGGATAGGACATCCAGTAAGAAGCTCAGTAAAGACACAGAAGATCTAAATGCCACAATCAACGAACTTGACCTCATAGACATACAGAAAACTCCACCCAACAGCTGCAAAGTATACTTTCTTTCCTAGTGCACATGAAATATTCTCTAGAATAGACCACATACTAGGTCATAAAGCAAGCCTTAGCAGAATCCAAAACATCAAAATATTACAAAGCATCTTCTCAGACCATAAGGCCATAAAAGTAGAAGACAAAAACAGAAAAAGCAGGGAAAAGAAATCAAATACTTGGAAATGGAACAATACCCTGCTCCAAAAAGACTGGATTATAGAAGACATTAAGGAGGGAATAAACAAACTCATAGAATCCAATGAGAATGAAAACACTTCCTATCAGAACCTTTGGGATACAGCAAAAGCAGTGCTCAGAGGTCAATTGATGTCAATAAATGAACACATACAAAAAGAAGAAAGGGCCAAAATCAAAGAACTGTCCCTACAACTTGGACACAAATAAAGAGAGTAAAAAAAGAAACCCTCAGGAACCAGAAGAAAATAAATAATAAAAATTAGTGCAGCATTAAATGAATTAGAGAACAGAAAACAATTGAAAGAGTTAACAAACAAAAAGCTGATTATTTGAAAAAATTAACAAAGTTGGTAAACCATTGGCTAGGCTGACAAAAGAAAAACAGGAAACAAATAGCCCAAATGAGAAATGAGACGGGTGATATTACAACAGACCCAGATGAAATTAAAAGAATCGAATCAGATTACTATGAAAAACTGTACTCTAACAAATTGGAAAACCTGGAAGAAATGGGTGAACTCCTAGAAACACACTATCTACCTAAACTAACACAAACACAGGTAGAACAGCTAAGTTGACAGATAACAAAAGAAGAGATTGAAAAGATAATCAAAAAACTCCCAACAAAAAAAGTCCTGGCTCTGACAGCTTCACTGCACGGTTCTACCAGACTTTCAGAGAAGAGGTTACTCCACTACTACTAAAGGTATTTCAGACCATAGAAGAGGACGAAATACTCCCAAACTCATTCTATGAAGCCAGCATATCCCTGATACCAAAATGAGCTGAAGACACCTAAAAAAGAAAATTACAGACCTATGTCCCTCATGAACTGATACACAACAATCCTCAACAAAATTCTAGCCAATAGAATTCAACAACATGTCAAAAAAATAATTCACCATGACCAAGTGGGATTCATACCAGGTATGCAGGGATGGTTCAACATCAGAAAAACAATTAATGTAATCCACCACATAAATTAAAAAAAAGACAAGAATCACATGATTTTATCAATTGATGCAGAAAAGGCATTTGACAAAGTTCAACACCCATTCAGGATAAAAACTCTCAGCAAAATAGGAATAGAAGGAAAATTCCTCAACATAATAAAGGGCATTTATACAAAGTCAACAGCCACCATCATCCTAAATGGAGTGAGCCTGAGAGTAATCCCCTAGAGAACAGAAACCAGACAAGGATGAGACTTACCACCAGTCTTATTCAACAGTGTGCTGGAAGTCCTAGCCAGAGCAATTAGGCTACAAAAAGAAAATAAAGGGCATCCAGATTGAAAATAAAGGAAGAAGTAAAAGTAACTCTATTTGCAGATGACATGATCTTATACACAGAAAAACCTAAAAAATCCTCAAGAAAACTACTGAAACTGATAGAAGGGTTCAGCAGAGTATTGGGATACAAGATAAACATACAAAAATCAATTGAATTCCGTCACACACACCACACACCAACAAAAAGAACATCAGAGAAGAAATCACGAAATCAAAACCATTTACAGTAGCCCCCGACAAGATAAAATACCTAGGAATAAATCCAACCAGAGACGTAAAAGACCTACACAAAGAAAACTACAAGACACTACTGCAAGAAACCCAAAAAGACTTTCATAAGCGGAAAAACATACCTTGCTCATGGATAGGAAGACTTAACATTGTAAAAATGTCTGTTCTCCCAAAAGCTATCTATAGATACAATGCAATTCTGACCCAAATTCCAACAACATTTTTTAATGAGATGGACAAAGAAATCACAAACTTCATATGGAAGAGAAGAAGGCCCTGGATAAGTAAAGCATTGCTGAAAAAGAAGAACAAAGTGGGAGGCCTCACTCTACCTAATGACAGTCAAAACAGCCTGGTACTTGTACAAAAACAGATACATAGACCAATGGAACAGAATGGAGAATCCCAACATAAATACATCCACATGTGAGCAGCTGATATTTAACAAAGACCCAAACTCAGTTAAATGGAGAAAAGACACTCCGTTTAGCCAATGGTCCTGGCATAACTGGATATCCATCTGCAAAAAAAAAAAAAAGAAAGAAAGAAGACCCGTATCTCACACCATCCACAGAGAAAAAAAATTAACTCAAAATGCCTCAAAGTCCTAAATATCAAGTCAAAAATGATAAAGATGATGGGAGAAAAAATAGGGACAATGCTACAAGCCCTAATGCATGGTATAAACTGTAAACCAAACATTACTAACAATGTAGAAGAGAAACTAGATAACTGCGAGCTCCCCAAAATCAAACACCTATGCTCATCCAAAGACTTCACCAAAAGAGTAAAAAGATTACCTACAGACTGGGAAAAAGTTTTTAGCTATGACATATCTATCTGATCAGCATCTGATCTCTAAAATCTACGTGGTACTGCAAAACTCAACTACAAAAAGCCAAATAACCCGATTAAAATGGACAAAAGATATCAGCAGGTACTTCACTAAAGAAGACATTCAGATAGCTAACAGACACATGAGGAAATGCTCGTAATCATTAGCCATTAGAGAAATGCAAATCCAAGCTACATTGGGATTCCCTTTCACTCCAACAAGGTTGGCATTAATCCAAAAAACACAAAACAATAAATGTTGGAGAGGTTGTGCAGAGACTGGAACACTTCTACACTGCTGGTGAGAATGTAAAATGGTACAACCACTTTGGAAGTCGATTTGGCACTTATTTAAAAAACTAGAAATGGAAATACCATACCATCCAGCAATCCCACTCCTTGGACTATATCCTACAGAAATAGCAAGAAGATGGAAGCGACCAAGGTGTCCATCAACAGATGGGGGATCATGACCACTGGGGTCCTTCCAGTCTCAGTCAGACCATTAAGTCTGGTCTTATGAGAATTTGGGGTCTGCATCCCACTGATCTCCTGCTCCCTCAGGGGTTCTCTGTTGTGTTCCCTGTCAGGGCAGTCATTGGTTGTAGCCGGGCACCATCTAGTTCTTCTGGTCTCAGGCTGATGTAGTCTCTGGTTCATGTGGCCCTTTCTGTCTCTTGGGCTCATAATCACCTTGTGTCCTTGGTGTTCTTCATTCTCCTTTGATGAAGGTGGGCTGAGACCAATTGATGCATCTTAGATGGCTGCTTTCTAGCGTTTAAGACCCCAGACGTCACTCTTCAAAGTGGGATGCAGAATGTTTTCTTAATAGATTTTATTATGCCATTTGGCTTAGATGTCCCCTGAAACCATGGTCCCCAAACCACTGACCCTGCTACGCTGACCTTCGAAACATTCAGTTTATTCAGGAAACTTCTTTGCTTTTGGTTTAGTCCAATTGTGCTGACCTCCCCTCTATTCTGTGCTGTCTTTCCCTTCACCTAAAGTAGTTCTTATATACTATCTAATTAGTGAATGCCCCTCTCTCCCCTCCCCGCTCCCCCTCTCATAACCACAAAAGAGTGTTTTCTTCTCAGTTTAAACTATTTCTCAAGTTCTTACAATAGTGGTCTTATACAATATTTGTCCTTTTGCAACTGGCTATTTTCACTCGGCATAATGCCTTCCAGTTTCTTCCATGTTATGAAATGTTTCACAGATTCCTCACTGTTCTTTATCGATGCGTACTGTTCCATTGTGTGACTATACCATAATTTATTTATCCATTCATCTGTTGATAGGCACCTTGGTTGCTTCCATCTTTTCGCTATTGTAAACAGTGCTGCAATAAACATGGGAGTGCATATATCTGTTCATGTAAAGGCTCTTATTTCTCTAGGCTTTTTAAGGAAGCGCCAAATGGATTTCCAAAGTGGTTGTACCATTTTACGTCCCCACCTGCAGCGTATAAGTGTTCCAATCTCTCCACAGCCTCTCCAACATTTATTGTTTTGTGTTTTTTGGATTGATGCCAGCCTTGCTGGAGTGAGATGGAATCTCGTTGTAGTTTTGGTTTGCATTTCTCTAATGGCTAATGATCATGAGAATTTCCTCATGTTGTTAGCTACCTGAATGTCTTCTTTAGTGAAGCGTCTTTTGCCCATTTTTTTAATTGGGTTGTTTGTGTTTTTCAGTTGAGTTTTTACACTGTCATGTAGATTTTAGAGAACAGGTGTTGATCAGAAATGTCATAGCTAAAAACGTTTTCTCAATCTGTAGGTAATCTTTTTACTTTTTTGAAGTCTTTGGATGAGTGTAGGTGTTTGATTTTTAGGAGCTCCCAGTTATCTACTTTGTCTTCTGCATTTTTAGTAATGTTTTGTGTACTGTTTCTCTTAACGTTGTCCCTATTTTTTCTTTCATGATCTCTGTCGTTTTAGATTTTATACATAGGTCTTTGATCTGTTTTGAGCTTGTTCTTGCACATGGAGTAAGGTATGGGTTTTGGTTCATTTTTTTGCAGATGGATATCCAGTTATGCTGGCACCGTTTTTAAAAAGACTGTCTTGTTCCCATTTAACTGTTTTCAGGTCTTTGTCAAATATCAACTGCTCATGTATGGATGGATTTATGTCTGGATTCTCAATTCGGTTCCATTGGTCTAAGTATCTGCTTTTGTACAAGTACCAGGCTGTTTTGACTACTGTGGCAGTATAATAGGTCCTAAAATCAGGTAGAGTAAGGCCTCCCACTTTGTTCTTCTTTTCCATTAATGCTTTACTTATCCGGGGCCTCTTTCCTTTCCTTATGAAGTTGGGGATTTGTTTTTCCATTTTATTAAAGAATGTCATGGAATTTGGATTGGAATTGCATTAAATACATAGATCACTTTGGGCAGCATAGACATTTTTATAATTTTAAGGCTTCCTGTCCATGAGCAAGGTAGGTTTTTCCACTTAAGTAGGTCTCTTTTGGTTTCTTGCAGAAGTGTTTTGCAGTTTTCTTTGTAAAGGTCTCTTACATCTCTGGTAAGATTTATTCCTAAGTATTTTATCTTCTTGGAGGCTGCTGTAAATGGTATTGATTTGGTGATTTCCTCTTTGAAGTTCTTTTTGTGGGTGTAGAGGAATCCAACTGATTTTTGTATGTCTATTTGTATCCCGATACTCTGCTGAACTCTTCTATTAGTTTCAGTAGTTTTCTGGAGGATTCCTTAGGGTGTTCTGTGTAGAAGATCATGTCGTCTGAAAATAGATATAATTTTTCTTCTTCCTTGCCAATCCGGATGCCCTTTGTTTCTTTGTCTAGCCTAATTGCTCTGGCTAGAACCTCTAGCACAATGTTGAATAACAGCAGTGATAAAGGGCATCCTTGTCTGCTTCCCGATCTCAATGGGAATGTTTTCAGGCTCTCTCCATTTAGGGTGATGTTGGCTGTTGGCTTTGTATAGATGCCCTTTATTATGTTGAGGAATTTTCCTTCAATTCCTATTTTGCTGAGAGTTTTTATGCTGAATGGGTGTTGAATTTGTCAAATGCCTTTTCTGCATCAATTGATAAAATCATGTGATTCTTGTCTTTTATTTATTTATGTCGTGGATTACATTAACTGTTTTTCTAATGTTGAACCCGCATACCTGTTATGAATCCCACTTGGTCATGGTGAATTATTTTTTTGACATGTTGTTGAATTCTATTGGCTAGAATTTTGTTGAGGATTGTTGCGTATCAGTTCATGTGGGACATAGGTCTGTAATTTTCTTTTTTAGGTGTCTTCAGCTCATTTTGGTATCAGGATATGCTGGCTTCATAGAATGAGTTTGGGAGTATTCCGTCCTCTTCTATGGTCTGAAATACCTTTACTAGTAGTGGAGTTACCTCTTCTCTGAAAGTCTGGTAGAACCGTGCAGTGAAGCTGTCAGAGCCAGGACTTTTTTTGTTGGGAGTTTTTTGATTATCTTTTCAATCTCTTCTTTTGTTATCTGTCAACTTAGCTGTTCTACCTGTGTTTGTGTTAGTTTAGGTAGATAGTGTGTTTCTAGGAGTTCACCCATTTCTTCCAGGTTTTCCAATTTGTTAGAGTACAATTTTTCATAGTAATCTGATACGATTCTTTTAATTTCAGTTGGGCCTGTTGTAATATCACCCATCTCAATTCTTATTCAGGTTATTTGTTTCCTCTCCTGTTTTACTTTGGTGAGTTTGGCCTATGGTTTATCAATTTTTTTTTTATTTTTTCAGAGAACCAACTTTTGGTCTTGTTAATTCTTTCAATTGTTTTTCTGTTTTCTATTTCATTTAGTTCAGCTCTAATTTTTATTAAATGTTTTCTTCTGGTGTTTGAGGGTTTCTTTTGTTGTTTTCTTTATATTTATTCAAGTTGTAGGGATAATTCTTAGATTTTGGCCCTTTCTTCTTTTTTGTATGTGTGCATTTATTGATATAAATTGACCTCTGAGCACTGCTTTCACTGTGTCCCAAAGGTTCTGATAGGAAGTGTTTTCATTCTCATGGAATTCTATGCAATCCTTTATTTCATCCTTAATGTCTTCTATAATCCAATCTTTTCTGAGCGGGGTATTGTTCAGTTTCCAAGTGTTTGATTTCTTTTCCCTGTTTGTTCTGTTATTGATTTCCACTTTTATAACGTTATGGTCAGAGAAGATGCTTTGTAATATTTACACGTTTTGGATTCTTCTAAGGCTTGCTTTATGACCTAATATGTGGTCTATTCTAGAGAATGTTCCATGTGCACTAGAAAAGAAAGTATACTTGTTTGCTGTAGGTCTATGAAGTCATGTTGGTTGATTGAGGCATTTAGATCTTCTGCGTCTTTATTGATCTTCATTCTGGATATCCTGTCCTTTCCTGAAAGTGATGTGTTGAAGTCTCCTACTATTATTGTGGAGCTGTCTATCTCACTTTTCAATGCTGATAGAGTTTGTTTTATGTATCTTTTAGCCCTATCATTGGGTGCATAAACATTAAATGTGGTTATATCTTCTTTTTATAAAAAAATAATTTTAATGATTATATAGTGTCGTTTGTTACCCTTTATGATGGACTTAACTTTAAAACCCGTTTGTCAGAAATTAATATTGCCACTCCTGCTCTTTTTTGATTGTTGTTTGCTTGATGTATTTTTTCCATTCTTTGAGTTTTAGTTTGTTTGTGTCTCGAAGTCTAAGGTGTCTCTTGTAGGCAGCATACAGACAGATTGTGTTTTTTAATCCATTCTGCCACTCTTTGTCTCTTTATTGGTACGTTTAGTCCGTTTATATTCAGCGTGATTATGGATGTGTATGAATTTAATGTTATCATTTTGATGTCTCTCTGTGTGTGTTATTAACAGTTTCTTTTTCCCACTTAATTTTATGTGCTGAGTAGATTATATATAGTCCCTTCCTCATACTCTTTGTTGTTGATTTTGTTTCTGCTGTGTATTTTTTCTTGTATTTTATTTTGATGAGTAGAATACTTTGTCTCCTTTTGGTTACCTTATTATTTACCCCTGTTGTTGTTAGGTGCCGTTGAGTCGGTTCCGACTCATAGTGACCCTATGCACAACAGAACAAAACACAGCCCGGTCCCGCGCCATCCTCACAATAGTTGTTATGCTTGAGCTCATTGTTGCAGCCACTGTGTCAATCCACCTTTTTGAGGGTCTTCCTCTTTTCCACTGACCCTGTACTCTGCCAAGCATGACGTCCTTCTCCAGGGACTCATCCCTCCTGACAACATGTCCAAAATATGTAAGACGCAGTCTCACCATCCTTGCCTCTAAGGAGCATTCTGGCCGCACTTCTTCCAAGACAGATGTGTTCGTTCTTTTGGCAGTCCATGGTATATTCAATATTCTTTGCCAACACCACAATTCAAAAGTGTTAACTCTTCTTCGGTCTTCCTTATTCATTGTCCACCTTTCACATGCATATGATGCGAATGAAAATACCATGGCTTGGGTCAGGCGCACCTTAGTCTTCAGGGTGACATCTTTGCTCTTCAACACTTTGAAGAGGTCCTTTGCAGCAGATTTGCCCAATGCAATGCGTCTTTTGATTTCTTGACTGCTGCTTCGGTGGCTGTTGATTGTGGATCCAAGTAAAATGAAATCCTTGACAACTTCAACCTTTTCTCCGTTTATCATAATGTTGCTCATTGGTCCAGTTGTGAGGATTTTTGTTTTCTTTATGTTGAGGTGTAATCCATACTGAAGGCTGTGGTCTTTGATCTTCATTAGTAAGTGCTTCAAGTCCTCTTCACTTTCAGCAAGCAAGGTTGTATCATCTGCCTAATGCAGATTGTTAATGAGTCTTCCTCAAATCCTGATGCCCCGTTCTTCTTCATATAGTCCAGCTTCTCGGATTATTTGTTCAGCATACAGATTAAGTTTTTCCCTAGTTTTCTAAATTTAAACCTTACTTTCACTTCTTTGTATCGCCGTATCGTCCTGTCCGTATGGAAGATCTATGATTACATTTCTTAGTCCCTCTTACTTTTTTAATGTTGAGTTTTTTTTTTATCTTGCTTTTTTTTTTTTTCTCTGTCTGGGTTGACTTCTGATTGCTCTGTCCAGTGTTCTAGTCTTGGGTTGATGCCTGATATTATTGATTTTCTAACAAAAGAGCTCCCTTTAGTATGTCTCATAGTTTTGGTTTTTTTTTTTTTACAAATTCCCTAAACTTCTATTTATCTAGATATGTCCTACTTTCCCCTTTGTATTTAAGGGACAGTTTTGCTGGATATATGATTCTTGGTTGGCAATTTTTTTCCTTCAATTTTTTTAAATAAGTCATCCCATTGCCTTCTTGCCTGCATGGTTTCTGCATAGTAGTCTGAGCTTATTCTTATTGACTCTCCTTTGTAGGTGACTTTTTGTCTATTAAAATACTCTCTCTATCTGTGGCTTTGGCAAGTTGGATTATAATATCTCTTGGTGACTGTCTTTTAACATCTACCTTATGTGGAATTCGATAAGCATCTTAGATAGATATCTTCTCATCTTTCACAATATCAGGGAAGTTTTCTGCCCAAAAATCAACAATTCTCTCCACATATATTCTGTTATCCCTCCCTGTTCTCATTCTTCAGTCCCTAGCAGGTTATTTCTCTTGATAGAGTCCCACATGATTCTTAAAGTTTCTTCATTTTTTAAAATTCTTTTATTGGATTTTTCCTCGAATATGTTACTGCCAAGTGATTTATCTTCAAGTTGAGAAATTATGGCTCCTACTTGCTCAATTCTGCTCCTCTGATTTTCTGTTGAGTTGTGTAATTCTGTAATTTTTTTGTTAATCTTCTGAATTTCTGATTGCTGTCTGTCTATGGATTTTTCCAGCTTATTAAATTTTTCATTATGTTTCTGAATGATCTTTTTAATTTCTTCAATTATTTTATCTGTGTGTTTCTTGGCTTGTTCTGCATATTGTCTCATTTCCTTCCTGATGTCTTGAAGAGTTCTGTATGTTAATCTTTTGTATTCTGCCTCTCGTAATTCCAGGATTGCACTTCTTTTATCTAGAAGATCCCTGGATTCTTTGTTTTGAGAGCTTATTGAGGTGATCATGGTCTGTTTCTTTATGTGACTTGATATTGACTGTTGTCTCTGAGCCATCTATGAGTTATTATATTAGTTTATTCCTGCTTACTGTATCGTAGCCTCTTGCTTTGTTTTGTTTGGTTTTGATATGCCCAAATGGGTTGTTTGAGTGATCTAGCTTGATTATTTTCACCTTTGGAACACTGTCGTCCTGTCCTCAGATGGAAAGAGCTGTTATCAGTTATATCATTCTAGGAGTCCATTCACTTTTCTTGTATGGATTCAGCTCAGGTGTCCAGGTAGCTGATCATGAAGTGTGTGGTACAGACTCTGTCCTACAGTCTTAGAGGGGCAGTGGTAATTGGTGTATATACCAATATCTGATTGCAGCAGGGGGTCACACTCTGAAAAAGGTGTGGGGCTGAGAGCTGACTCCCAAGTGTCTCTGAGGAAAGCGCATTCCTGTTCCCTAGAGTGCGCAGGTGGGTGGGTTCTTCAGACAGACCATGGGCTCCTAATATTTTTGGTTGTAAAGACTGGGAGGTACCAGTTATCCTTGGACCCCTGTAGTGGGTGGCTGAGTGACCTGAGTGGAGCTATCAGTCCTTAGGCCCGTCATGTGGGTAGGTGAGGACCCTGTTTGATGGGCAAAGCAATGCTAAACATCACCCACCTTTCCGCCGCACAGCTGAAATGGTTAGAGTCTGCCAACAAGGGTCTAGTCTCCTGAAATAGGCCCACACAGGTCCATGCAGAGGGGAAAGGTGCTCAAAGTCCATGGACTGTTTATGCCTGGACAGGAGCCACTTCTGTGCTGAGCTCCCCTGGTTAGTGGAGCTGGCAAATTATCTTTTCCCCCAATTGCAAATTTTTTCCTTCTCCATGGCTGGGTGGATGGCTCTAGGCACTCAACAGTGCCTATCTCAGGCCCAGAGAATTCAGCCCCTGAAGCTGGCTTGTGAGTGGGGGGCGCGGTGAAACATACGGAAGTACTTAGCTTTTGCTGAGAGTGCCATTCTTCTCTGGTTCTGAAGGTATGAGTAGGCTGTGTGGCTGACTGCTTCTCCCTAAGGAAACTGTGGCAAAATGCTAGTACCAACCCACTGCCGCCACTCTGGAATGATGCCTGAGGGCTTTCCGAGATTCAGGCCCAGTAACTCCTCTCTACTTCTGTACTGTCTCTTCTTCCCCCTTCCCCTCTGTTCTTTTTCTAAACTTGCCTTTGAAGCTCAGGGCTTCTAGCTTGTCATAAATATACTCGTTTCACTTTTTTTGGGGGGGTCTTTGTTGTATAGAGGGTTCGCCGGGAGCATCTGTCTATTCCACCTACTTAGCTCAGCCAGCGTAAACAAAATCTTTTCAATGCTCTAAAACTAAGAGAAATAGATCACAAATACTAAACATGCAGTGGTAAAATTATAGATATATGGTTTCACAGTTCTGAAATTGTATATATTTACTAGGTTTAGACAAATAAAGAAGTGAATTTTAATAACGGGATTCCCTGGTTGGTGCAAATGGTTAACATTCTCAGCTGCTAACCGAAAGGCATATGTTCAAAACTTTCACATTTCTAATGAAGACAATTCTTTACAAATTTGATCAAAATTTCACCTTTTATAAGAAAGTGGGTTTCTTATTTTATTACTCATATAATATGAAGTAAGGATGAATATTAAGCAACTTATTAATGGATATAAATATTACATAGAAGTCACCATCTTAGGTCCTCTGTGGGATGCAAGGATGAATATAACTCTTCTCAAGAGAGATCTGCTAGGGAGAGGAGTGAGCAGGTTACTGAGAAATGCAAGGGCCCCCTCCAGATTTCCCTTATGGTCTATAATATAGCAGAGATGTGGCCTGACTTTGTCTGGTTTCCAGAAGATCAGTACACAGTCTTTGCTGAGGTCAAAAATATTTCCACATCTTTTGAAGGTTTCTGATGTTCTACTTTTCATGTCCTGAAAAACTGCCTTTAAGCCATTATAAAATAAAGTATGATTAGTGTGAATGTTGCTAGTTGTTGGAAGGTATAAAACGATTTTACATTTTATTCTTCACAACAGAAATTTTACTCTCTAAAATCAAAAGGAGATAGCTGTCAAGATTTTAATAGAATTGATAAACTATTACTACATTCAAAATAGCATTTGAATACGTGGGAACAAGCTAAGTAGGTTAGGAAAATGAAAGAAGTTTTTTCTTAACTTTTCTGGATATCCATTTGGATAAGTGGACTTATGGAGAAGATAACTGTGAGACGGAATTACAAGGGAATGAAACATTTTTTCCAAAAAGCTTAATAACTCAGTGTCATGGGTTGAATTGTGTACCCTAATAATACGTGTCAAATTGATTAGACCATGATTCCCAGTACTGTGTGGTTGTCCTTCATCTGGTGATTGTAATTTTATGTTAAAAACTATTAGGGTAGGATTATAACACTCTTACCCAGGTCACATCCCTGATCCAATGTAAAGGGAGTTTCCCTGGGGTATGGCCTACACCACCTTTTATCTTACAGGAGATGAAAGGAAGGGTAACAAGCAGAATATGTGGGACCTCATACCACCAAGATAATAGTACCAGGAGCAGAGCGAGTCCTTTGGATCTGGGGTACATCCATGGAGAAGCTCCTATCTGGGGAAAGATTGATGCCCTGAATTTGGACTTTTACCCTACTTCACTGTGAAGAAATAAATTTCTCTTTGTTAAAGCCCATCAACTTGTGTTATTTCTGTTGCAGCAACATTATACTAAGACACTCAGGAAGATAATTTCATGGAAAATGCAATGAGCCGTAATTCAGCAACAGAGCTGATAAAAGGCTAGCAGTCACTTTTCAATTTGTGCTTCAGTCAAAATGAAAAATAAATACATTATGCATCTTTCAGTTCAAAAATAAAAATGTTTTATTTAAATACATACATGTACATTTTTAGGAAGCCATACAGAAGTGGAACATTAAAGATCGTGATGGAATAAGAAGACAAACCAGTGAGTATTTGAAAGTTTTGTATTTTTTAAATAATTGGGTTACTTATTCTGTCTTGTAGCAATTGTATTTAGTGTACTCATATGGTCTTGGCAATTAGACCCATAAATCTTAAGGTTAAAAATTTAAATATATTACTTGTAATAAGGCAACTGATTTTTTATATCCTAAAAAAAATAATGAGTTGTTACTTCAGGCTTCTAAGTTTGACTTTTACTTTTTGGTAAGTTAAAGTAACCCATTTTTTTTCTAGGAGATAGATTGTCTAATAAATTATCTGAGTGAAAAGAAAGGGCTATGTAATTCTTATGACTGTTTCAACACAATTGTAATCAGAGTTTGCGTAAATAGGACATAAAATGACAATTATTTTATTCATTGTCTCCCAAAGATGTGCTTTGTTGTGTGAAGATTTCCTATCTACTACTGTATTTTAATATAAAATAACTAATAAATGTGTATTAAAAGAATGCCAACAAGATCTTAAAAATAAGAAAAAATTTGCATGGATTATACAGGATATTTTAGAATATTAGAGATGATGATGCTGATCATGATGAATTATATCTTTCATCTCTTCCCCTTAATACTTTTTTTGTCTAAATGGGATTAAAAGAAGAAAAATTGAAGAGAGAGAGAGAGAAATGAACAACTACACAGTGGTCACAGTGCTTGAAATCTCCTTTACAACTGTATGCATTCCCAGATTTCTGGGTGCAATTATCACCAGGGATAAGACCATGTCCTATAACAACTGTGCAGCTCAACTCTTCTTTATTTTCATGAGGGTGACAGAATTTTACCTTCTGACAGCCATGTCCTATGACTTGTATGTGGCCATCTGCAAGCCCCTGCATTACACGAGCACCATGAACAGGAAACTCTGCTCCTTGCTTGTGTCATGTGTGTGGCTGAGAGGGTTTCTGACCATATTCCCACCCCTTATGCTTCTTCCCCCCCAGATTACTGTGCTTCCAAAGTCATTGATCACTTTGCATGCGACTATTTTCCCCTCTTACAACTATCTTGCTCAAATACATGGCTCCTAGAAGTAATTGGTTTTTACTTGGCTTTGGTTTCTTTGTTATTCACTTTGGCATTAATGATTTTGTCCTACATGTGTGTCATCAGGACTATTCTGAGAATCCCATCTTCCAGTCAGAGAAAAAAAAACTTTCTCCACTTGTTTCTCCCACATGACTGTCATTTCCATCTCTTATGGAAGCTGCATCTTCATGTATGCCAATCCCTCTGCAAAAGAAAGGCATCATTGACCAAAGGAGTTTCTATTCTCAACACCTCTGTTGTCCCCATGCAGAACCCCTTCATTTATTCCCTGAGGAACCAGGAAGTAAAACAAGTCTTTGAAATCTTCCTCCAGAACGTAGTGTTTTCTACAAATTTGGAGCTTTTTTTTTTTTTTTAGCAAAAATACAGATACATGTGGTTGACATGAGTTGGAATCGACTCCACACCAACAGTTTTTTTGGGGGGAGGGCGTATAAAGAACAATGAAATGTAAACCTGAAATTCATAGATGTTTGTACAGGTACGCTTGTTCTTTTAGAGTCTCTTTACCTGTCACATCATTTGATCTGATATTTTGCAAATCCTTCACTTTAACTGCTGTGCCTGAGTTTGTCCAATGCAGTGCCTATTAACATATTTGAAAATATGGTAAAGTTTATTTCTCCTACTGAATTTTCTGAAAACCTTACATTTTCCTTGAAGGCACACTGTAATTAAGATGGAGTAAAGTTGTTTTAATTCTGTTTATTTTCTCAGCTCTTAAAAGACACAGTTATTATTGCTTCGTACTTCAGATGTAGTGTTTCAAATGTATGTAATTTCTTGTGTATTTTCAAGGTGAATATTGATAGTGTTTTCAGTAATGTTTATAGAATTTCCACGCTCTGTGTCATTGTTCATTAAATTCAGTTCAATACATACTATTGTGTTGCACTTTGAATACAGAGCTTTATACTTTGTGAAATTTAATGTATATTTTCTGCATAAATATTGATCATGAGATTAAGTAATTTTTATAAAATTTTCATGTTTTTAGAACTTCTTAGGAGATATTCATAGTTTTTCTAAAACATGCAAAGTAAATGCACTAAAACTAAAACAGATTTCACTTCTATTTTTCTGTAAATTATAAAAGTTCCACATTGCGAACTACAAAGATAAATTTAGGCTACACTATGATTATTTTGGAAAGCCTGGTGGCGTATTCGTTAAGTGCTAAGGCTGCTAACCAAGAAGTCAGCAATTCGAATCTGCCAGGCACTCCTTGGAAACTTTATGAGACGGTTCCACTCTGTCCTACAGGGTCGCTATGAGTAGGAATCGACTTGATGGCAGCGGGTTTTGATTTTATGATCCTTTTAATTATATGAACCCCACAAGTTATATGAACAGTGTTGTGATAATGATTCATCTGGCTTAAAATATAAAACATTAATTAATGACTATATTTTAGAAGAATTACAATTTCAAATTTTCTTTTCTTGTTCTCCCAAATTATGTTGACTAGAAAATTTTATTTAACAGACTTCATTGTTAAATTGTAGACTACTTACAAAGTGAAGCATTTGAAAAAAAAAAAACCTGAAATACTTGTCAAATCATGAAAAGTGTTGTTATGCAGATTTTTAGTATAATTCAAATATATTTTGGTCTTTATATGTATGGAACACAATGTGTTCCAATATGAGAAATGAACATGGTGACTTCTCTCTGAGGAATTTAAAACCTGTAAGTCTTGGTGGTACCTTACATTTGTCTATGATTTAAACAGTCTGAGAGATCTTTTACATATACCTTTTATTCATGTATTTATTCATCTCTTTATTCCCAAATTTCAGTATCTACATAGGAAATGATTCAGTGATGGAAAAGAATGGCTTTTGTGCTTGTTCATATCCAGTGTAAGGAAAAAAAGGAAGTAAATTGATTATAATCCAATTGTATATAAATTCTATAATATCTCTATGAAGAATACACACTGTATAGGCACATGAAAATATTAAGGTTATAAATGTAATAGGCTTGCCCACATCATTCAGAATTTGGAAAAAACATTACAGCAATAAGGAAGGCACAATCATTGTTATTTGTATGTATTATATTAGGATTACGGTCATGATAGAGACAGCAGATAAAGAGAAAAATTTGCTACATTGCAAAGCCTTGTGTAACTAGACATTCCATTAATAACTAACATTTAGTTAATACTTAAAAATATTATACAATGACCAAGTTTAAAAGCTTAATTATTTTTGCAGACTCCTATGACATAGTGGGTTCCTTGGGTGGTACAAACTGTAAACGCTGCACTCAACTGCTAAACAAAAGGCTGGAGATTCGAGTCCACCCAAAGCTGCTTCAGAAGAAAGGCTTGGAAATCTACTTCCAAAATATGATCCATATTGAAAACCCTATGAAGCACATTTCGATTTTTAGGCACACAGGGTTGCCATTGACTGCACAGCAAGTTCTTTTTTTTTTTTTAACGACATATGTAGTAATCATTCTACGTGACTACACCTTATGTTTTTAAACTTGATTTGCATCTGGCATGGCGGAACAATAGCTGTCATTCTGAGCAAACTAAGTAAACGACAGTCTTTGCAACTATAGACAAAAATAAAAATACTTATCCATGTGTGTAGATTTGGGGTTCCATCTGAAATTGAGTTAAATTTGGTGTATTCATAATTATAATTATTTAATACATTGTAAGCAATAAGGTACTTTTTTCTGCTTAAATAAATAATGACTGTTATTGAAGCACTGAGTTATGATACCTAACTTTCAATTTACCATCAATAAGAACTTAAGAAAATTAGGCACGTTAGCTTTTCCAACTTCACTGTCCTCATTTTTTTTAAATAAAGTTGAAAATACTTCAGTTTTTATGCCATATGCTTACTGCGGAAACCCTGGTGGAGTAGTGGTTAAGTGCTACCCCTGCGAACCAAAGAGTTGGCAGTTCGAATCTGCCAGGTGCTCCTTGGAAACTCTAGGGGGCAGTTCTACTCTGTCCTACAGGGTCGCTATGAGTCAGGATTGACTCGACGGCTCGGCTCTAGGTTTGTTTTTTTTACGTTTACCGTGAGATAAAATTATAAAAGATATTCATAGATTATTTTTTAAAGTAAGAAACGTTATTCAAATGTAACACTAGTGTTTAAGAATCCAACAGTATGAAGGGCTTAGGTTTTGCTCCAAATCTATGACTTTGTTTATATGTGAAATAATATATATATATAATTTTTTTAGGCACTCCAATCTATCGTGCACAGGTGAAATTTCTTTCCCAGCTCTTAATTTCATATCATGTAAAGCCATTACTTGCTAGTCACATTGAGTTAATCTGGTCAATTTAAAAATATCAGCTTCATATTCGACTAGCTTCGGTCGGGCATTGAAATTTGGATGGCGTCTTGGGCTCCTTTCATTGCCTTTTGTCTACTCAGAGATAGTTCGTAATTGGGACAAAGGCAGAAGACAGATGGAAAAGGACAAACACCTTTTATTTATCTGGTGCTCCTTTAAATCTCTTTTGATTAACATTGGATCTTTGTGGGAGGGTGTCTAAATGCAGATACTCCTATATGGTGCATATGAGTAAATTCAATGGACTTCACACAAATTGCGGTGCTACAACCAATCCCTCACCAGTATTTAACTCTGAGGTACGCAACATAGAAAATTGCATTAGTGTTCCTTAATCTGGAAGCAGCTAAACTTGAAAGGGTACTTGCAAAATGCCTAAAGTGTGATTACCTTTTCTGATGTTTAATTGATCTGAGGGAAACCTGCACATTCTTGGTTTAACAAGTCATAATTGTAATGACTACTTCACTTCTGCTCACTCTCTGTGCCCAAATGTCTCTCTGAAATTCTCTTTCTCTTCTACTCAAATTGAGAGGGCAGAGCAGCAAATACAGTGTGATATACCAAATCATCGTAAAGAGAAGCCTGTCATTCTCAGAAGCACTGCATATTCATGTATCTGGTTCTCTAAGACCTGTTATACTTGACCTTGAGAGTCATTGTCAGGTTGCAACATTCACAGAAAATGGAGGGAAAATCGTTTCTAAGCTGATGATGACATGGTTCCATTAATCTTTCTCTTTTAGCAAACTCCACTGTATACGGAATAATGAGAGATTCTAGATAATGGTTTCTGGTAGCAGAATCTGTCCAACTGCCAGTTATTTAGCTCTGTAATGGTTGCTTGACCCCCAAATTATCTTGATTGTAGGGTGTTATAAATTGAATTGTGTCTGCCCCAAAATATCTGTTGCAAATCCTAACCCCTCTACCCGTGGTTATAATTCCATATGGGAATGTGTTTTTTCGTTGTGTTAATAATGTAGCAAAAAGAAACAAACAAAAAAAAACATTGCCATTGAGTCTATTCTGACTCATAGCAACCCTATATGAAAAAGTAGAACTGCTTCACGTGGTTTCCAAGGAGTGGCTGGTGGATTCAAACTGCCAACTTTTTGGTTAGCAACGGAACTCTTAACCTCTGCACCACCAGGTTTTCCAATAATGTAGGATGTGTCTTAAATCAATCCCTTTTGAGATATAAAAGAGCAGATTAAGCCAGGGATAGCAAGCATAGTTGGGAGAAGGTAGGTACCATGCCACTTGAAGATCACCAAGGAACCAAGGAACAGAAGCTGAAAAGAGACAAGGACCTACCCCTCGAAGAGACACAGATAGAACGCCTTCCTCCAGAGCTGGTGCCCTGAATTCAAACTTCTGTCTAGCCTCCTAAAATGTGAGAAAATAAATGTGTTTGTTAATGTCACCCACTTATTGTATTTCTGTTATAGCAGGACAAGATAATTAAGACACGAGGATTTGATTTTTGTAGCTTTGGAAAGTCAACCACAATGCCAACACAGAAGAAAATTTTCTTAGCATTCTCTTACAAAGACATGAAAACAGCTTGGCACTATGTCCATTTTTCATATCTTTGTAAGTTAATACAGTAGAAGAACCAGCTTCCAAGTTCAGATGAATGAGGAAATACACTTAAGTGAATTTTCTCATGAAAATTATGGTTTATGACAGTACACTAGGCCAAGGAATGGTATACCATCCCGTTGATAAATTAAAAAGACATCTAGAACTGTTTGTTAAACTCGCTCAGCCTCAGATGCATTGGCTCAGTTGTTTATCCTCAGGGTAGATCTGAAAACGTAGATAACAAGTGTATTCACTCTCAGTTAGTTCAGGACAATCTTTGCACAGAAACAATAGGAAAGCAAAAATAATAAATTTTATTGAAGATATTGGAAAGTAAAAAAAAAAGCAAAGTATTTTAGGATTAAAATACAATATATTAAAGAATTCAGAATGATAATCCCAGCAAAGGAGATCCCTTTTCCCTGCCCATAATGGAAGAGGTAGCTGAACAGATAAATCAGGAAATCATTCCTAGCAGGTTAGAGAAGAAAAACTGGAGTGTAGGACTTGCCAAATTTGTGAAGCTAGAAAACTTTTATACTTTCAAAGTTTATCTAAAAGGTTAAGCCGTAGAAATAAGAGTGGGGAGAAGATAGCCTTTACCCTAAAGAAAAGCTTCAAAGTACGTCAAGTCATGGATTTAGATTAATATGCCTTTGAATATTAGTGTCCCTAATCATCTGCTAGAAAAAAGCATAAAATCTCTGTGGGAAGATATCATTGCCCTAAACACCACTATATTTCTATAACTTTGTCACACAACTCCTATCTATCAGAAACAATACCTGGCACATGAGCAGATAAAGCAATATAAATAAAATCAAACAAAGCTAACAACAAAAACAGAGGAAGAGTGGCTATAGAAAATAGACTCAAAAGGCACAAATGTTAAATTAGCTATGCTTAATATATTCAAAAGATCACAGTAAGAATTGTAATTTTGATTCAAGTTCTTAGAATTACTGAGGAAAAAAATCTGATATTTAAAGTTCTCCTTAATAACTCAGTGGAGGAGTTTAAGTGCAGATTAACACAGCCAAAGAAAGAGGTAGTGTACTGGAACAGAACTCAGAGGAGTGAATATTTGAGAAATACTAAAGGAAAACTAGAGAAGAGGGTAAGAGACAAAGAGAATAAGGTGAGAACTTCTACCAGATGGACTAATGGGGTTCCAGAAAGAGAAAAGAAAAAAAAAAAAAGGAGAGGCAATTTTTGAAGTTATAAACCAAAAAAAAAAAAAAATCTGTTACCCTTGATTCGATATTGACTCATAGCGACCCTAGACAGAGTAGAACTGCCCCATAGGGTTTCCAAGGAGCTGCTTTGGATTTGAACTGCCAACTTTTTCGTTAGCAGCCAAGCTCTTTTTTTTTCCCTTGTTTTTTGTTTTAATTATTTTGTTGTTGTTGTCATTGGGAATATACATAGCAAAACATACACCAATTCAAGAGTTTCTACATGTACAACTCAGTGACATTGATTACACTCTTCAAGTTGTGCAACCATTCTCACCCTCATTTTCTGGGTTCTTCCTCCCCCATCAACATAAACTCACTGTTCCCTAAGATTCCTATCTAATCTTTTGAGTTGTTGTTGTCATTATAGATCTTTTTTTTATTGTGCTATAGGTTTACAGAGCAAATTAGCTTCTCATTAAACAATTAATACACATATTGTTTTGTGACATTGATTGCCAACCCCACGACATGTCATCACTGTCCACTTCTCACTCTTGAGTTCTCTATTTCCATTCCTCTCTGTCAGACCAGTCAGTCTGCTCTTTTTTTGTGAGTTAGAATTTTGTTCTACATTTATCTCCAGCTCTGTCCAGGAGCCTCTATTGTGATCCCTATCAGAGCAGCTGGTCTAGGTAGCTGAGCACCATCTAGTTGTGTTGAACTCAGTCTGGTGGAGGTCGTGGTACTTGTGGTCCATTAGTCCTTTGGACTAATCTTTCCCTTGTGTCTTTCGTTCTCTTCATTCTCTCTTGACCAGAGAAGTATCTTAGATAGCCGCTCACAGGTTTCTAAGACCCAAGAGGTTGCTCCCCAAAGTAGAATATAAAACATTTTCTTTATAAATCATGTTATGCCAATTGAGCTAGATGTCCCCTGAGACTATGGTCCCCAGCCCCTAGCCCAGTAATTCCGTTCCTCTGGGAGTTTGAATGTGTCTATGAAGCTTCCATGGCCTTGCCTTGGTCAAGTTGTGCTGACTTTCCTAGCATTGTGTACTATCTGACCTTTCACCAAATTTACCACTTACCTATTGTTTAGTGATTTTCCCTCCCCACTCTTCTCCGCCATAACCATCATAGTTTCTTTCTGTGTGTAAACCTTTCCATGAGTTTTTCTAACAGTGATCTCATACAGTATTTGTCCTTTCATGATTGAATTTCACTCAGCATAATGTCCTCCAGATTCATCCATGTTGTAAGATGTTTCACAGATTCATCATTGTTCTTTATTATTGCATAATATTTCATTTGTGTATGTACCATAGTTTGTTTATCCATTCTTCTGTTGATGGGCACTTAGGTTGTGTCCATCTTTTTCCTATTGTTAATAATGTCGCAATGAACATGGGTGCACATATGTCTGTTTGTATGATGGCTCTTATTTCTCTAGGATATATTCCTAGAAGTGGGATAGCTGGATCATGTAGTATTTCTATTTCTAGTTTTTTTAAGGAAGCCACCATATCTTTTTCCTAAATGGTTGTACCATTTTGCATTCCCACCAGCAGTGCATAAGAGTTCCAATCTCCCTGCAACCTCTGGAATATTAATTTCTGTTTTTTTTTTTTTTTTGATTAGTGCCAGTAATGTTGGGGTGAGATGGTGTCTCATTGTAGTTTTCGTTTATGTTTCTCTAATGGCTAGCGATTGCAAATATTTTCTCATGTGTCTATTAGCCATGCGAATGTCTTCTTTAAAGAAGTATCTGTTCATATACTTTGTCCATGTTTTAATTGGTTCACTTGTCTTTTTGTTGTAGAGGTGCTGGATTTTCCTACAGAAATTAGAGATTGCAACTTTGTTGGACTCGTCATGGCCAATTTTTTTTCCAAGTCTGTAGGTTCTCATTTTACTGGGTTGGTGAAATCTTTTGATGAGCATAAGTGTTTAATTTTTAGAAGATTCCAGTTACTAGCTTATCTTCTGGTGTTTGCATATTGTTGGTTATGGTTTGTATGCCATTTATGCCATGTATTAGGGACTCTTGTGTTGACCTTTTTTCTTCTATGATCTTTATAGCTTTTGATTTCTTATTTAGGTCTTTGACTTATTTTGAATTAGTTTTTTGTATGGTGTGAAGTATGGGTCCTGTTTCATTTTTTACAGATGGACATCTAGTTTTTCCAGCACTAATTGTTAGAAAGACTGTCTTTTCCCCATTTAGTGGACTTTGGGCCTTTGTTGAAGATCAATTGACCATAGGTGGATGGATTTACATCTGCATACTTGATTCAATTCCATTGATTACTGTGTCTGTCATTGTACCAATACCAGGCTGTTTTGACTATTGTAGCTGTAGAGCAGTTTCTGAGGTCAAATAGTATGAGGCCTCCTGCTTTATTCTTCTTCTTCAATAGTGATTTACTTATCTGTGGCCTCTACCTTTCCAAATAAATTTAATGATTAGTTTTTCCATCTTGTTATAGAATGCTGTTGGACTGGCATTGCATTGTACTTGCAGATTGCTTTGGGTAGAATCGACATTTTCACAATGTTAAGTCTACCTATCCATGTACATGGTATGTTTTTGAATTTATGTAGGTCTCTTTTGGTTTCTTGCAGTAGGATTTTGTAGTTTTCTTTGTATATGTCCTATACATCCCTGGTTAGATTTATGCCTAAGCATTTTATTTTTTTAGGACTTATATTAAATTGTTTTGCTTTACTCATTTTCTTTTCCATGTTCTTTTTATTGGTGTTTAGGAATCCAACTTTTTTTGTATGTTTATCTTGTATCCCGCTATACTGCTGAATTTTTCTATGAGTTCCAGTAGTTTTCTTGTGTATCTTTGAGGAGGTTTGTGTACAGTATAATATCATCCTCAAATAGGGATAGTTTTACTTCTTCCTTGCCTATTTGTATGTCCTTTATTTCTTTTTCTTATTGCTGTAGGTAGGTCTTCTAGCACAATGTTTAATAGCAGTAGTGATAAAGGGCATCCTTGTTTTGTTCCTGTTCTCAGGGGGAATGTTTTCAGCCACTGTCTGTTGAGAATGATGTTGGCTGTTGGTTTTGTTTAGATGCCCTTTATTATGTTGAGAAATTTCCTTTTTAAACCTATTTTATTGAGAGTTTTTATCAGGTATGGGTGTTATACTATATCTAATGACTTTTCTGAGTCTACTGAGATGACCATGTGATTCTTTTGTTTTATTTATGTGGTGGATTACATTGACTGTTTCTCTAATGTTGAATCATTGTTGCATACCTGGTATGAATTCCACTTGGTCATGGTGTTTTTTTGTTTTTTTTTTTTTAATATGATGCTCAATTCTATTGGCTAGAATTTTGTGGAGAGTTTTTGCATCTATATTCATGAGAGATATCGGTCTGTAATTTTCCTTTTTTTGTGGTGTCTTTGCCTGATTTTGGTATCAGGGTTATGCTGTCTTCATAGAATCAGTTAGGAAGTATCCCTTCCTTTTGTATGTTCTGAAATAGTTTTAGTAGTACTACTGTGAATTCTTCTTTGAATGTTTGGTAGAATTCTCCAGTGAAGCCATCTGAGCCAAGGCTGTTTTTTATTGGAAGTTTTTTTTTATTACCTTTTCAATCTCTTCTCGTTATGGGTCTGTCCAGATTTTAGACCTCAGTTTATGTTAGTTTAGGAAGATAGTGTGTTTCTAGAAATTTGTCCATTTCCTCTAGGTTTTCAAATTTGTTGGAGTATAGATTTCATAGTACTCTGTTATGAACCTTTTTATTTCAGTTAAGTCTGTTGTAATGTCCCCTGTTTCATTTCTTCTTTGGGTTGTTTTTGTCTTCACCTGTTTTTCTTTTGTCAGTTTGACCAATGGTTTGTTGACTTTGTTGATCTTTTGATGGAACCAACTCTTGGTTTTGTTGCTTCTTTCTATTTTCTATTTCATTCACTTCTCTCTGATTTTTATTATTTCCTTTCTTTTCATGGCTGTGGACTTCTTCTGCTCTTCTCTTTCCGTTTGTCCAAGTTGTATAGCTAGTGTTTTGATTTTGTGCCTTTCTTCGTTTTTGATGTGTGCATCTATCACTATTGACCTCTGAGCACTGCCTTTGCTGTGTCCCAAAGGTTTTGGTATGTTTCCTTTCTCATTTGAGACTTTGAATTTTTTTTAGTTCTGTCTTTGATACCTTTTATTACCCACTGGTTTTTAAGCAGGTTGTTATTTAGTTTCCATGTATTTGGGTTTTTTTCCTTGCTCTTCTTTTTATTAATTTCTACTTTTGTTGCTTTGTGATCAGAGAAGGTGCTTTGTATTATCTCAGTGTTTTGGGTTTTGTTTAAGGTTGTTTTGTGCCCTAAGATGAGATCTATTCAGGAGAACGTTTCATGTGCATTGGAAAATAACAGGTACCTTGCTGCTGTTGAGTGGATTGTTCCGTATATGTGTATGAGGTCAAGTTGGTTGATTGTGGCCTTTAAATCTTTTGTATCTTTGTTGAGTTTCTTTCTAGATGTTTTGTCCTTTACCAAAACTGGTGTGTTAAAGACTCCTACTATTATTGTGAAACTGTCAATTTCTTTTCAGTGTTGTTGGAGTTTGTTTTATGTTTTTGAACCCATGTCATTGCTTGTGTAGATATTTATTATTGTTATGTCCTTATGGTGGCTTGTTCCTTTAATCATTATATAATGTCCTTCCTTATCTTTAATGATTTTTGTTTTAAAGTCTATGTTATCTGAGATTTTTGTTGCCTCTCCTGCTCCTTTTTTGTTTGTCATTTGCCTACTATATTATTTTCCATCCTTTCACTTTTAATATATTTATATCTTCATTTCCAAGGTGTGCCTCTTGTAGACAGCATATTGGTGAATTCTGTTTCTTTAACCCATTCTGTCACTCTCTGTATCTTTACAAGTACATTTAAGTCATTTACATTTAGTGTGATTATCGATAGGTATGAGTTTATTGCTGTCATTTTGTAGTTCTTTTGTGTGTATGTGTGTGTGGTGCAGATGTTTTCTTCACACCTCTTTCTCTCCGGTACTGAATTCCTTTTGTTTCTGGATTTTTTTCATGTCTTTCACTTTCGTAGATTTTATGTTTATTGAGTGTCTATGTTATCTTTTTTTTTTTTATGTTATCTAGTGCTGCTATAACAGAAATACCACAAATGGATGGCTTTAACAAACAGAAGTTTATTCTGTCACAGCCTAGTAGGCTAGAAGTCCAAATTCAGGGCATCAGCTCCAGAGAAAGACTTTCTGTCTTTCTGTTGGCTCTGGAGGGAAGTTCTTGTCAACAATCTTCCCTGGTCATGGAGCTTCTCAGCACAGGGACCCTGGGTCCAAAGGACACTCTCTGCTCCCGGTGCTGCTTTCACGGTGGTATGAGGCTGCCGTCTCTCTCTCTCTTTTATATCTCAAAAAAGATTGGCTTAAGACACAAACTCTTCCTAGAGATTGTGTCCTGCCTCATTAGCATAACTGCTACTAATACCATCTCATTAACTGATACTAATCTCATCTCATTAACAACACATAGGCAAATCACATCTAATGACAAAGTGGTGGACAATCACACAATACTGGGAATCATGACATAGCCAAGTTGGCATATTTTGGGAGGACACAATAGAATCTATGACACTGAGACTTTACCTTTTTCTTCTTTATTTTAATGAGTAGGTTTGTTAACTTTCTTTTTGGTTATCTTAATATTTACACCATCTTCCTAAGTTTAAACCAGTCTTTTATTACATGATATCTACTTGATTTCCTTTCCATTTGAAAATCCTGTACCTACGCTATTTATTCTCACTTTTATTGTTCTGATGTTGTTGTCATTTGCAGATTGACTTCCCTTGTTCCCTGTTGTAAATCTTACAGTTTTCTTTTGTCCTTTAGTGCTCATTAGCTAGGTTGGCACCTGGCTGATACTCTCCTGTGTCCTAGATTCAGGTTGTTGTCTGATGTCGTTGGTTCTCTAACTGAAGGACTCCTTTTCATAATTCTTGTAAGTTTGGTTTGGTTTTGACATATTCCCTTAATTTCTGTTTATCTGGAAATTTCCTAATTTCACCATCATATATGAGTGAGACTTTTGCAGGATGTATTATTCTCAGTTGACAAATTTTCTTTTAAGTTTTTTATATGTCATCCCATTGCCTTTTTGCCTTCATGGTTTCTGCCTAGTAATCAGAGATTAGTCTTATAGTGTCCCCTTTGTATGTGACTTTTCATTTTTCTCAAATGCTCTCTGGATTCTTTTTTTGGTTTTGGCTTCGGCAAGTATAATTGCGTTATGTTTTGGTGACTTTCTTTTGAAGTCTATTCTATATGTGCTTCTTTTGAGCTTCTTGGACGGTCAGCTTTTCATCTTTCATTATATTAGGGAAGCTTTCTGTCAGCAAGCCTTCAGTGATTCTCTCTGTGTTTTCCATTTTCTCCCCCTGTTCTGAAATTCCTGTCACTCACAAATTCTGATTGTACCCCACATGGTTCTCAGGTTTTCTTTATTCTTTTTTCAGATTTTTCCTCAAACAAAGTGGTACCCAAGGATTTGTCTTCAGTTTCACTGATCTTGTGTTCCCTTGTTTCAAATTTGCTCCTAAAACCTTCTATTGCACTGCCCATTTCTAAAATTATTTTGTCTTCTGGATTTCCAATTGCTGTTTTTTGTATGATTTCTAATTGTTTATTTATTTTGACATTTTGCTCTTGTATTATTTCCCCAAATTCTCCCTTTGCTTTGTGTTTTCCCTGATTTTTGTCTGTATTTTCCATGATTTTGTCCATTTTTTCCTTAGTTTTCTCTGCCTTTTCCTTCATCTCTTTCTTAATCTCTTGGAGAGTCCTGAATATTAAACTTTTGAATTCCCTATGAGGTAATTCCAGTGCCTTTACTTCTACCAGAGGTCATGTGGTGTTTTATTTTAGTTGCTTTTTGGACTCATCCTGTCCTATTGTTTTTAATATGTTTTGATATTGTCTATTGTTTCCAGGACATTCTGGAATTATTTTCTTCATTTATTGATTGTTGCTTTGTTTGTTTCATCCTGTTTTTTGTTTTATTTGGTTATATCTGAGCAGGCAGGCTGGGTGTGTTTTGTTGCTTGTCTGTGGGCATACTTCTCACCACCTTGTCCAGGTGGGCAAGGCTGGTTGCTCAGCTGTGATGCAGCTGGAAAGGTCCAGTAGGGAGGGGAGAGAGGGATGGATCTTTTGCAACATGAACTTGGGCTGACAGGGAAGTGCCGATGTGGTTCAGAGGTCCAGGGGTTTGCACTGTTGCCTCTCATGGGTACGGCACTTTGTGTGTGGTGTAGATAGGCAGGAGGCAAGGGGGGAATGCAATGTGTGGAACTAAGCAGGTGACAGAAAGAAGAGAAATAAGAGACAGAGAAACAGAATGAAAACAAAGCAAAAAATGGAGAGGCAAAAGAAAAAGAAATAAATACAATGGCAGTGTGGTGGAATTCAGCAGGTGGGGCAGGGCATACCCAGGGAGGCCATGTGCTGGTGACTTTCTAGTTGAGAGATCCTAGCTCAGCCTGTTGAGAAGGTGCATGGGCAGTGCATGGGGCTAGGTGGACTGGAGAAAGGAAAGGAAAGAAGGGAAACAGAGAGAGGAAACAAAGCAACAACAAGAAAATAAATATGGTGCTGAAGGAGCCTGCTGTTGGGGGCAGGGTGGAAGCAGGGTGATGACAAGCTGATGTTTTTCTCACCGGCTGGTGTGGCATGACCTGTCAGGAAACAGTGGAGGCAGTGCAGAGCCCAGGTGGAAGGAAGAAGGAAAGGGGAGAAGAAGAAAGAAAAAGAAAAAAATATGATGCTGAGGGAGCCAGCCTGTGGGAGTAGTGCAGACCCAGAGAGGCCGTGTGCCAAAGGCTCTCTGACCAAGTGGTGCACCAAGCCTGTCAATAAGGAGGGGGCATCTCACAGGGCTAGGTGGGCAGGAGAAAGAAAAAGAAGGAATGAAGAGAGACAAAACAAACAACTACAAAAAGGAAAAAAAGCAAAAACAAATAAAAATTGTGCTGAGGAAGCCAGTTGGTGATGGTGATGCAGAACTGGCAGGCGGCGTGCCAGTGTCTCTCTAACCTAGTGGTGCATCACAACTCTTTGAGAGAGGGTGAGGGTGGCACACAAGGCTAGGTGTGTGGGAGAAAGGAAGAGGAGGTAGGCGCTGAGAGAAAAGAAACTGGAAAGAAAGAAAAGACCAAAGGAAACAAACTAAAACAATATTGTGATTAGGAAGCTGGCTGGTGGGGATAATGTAGGCCCAGGGAGGCTGTGTGCTGGTGGCTCCCTAGCAGAGTGGTGCAGTAAGGCCGTTAGAGAAGGAGCAGGGACACTATACAAGACTAGATGGGTGGGAAACAGGAAAGGAGGAAGAGAGAGAGTAGAAACAAAAACAAAAAAATACGGTGCTGAGCCGACCAATGGCAGCAGCATGGATCCAGGGCACTCTAGCCCAGTGGTGCAACACTACCTGTTAAAATGGGATGGGGGCAGCACATGGGTCTAGGTGGGTGGAAGATAGGGAAAGAAGGAAAAGATAGAGATAAATCTGAAAAAAAAAATGGACTGAGAGACCTAGCCAGTGTGGGCAACACAGAACTGGGGAGGCCATGTTGGCAGCTCTCTAGCTGAACAGTGTTATACGGCCCACCAAGAAGGGATGGGGACGGCACATGGGGCTATCTGGGTGGGAGAAAGCAAAGGAAGGTAGGGAGAGAGAGAGAAGCGGGAAGAAAATGTTGCTAAGAGACCTGGCCAGTGGGAGTGGCACAAAACTGAGGAAGATGTGCCAGTGGCTCTCCGGCCCAGCAGTGTGGCATAGCTTGTCAATGCAGGA
Organism: Loxodonta africana; assembly: GCF_030014295.1. NCBI lineage: Eukaryota > Metazoa > Chordata > Mammalia > Proboscidea > Elephantidae > Loxodonta > Loxodonta africana. The sequence continues at coordinate 64,399 of NW_026974992.1, read as the reverse complement.
TGGGGACAGCAAAGGGGCTGGCAAGGTGGAAGAAAGAAAAGGAAGGAAAGGAGACAGAGAGAAGAAACAAAGAAAGGCAAAATAATAATAATAACAAAAATAATTGGCATTGAAGGAGCCAGCTGGTGGGGTCGGGGAGGACCTGGGCAGCAGTGAACTGGTGTCTCTCTATCCGAGTGACTCTAGCCCATTGGAAAATGGAGGAGGCCGCGTAGAGGGAAGAAGGGTGAAGGGTGGGAAAGCGTGTATCCCTGCTTTCTGAGTGCTCTAACTCCTGTTGGGAGCCCTAGGAAGTTGGCTTCCTGTACTCCCTCTCTGCATTCCTTGGTGGTTATAGTCCAAGATGGGGAATCTGTGCCATGTTAGCTGGTAGGGAACCTCCAGTCCACAGTTCTCCTCATTCTCTGTTCTCTGTCAATTTCTTATCCCATTCAGTGCCTGATCAAATTCTTTCCCTTCATTTTATGCTTAGAGTTCCAGGATTGACATCTGTGTCTGTTTTACTTAGTTTTTGGGGTCTTTGCTGCAGAGGGACAGCATGGTGCTTCTTCCATAGCACCATGTTGGCTTCCCTATCAGCATCTGTAGCTCTTAAAGACTGTGCCACCAGGGCTCCAAGAATTTTTCAAAACAAAACAATAAAACAAACAATGACAATAAAAGCAAAGAACTAGGCACTTTATAGGAAAACTACATGAAATTTCTTAGTGAGAAGATAGTTAATCATGTAACAACTTTTATACTTATGGAACAATTCAGATTGCTCATTTCATATTGTGAGAGCTATGGAAAGTTACGTCCCCATGTCCTTCCCTCATAAATAGTCCATTTCATCAATATTTTCAATTCCAGTGTCATAAAGTTTTCGAACAGTCCTCTTATGTGATAAGATCTATAAACTAAGAAGCAAAATCACCTCACTATTTTTTATATCGGATAAATGTATTTTCATTTTCTTTATCGTAAGGGCATATATGTATTCTATTATTCTTATAATTAACTAAATTTTAGCTCCATTAATACTCCCTAGTGTATTGTATTGTATGTGTTTTATTTTGTTTGTTTCTCCTGCTCTCTATCTTCTTTCAAATTAAAGTGTAATTTGCCATTTTTTAAAAATGTTTGGGATGGAAACTTAGATCATCCATCAAGATAGATGAACTTTCAGCCTATTCCTCTGTTCTCATGTGTTTATTTAAGGCCATACAATTTCTTAGAATGTTAACTTGACCTGCATTTACAAATTTTGATACGTAATTTTATTATTTTCATTTCATTAAATTGTAAGTATTTTAATTCCTATTGTGATTTCATTTTCAACCTATACATTATTTATAAGTATATTGCCTAAATGTCCATGCATATTTGGATTTCTAGTTATCTTTGAATATAATTAAAAACACCCCATTTCATTTTTTTATTTATTATTTTTTTTTAACTTTTATTGAGCTTCAAGTGAACGTTTACAAATCAAGTCAGTCACATATAAACTTATATACATCTTACTCCTTACTCCCACTTGCTCTCCCCCTAATGAGTCAGCCCTTCCAGTCTCTCCTTTCGTGACAATTTTGCCAGCTTCCAACTCTCTCTATCCTCCCATCCCCCCTCCAGACAGGAGATGCCAACACAGTCTCAAGTGTCCACCTGATATAATTAGCTCACTCTTCTTCAGCATCTCTCTCCTACCCACTGTCCAGTCCCTTTCATGTCTGATGAGTTGTCTTCGGGAATGGTTCCTGTCCTGTGCTAACAGAAGGTTTGGGGACCAGGACCGCCGGGATTCTTCTAGTCACAGTCAGACCATTAAGTATGGTCTTTTTATGAGAATTTGGGGTCTGCATCCCACTGATCTCCTGCTCCCTCAGGGATTCTCTGTTGTGCTCCCTGTCAGGGCAGTCATCGATTGTGGCTGGGCACCAACTAGTTCTTCTGGTCTCAGGACAATGTAGGTCTCTGGTTCATGTGGCCCTTTCTGTCTCTTGGGCTCTTAGTTATCGTGTGACCTTGGTGTTCTTCATTCTCCTTTGATCCAGGTGGGTTGAGACCAATTGATGCATCTTAGATGGCCGCTTGTTAGCATTTAAGACCCCAGACGCCACATTTCAAAGTGGGATGCAGGATGTTTTCATAACAGAATTATTTTGCCAATTGACTTAGAAGTCCCCTTAGAGCATGGTTCCCAAACCTCCGCCCTTGCTCCGCTGACCTTTGAAGCATTCATTTTATCCCGGAAACTTCTTTGCTTTTGGTCCAGTCCAATTGGGCTGACCTTCCATGTATTGAGTGTTGTCCTTCCCTTTACCTAAAGCAGTTCTTATCTACTAATTAATCAGTAAAAAACCCTCTCCCTCCCTCCCTCCCTCCCCCCTCGTAACCACAAAAGTATGTGTTCTTCTCAGTTTATACTATTTCTCAAGATCTTATAATAGTGGTCTTATACAATATTTGTCCTTTTGCCTCTGACTGATTTCGCTCAGCATAATGCCTTCCAGGTTCCTCCATGTTATGAAATGTTTCACAGATTCATCACTGGTCTTTATCGATGCGTAGTATTCCATTGTGTGAATATACCACACTTATTTACCCATTCACCCGTTGATGGACACCTTGGTTGCTTCCAGCTTTTTGCTATTGTAAACAGACCTTCAGTAAACATGGGTGTCCATATATCTGTTTGTGTGAAGGCTCTTGTTTCTCTAGGGTATATTCCGAGGAGTGGGATTTCTGGGTTGTATGGTAGTTCTTTTTTTTTTTTTATGGTAGTTCTATTTCTAACTGTTTAAGATAACGCCAGATAGATTTCCAAAGTGGTTGTACCATTTTACATTCCCACCAGCAGTGTATAAGAGTTCCAATCTCTCTGCAGCCTCTCCAACATTTATTATTTTGTGTTTTTTGGATTAATGCCAGCCTTGTTGGAGTGAGATGGAATCTCATCGTGTTTTAATTTGCATTTCTCTAATGGCTAATGGTCGAGAACATTTTGTCATGTGTCTGTTAGCTGCCTGAATATCTTCTTTAGTGAAGTGTTCATTTCCTTTGCCCACTTCTTGATTGGGTTGTTTATCTTTTTGTGGTTGACTTTTGACAGAATCATGTAGATTTTAGAGATCAGGCTCTGGTCGGTGATGTCATAGCTGAAAATTCTTTCCCAGTCTGTAGGTGGTCTTTTTCCTCTTTTGGTGAAGTCTTTAGATGAACATAGGTGTTTGATTTTTAGGAGCTTCCAGTTATCTGGTTTCTCTTCATCATTTTTGGTAATGTTTTGTATTCTGTTTACGCCTTGTATTAGGGCTCCTAGGGTTGTCCCTATTTTTTCTTCCATGATCTTTATCGTTTTAGTCTTTATGTTTAGGTCTTTGATCCACTTGGAGTTAGTTTTTGTGCTTGGTGTGAGGTATGGGTCCTGTTTCATTTTTTTGCAAATGGATATCCAATTATGCCAGCACCATTTGTTAAAAAGACTATCTTTTCCCCTGTTAACTGACACTGGGCCTTTGTCAAATATCAGCTGCTTATATGTGGTTGGATTTATATCTGGGTTCTCAATTCTGTTCCACTGGTCTATGTGCCTGTTGTTGTACCAATACCAGGCTGTTTTCACTACTGTGGCTGTATAATAGGTTCTGAAATCAGGTAGAGTGAGGCCTCCCACTTTCTTCTTCTTTTTCAGTAATGCTTTGCTTATCTGAGGCTTCTTTCCCTTCCATATGAAGTTGGTGATTTGTTTCTCTATCACCTTAAAAAATTACGTTGGAATTTGGATCAGAAGCGTATTGTATGTATAGATGGCTTTTGGTAGAATAGACATTTTTACTATGTTAAGTCTTCCTATCCATGAGCAAGGTATGTTTTTCCACTTGAGTATGTCCTTTTGAATTTCTTGTAGTAGAGCTTTGTAGTTTTCTTTGTATAGGTCTTTTACTTCCTTGGTAAGATTTATTCCTAAGTATTTTACCTTCTTGGGGGCTACTGTGAATGGTATTGATTTGGTTATTTCCTCTTCGGTGTTCTTTTTGTTGATGTAGAGGAATCCAAGTGATTTTTCTATGTTTATCTTATAACCTGAGACTGCCAAACTCTTCTTTTAGTTTCCGTAGTTTTCTGGAGGTTTCCTTAGGGTTTTCTGTGTATAAGATCATGTCATCTGCAAATAGAGATAATTTTACTTCCTCCTTGCCAATCTGGATGCCCTTTATTTCTTTGTCTAGCCTAATTGCCCTGGCTAGGACTTCTAGCACGGTGTTGAATAAGAGCGGTGATAAAGGGCATCCTTGTCTGGTTCCCCTTCTCAAGGGAAATGCTTTCAGGTTCTCTCCATTTAGAATGATGTTGGCTGTTGGCTTTGCATAGATGCCCTTTATTATGTTGAGAAATTTTCCTTCAATTCCTATTTTGGTGAGAGTTTTTTTTTTATCATAAATGGGTGTTGGACTTTGTCAAATGCCTTTCTGCATCAATTGATAAGATCATGTGGTTTTTGTTTTTGTTTTATTTATGTGGTGGATTACATTAATGGTTTTTCTGATATTAAACCAGGCTTGCATACCTGGTATAAATCCCACTTGATCAGGGTGAATTATTTTTTTGATATGTTTTTGAATTCTATTGGCTAGAATTTTGTTGAGGATTTTTGCATCTATGTTCATGAGGGATATAGGTCTGTAATTTTCCTTTTTTGTCATGTCTTTACTTGGTTTTGGTAGATGGTGGCTTCATAGAATGAGTTGGGTAGTATTCCGTCATTTTCTATGCTTTGAAATACCTTTAGTAGTAGTGGTGTTAACTCTTCTCTGAAAGTTTGGTAGAACTCTGCAGTGAAGCCGTCCGGGCCAGGGCTTTTTTTTTGTTGGGAATTTTTTGATTACCGTTTCAATCTCTTTTTTTTTATGGGTCTGTTTAGTTGTTCTACTTCTGAATGTGTTAGTTTAGGTAGGTAGTGTTTTTCCAGGAATTCATCCATTTCTTCTAGGTTTGCAAATTTGTTAGAGTACAATTTTTTGTAATAATCTGATATGATTCTTTTAATTTCAGTTGGGTCTGTTGTGATGTGGCCCTTCCCATTTCTTATTCAGGTTATTTGTTTCCTTTGCTGTATTTCTTTGGTCAGTCTAGCCAATGGTTTATCAATTTTGTTAATTTTTTCAAAGAACCATCTTTTGGCTGTGTTAATTCTTTCAATTGTTTTTCTGTTCTCTAATTCATTTAGTTCAGCTCTAATTTTTATTATTTGTTTTCTTCTGGTGCCTGATGGATTCTTTTGTTGCTCACTTTCTATTTGTTCAAGTTGTAGGGACAGTTCTCTGATTTTGGCTCTTTCTTCTTTTTGTATGTGTGCATTTATCGATATAAATTGACCTCTGAGCACTGCTTTTGCTGTGTCCCAGAGGTTTTGATAGGAAGTATTTTCATTCTCATTGCATTCTATGAATTTCCTTATTCCCTCCTTAATGTCTTCTATAACCCAGTCTTTCTTCAGGAGGGTATTGTTCAGTTTCCAAGTATTTGATTTCTTTTCCCTAGTTTTTCTGTTATTGATTTCTAGTTTTATTGCCTAGTGGTCTGAGAAGATGCTTTGTAATATTTCGATGTTTTGGATTCTGCAAAGGTTTGTTTTATGACCTAATATGTGGTCTATTCTAGAGAATGTTCCATGTGCCCTAGAAAAAAAAGTATACTTTGCAGCAGTTGGGTGGAGAGTTCTGTATAAGTCAATGAGGTCAAGTTGGTTGATTGTTGTAATTAGGTCTTCCGTGTCTCTATTGAGCTTCTTACTGGATGTCCTGTCCTTCTCCGAAAGTGGTGTGTTGAAGTCTCCTACTATAATTGTGGAGGTGTCTATCTCACTTTTCATTTCTGTTAAAATTTGATTTATATATCTTGCAGCCCTGTCATTGGGTGCATACATATTTAATATGGTTATGTCTTCCTGATCAATTGTCCCTTTTATCATTATGTAGTGTCCTTCTTTATCCTTTGTGGTGGATTTAAGTCTAAAGTCTATTTTGTCAGAAATTAATATTGCTACTCCTCTTCTTTTTGCTTGTTGTTTGCTTGATATATTTTTTCCATCCTTTGAGTTTTAGTTTGTTTGTGTCTCTAAGTCTAAGGTGTGTCTCTTGTAGGCAGCATATAGACGGATCGTGTTTCTTTATCCAGTCCAAGACTCTCTGTCTCTTTATTGGTGCATTTAGTCCATTTACATTCAGCGTAATTATAGATAAATAAGTGTTTAGTGTTGTCATTTTGATGCCTTTTTATGTGTGTTGTCGACAATTTCATTTTTCCACATACTTTTTTGTGCTGAGACGTTTTTCTTAGTAAATTGTGAGATCCTCATTTTCATAGTGTTTGACTTTATGTTTGTTGAGTTGTTACGTTTTTCTTGGCTTTTATCTTGAGTTATGGAGCCGTTATACCTCTTTGTGGTTACCTTAATATTTACCCCTATTCTTCTAAGTAAAAAACCTAACTTGTAATGTTTTGTATCGCCTTGTATCACTCTCCATATGGCAGTTCTATGCCACCTGTATTTAGTCCCTCTTTTTGATTATTGTGATCTTTTACATTTTGACTTCAGTGATTCCCTGTTATGAGCATTTTTTAAAATTAATCTCAATTTATTTTTGTGATTTCCCTATTTGAGTTGATATCAGGATGTTCTTTTTTGTGACCTCGTGTTGTGCTGGTATCTGATATTATTGGTTTTCTGACCAAACAATATCCTTTAGTATTTCTTGTAGCTTTGGTTTGGTTTTTGCAAATTCTCTAAACTTGTGTTTATCTGTGAATATCTTAATTTTGCCTTCATATTTCAGAGAGAGTTTTGTTGGATATATGATCCTTGGCTGGCAGTTTTTCTCCTTCAGTGCTCTGTATATGTCGTCCCATTCCCTTCTTGCCTGCATGATTTCTGCTGAGTAGTCTGAACTTATTCTTATTTATTCTCCCTTGAAGGTGACCTTTCTTTTCTCCCTGGCTGCTTTTAAAATTTTCTCTTTATCTTTGGTTTTGGCAAGTTTGATGATAATATGTCTTGGTGTTTTTCTTTTTGGATCAATCTTAAATGGGGTTCAATGAGCATCTTGCATAGATATCCTTTCTTCTTTCATGATGTCAGGGAAGTTTTCTGTCAGCAGATCTTCAACTATTTTCTCTGTGTTTTCTGTCCTTCCTCCCTGTTCTGGGACTCCAATCACACACAAGTTATCCTTCTTGATAGAGTCCCCCATGATTCTTAGGGCTTCTTCATTTTTTTTAATTCTTTTATCTGATTTTTTTTCAGCTATGTTGGTGTTAATTCCCTGGTCTTCCAGATTTCCCACTCTGCATTCGAATTGCTCGAGTCTGCTCCTCTGACTTCCTATTGTGTTGTCTAATTCTGTAATTTTATTGTTAATCTTTTGGATTTCTATATGCTGTCTCTCTATGGATTCTTGCAACTTATTAATTTTTCCACTATGTTCTTGAATAATCTTTTTGAGTTCTTCAACTGTTTTATCAGTGTGTTCCTTGGCTTTTTCTGCAGTTTGCCTTATTTCGTTTCTGATGTCTTGAAGCATTCTGTAAATTAGATTTTTTATATTCTGTACCTGATAATTCCAGGATTGTTTCTTCATTTGGGAAAGATTTTGATTCTTTTTTGGGGGGGGGTTGTAGAAGCTGTCATGGTCTGCTTCTTTATGTGGTTTGATATCGACTGCTGTCTCTGAGCCATCACTGGGAAACTTGCTTTTGCAGAAATTCCACTAAAAAAAATGCAGTCAGATCCCTATCAGAACTGCCTTTGGATTATAACCGCCACCTTTTTCCCTGTAAGTATGAAAGTCCCAGATTTGGATCATATATGCTTGGCTGTAGCTGGTTCTGTGTTTTTAGTCCAATTAGGGATGGATTTTTGGTCCCTGGGTTTTTTGTGATTCCTTCTCTCAGGCCAGAAGAGTGGGTTAGGAAAAGACCAAAAGAAAAAAGGGGGGGGAAGCAAAGCCGCCACGGAGCCGGAGCTGTTCTCCCTCTGGCTCAGGAAGTTCCAATGTTAATGAAGCCGACTGGGGAGGGTGGGGGAGGGATCAGAGAGATAGGAGAGTAGCACCTCGGAATATAGCCAGAGTTGTTTGTCTTGCTTGGAATGACTGTTATATCTGGGATTCCCGAGGGACGTTTCGCCTATGTGTGTTGGCTGTGTGGAGATTGCCCCCGGGGGTCTGGCCCGCTGAAGCCACTGTCAGATCCTCCGCTGCCAGTCCAAAACCTAGCCTCAAGGTTCCCCTGCTGGGTGCTGTACTCCCGGCTCCAAAATCAGTCACTGCCTCCCGGGGATTTCTCATCCCGCCAGCTGCGTCACCACGCCACCCCCTGGGGTTAGTTCAGGGGAGTAGGGCTGCGCCCTGCGCTTGTGCCATGACAGCGTCCAATCAAATGCCCGGCGCCATGGTTCCCCGGCTGGGATGCAGCACTCCCAGCTCCAAAACCAGTCACTGCCTCCCGGGGACTTCTCCCACCAGCAGCTTCACCACACCGCCCGCACAGACCAGCTGGGCCCCCTCCTGGGTTCAGTTCAGGGGGGTAGGGCTGTGCCCCTTGTTTGCGCCGTCACAAGATTTATGAGTTCAGCTCCCCTGGGCCCAGATCTAAGTCCGGCGCCAAGGTTACCTGACTGGGATGCTGGCTCCAGGCTCCAAAAACAGTTGCTGCTTCCCCATATTTGTTCGTTTTCCATCTCTAAATCTGTGTTTGTTGTTCAGGGTTCGTAGATTTTTATGTATGTGATCGATTCACTTGATTTTCCGAGTCTTTGTTGCAAGAGGGATCCGGGGTAGCATCTACCTAGTCTGCCATCTTGGCCCCGCCTCCCCATTTCATTTATATTTACAACTCTCCTGGTATAATTTTTTAAACTCTATGATGTCAGAAAATATGCTTTATTTAATTGAAATTATCTGAAATTAGTTGAGTCTTATTTTATGGCCTAGCATATAGTCAAATTTTTTATAAACATTTCATGAACATCTGAAAATTATAAGTGTTGTGTAGTTAAGTACAGTGTTCTAGTTAGTTCAACTTGGTTGAGTTCATTAATCACATAATTTAAATATTCTATACCTTTATTTTATTTTTGCTTTGTATATAATTACTGAGCTATTTAAATCTCCAAAATGCCTATGGATTTTTTTTATTGTCTTTGTAGTACCGTGAATTTCTAATTTCTAAGACTTTGACATCGTGCATACCAATTTGGAATTGTTCTATCTTCTTGACGAATATAACTTTTTGTCATCATGAAAAATATCTATACTGATTTATATTAGTATAGCTGAACCGGCTTTTAAAAATATTTTATCACATTTTTGGTAAAAATATACATAGCAAAACACACTTCCATTTAAAATTTTTCTATAGATAATATTCAGCGACCTTGTTACATTCTTCACATCGTGTCAACATTGTCATTATGTCCATTCTAGTTGTTTCACTCTCATTAACTTAATTCCACTGCCTCACAAACTTCTAATGACAATCCTACTGAAATATAGACACAGATAAATTTTAAATAATGTGACTTCACAATAAAATACCTTATATTATGTTTTAGAGGTCACCAAGTAATAGCAAGCAGAAACAATAACTGCTGAATACACTCATAAAAACTAAAGAATTTGAAAGAATTCACACAAACTATACTGAAGAATGTTTAATAGTTTGATGAAATAAACTTTTCCCAGTGTATTTAAGTACAGATATAAGACTATTGAACAGCAAGAATATTTTTTAAAAATGGGAGTAATTGAAATAATTAAAGTAAAAATTGAGGTAAAAATTAAATATATACGCTACATAGATGATTGACATATTTGTTAATAAATAAAATCAGAAACTATGAGTACATAATATATTAAGTTATTAATGAGTAAGTTGAAAGTTTTATGAAGATTGATATATCCAACGTATTCAAAGTACCTTCCCACAAAATGCTTATTAATTACAAATATAAAACATTACTTTTATGGTGGAGAAGTCTGTCAATCACCACGTTATGCAAGAGATAAGACTCAATGAAAAAATAGGATCACTTCTGTGATTCTGGTGCCAAAAAGTAAATTAATGGAATCTAATCAGGTGAAAACCTCAGAAAAACACAAATCAAGGGACATTATATAGGCTTACCAGAAAGTAATCTCCAACATGCAAGGAAGTTAAGGAAAGACTGAAAAACCATTCTGTATTAAATGAAATTAAAGAGTCATGCTAATCAAATGAAAACATAACTCTGAGCTATTTATACCTCTATAAACTTGTAAAAATTGAATGGGATTGGGATATTGGACGTTATTAATATATCAGTGTTAGTGTGCTACTGTTCTGATATTTATTAAGAACGGATTCATGTTATTATACAGTAGATATTTTCTTTTTTTGTAAGGAATGCACACTGTAGTGTTGAGCAGGAGGTAGGGCATCAAATGATTCAGGAAAAAACAAAAAAAAAATTCTTGCTCTGTATTTGTAACTTTTAAGTTTAAGTTTAAGATGGTTTCAGAATAGAAATAATAATTAATAGGAGCCATTTAAATTTTTTTATTTAAATACTCCTTCTCCAGCCTTAGGGTGGGCCACAATCAAGTTAGTGGAATCTTAATATATTGACTAATGAAGGCAAGAGAAAAGTTCCTGTTTGAGATAAGGTCTCTGACCAGTAGAACGACTCATACAGCCCCAAAACCCAAAAAGAGAAACTGGTTGCTGTTGAGTAGATTCCGACTCATAGTGACCCTATAGGGCAGAGTACAACTGCCCCATAGTGTTTCCAGGAGCGGCTGGTGGATTTGAACCACCGACCTTTTGGCTAGCAGCCAAGCTCTTAACCACTGCGCCTCCAGGGCTTCCAGATAGCTCTGGGGGAGTGGAATATCAAAATCTTGTTGGCATCCCATATAGAGTTTAAATTGTTTCTAGTTATCTTTTGGGAGAGTGTTCCCTTGCTTTGTATTTAAATAAATACACAGCTTTGTGGCTTTTTTTTCCTTGATGTAAGTGGTAGCTCCTGCACACCAGTTTCCACAGATTTCTTTTTCTGTCTTCCCTTTATTTCAATTAATTTCCCTGAGTCTTTTATGAGCAAATTGATAAAAGTGTGGCTTTTGTTAGTGCACAATTGTAAACATAGTCATTCTTTGCTACGAAGAGTGGGTTGCTTTAACCTGAGACCTTTCCTAAAATGCCCTTCTCTTAGAGCATCATTTTCATTTAAGTTTAAATATTTAAGGAAAAAATCAGAAAACCTCTATTTGGTAACCAGAAAGGGCATTGTAATTGAATTTTCTATAATATCTAGGTTCTATGATTTTTGTAGTATATGTGATATTGGGAGATATTCACAGATACATGTACTTTCCAAATCTCCCCTCTGCTTTGAATCCTTCCCACGAAAAGCATTGGAATTAAATTTCTTGTGCAAATAATGGAATGTTTTCTAATATTATAAATGCAATAATATTCAACATCTATTATTTGACTTTTGTTTATAGCATATGTCCTTAAAGGAGAAGGGAAATCAATAAATCCTGCATACGGCAAGTCACCTAGATCATAGGTGAAGGTAGTTCTACAAGTACAATAGTTATAACCATTGGCATCTGGATCATCATACATGCTCTGTGTAGATGCAGTATTCAAAGCTGCCTGATTATATAGGGACTGATATAAACTGTAGCATTATAGGCTTTTTACTATATGTAACTATGATCATTTAGCAGATTTTGAAAAGTAAAAATAGCTTCTGTTTTGCAGGTTTTTAAGAAAGCAGCATATAGACTTGTCACCTAGACACATGATGTTAGCAAAAATTGTTTGATTGACTCAGAGAGTTTCCCTTCCCACTGAGTTAGAGCAAAACTGGGGTTAAAGAAATGGCAGTGCAGATATACATATTTGATAATAAACACTCATGATCACTCAGCTTCTCATCCTTTCAGTAGCCAAGGAGTAGAAGAAAAATTGCTACTATCCTTGTGTTCTGGTTTTGAGATTTACACAAATCAATACTTCAGAATTTTTCTTCAATATTTCTCTTGCTGTCACTCTCTCTCTTTTCCAGAGCAAAATGAAGAGAGAAGGGAGCACTACCTATAAAATATTGGGAAAAAAAGCCACTTGGAAATAGGAGCACTGTACTGTTTTTTTTCTCCAATAGCTATCATTTAAAACACAAAGCAAAATTCTTATAAGAAAATAGATGTGTTTATTGCATTGAGTAGAGAGTGAGAAAAGTGAAATTCAGGGAAAGCTAATAAAATTCTTATATGCAGGAATAGATGAAATTATTTTTATTCATGTGAAAAGTATACATTAATAACCCATGGAATGATTTTAAAATGAATAACGAAAGCATTTTGCAAATGTATTTATTTAAATGCCATATGAAACCTGTAAATTAACTTTGACGTTAAACATAGATGAATGCTTGGATAGCACCTCAATATCTTCCTTCAAATAAAGAGAAAAGCTTTCTTTTCTGTCCTAGACATCTATAGAAGGCCATCATCTACGGAACATAATGTATCCAGTCAGCAATTTAGGCCTATTCATCTGTAGAGAAAAGTCTTATTTATGGATTTAAGAACAATGACATTGAGTGCCAAAAACAATATAGTTAGCATCATAAGTGACTATTGACTACCACTTCTATACTAGTCTTTGAATAACAAAATGATTTTATTAAATTACTTCTAGTTATTAAAACACCTAGATATTAAAATCATCCTCATATTTATACTAAAAAGACAAAATTATTTATTGTGGGCGGCTTAAACAGGGAAAAAAAATATTACTTAAGAATTTACAAATTACCTGAATCCAAGGCAAAGATCAAGTCAGAAAATAATTGATTTTGATTTGTTTTACTTTTCCTGTAGCTACAGTTTTTCTCCCAATTTGTTTAGAATTTTGAAATTACTAACTGTATCTTGAAGATATTTCAAAATGTTAAGTTTAAATGATTATGAGAAGACTAATGATTTGGAACCGGAAAAATACTAATTAGAGAAAATAAGTCAAAGGAACAATGGATCAGTACTGCATTGGAACTAAAGAATTAATGGCATATATTGGAGAAATTCAACTGTAGTTAAGGAAAATATGTAACTACCAATATTTCTATAAGTTTCATCAATTTTTTAAAAATTCATAAAATGAAAATTGTTGAACATACATTGTAAATTGACATTGGAAAAGCTGCCTAGATTTTATAAGGCTTTTTTTGGCAGTAATTTATTAAACACACACAAAAGATACATAGAGAATGCTTTGGTTGACCTACCCTATAATTTTAGGTATCATCTGCCTTGTTAAACTGCAGCAAATATTTACACTTGTTTACATTTCTGGATATCAGATTTTTTTCCTGATGTAGCTTTAAAAAATTGTTTTTTCTGCTTTTGGAGTTGTTTCCTAATTTCAGTTTAATAGGTCTCAAAACTGAAATGAAGAACCAGTCAAGGGAGATAGAATTCATCTCTTGGGACTCACAGATGACCCACAGTTAGCAATTGTGATTTTTATATTTCTCTTTCTCAACTATATTTTGAGTGTGATGGGGAACTTATCCATCATCCTCCTCACCCTACTGCATCCTCACCTCAAGACTCTAATGTATTTCTTCCTACAAAATTTCTCCTTCTTAGAAATCTTATTGACGACAATCTCTATTCCTAGATTCTTGACAACCATTGTGACTAAAAACAAAATCATTTCCTACAATGGTTGTGCATCTCAATTCTTTTTTTCTTTCCTTAGGAGTTACAGAGTTCTACCTTCTGGCTGCCATGTCCCATGACCGCTATGCAGCCATCTGCAAACCCCTGCATTACTCAATCATTATGAGAAGCAAAGTGTGCTACCAACTTCTTCTCAGGTCATGGACAGCTGGCTTTCTGATTACCTTTCCACCGTTGGTCTTGGGACTAAAGCTGGAATTCTGTGCTTCCAAAGTAATTGATCATTTCATGTGTGACACTTCTCCTATCCTGCAGATTTCTTGCACAGACACTCACTTCCTAGAAATGATTTCATTTGTTTCAACAGTTATAGCACTAGTGGTCACACTACTCTTAGTTATTCTTTCCTATATTTTCTATACATATATAATCAAGACCATTCTAAAAATTCCCTCTGCTCGGAAAAGAACAAAAGCTTTTTCCACTTTTTCTTCCCACATTATTGTAGTTTCCCTTACTTATGGTAGCTGTGTCTCCATTTACATGAAGCCATCAGCAAAAGAAAGGGTGACTTTATCCAAGGGTGTAGCTGTTATCTATACCTCAGTTGCCCCTTTACTCAATCCTTTCATTTGCAGTCTTAAGAACAAGCAAATGAAGCAAGCTTTCAAGGATACACTCAAAAAGATTTTCATTTTTTCAAAAAATAAGAAAAAAACTAAAATCTTGACAGAAACAGTGAATATATTTTTTGTTCCTTTTTTCATGTTTACTTAATTTGTCCTTTCAGTAAGTTAAACTTCTTATAGAATTTAAACAAGTCTTTCAGCACAATACATTTTCCTACTTCATCTTTAATAGTTCTTGCAGTGTTAATATTAAGAGTTCCATCTTCAAATTTTCACAAATTTTAACTTTCTTTTAATCCCAAAGACATGCAACTTCAGGGTCGTGAAAAAAAATTACTTATGTATTAATTTCTCCTGTACAAATTTGCCTGGATGAGTGTAATTAGTTTATATGCACTTATTATAGGTATACCTTGTCTTATATACTACACTAGTTATAATTTTTGTCTTCTTTAGAATGATACAGCTTGCTATGGAGAGACAAAGAAACAGTTATCAAACAGTATGATTTCTCTTACAGTAAAGCTTTACACAAAATTGTGTTCTTATAGTAATGAAGGTTTAATTATTTCAGTGTATCAGAAATGGAGCTCAGAAAGGGTAATTCTTATGACAGTTGTGATATATAGGAAAAAAAGAGTAAAATGGTGTTATAGGCATGTGTATAACAACATGCACAATGTTTGAGGCACTAGTCCCTAGTTCAAGTGTCACTAGCTTGATAAGGGGAATGTAGGCTTTTAAGCCAGTCAGCCAGATATAAACCCAGGATAACATGTAAGCCTGGTCAAATTTTAAAACTCTGTTGCTAAGTTTCTCCATTTATGAAACAGATAGAATAATAGTCCTTACTTGTTTATTTTGAGAATGCAATGAAGCAGTATGTATAAAGCAATTTTAGATCAGAACCTGGCCCACAGTGAGTTATCAACAAGGGTTAGCTCCCCTTGGAGGGAAAGCTTGTCTCACTCGGGGTAGTATGTAATAAGGGAAGAAAAAGAGGCAGCTTCAAATCATAAAAAGCTTTTATGACCTAAAATGTATTAGGACTTAATCTGATTGGTCTATAAACCTGAAAATTTAGTGTGAATACATTACCGAGATAAAAATTCCATGTGTCTGTACATAAAATAACTTTTTAAATCACATGGAATAGTTTAGAAACATGGACCGGAGATGATTCTGAGGCTGATTTTTCACAATGTGATCAGATTTTTATATTATAAAGATTGATCTGTTAAATGTGCTGAGAATGGTTTTTTAGATATTTGGAGTTAGGAAGACAGGAGAGAGGATCAACACTTTAAGCTAAATGAGATATTTTAAAGGTCAAAAACACAATAGTGACAGTGGCTTGCAAGCTCAGGGAGCAGACTCCAGAGATGTTTAGGGGAATGAACTGAGGTTAAACTGTTGAACATTTTCATGTCCGGGATAAGTGAAAGAAAGTTATTTTAAAAAAAGGAAAAAGAAAAGACTCCTCTTGGGTTCTCCCTGCTGTCCACTCTGTGCACAAGCACGGAAATGTCTGTCTTTTAAAAAAAAGAAGCTTTCTTAGTATATGTCAGATCAAAAAAAATCACCTATAAAACATATGGGGTTCTATATTGGATATAATTTTTCATCAGAGACATATAAGTGAAGAATTTACTGGGGTGATTGATGGCTGCTGCAGATTAAATTGCATCCGCCCCACCCAAAATGTGTGTCAACTTGGCTAGGCCATGATTGCTAGTAGCATATGATTGCCCACCATTTTGTCATCTGATGTGATTTTCCTATGTGTAGTAAATCCTGCCACTATGAAGTTAATGAGGTGGGATTAGAAGCAGTTACATAAATGAGGTAGGCTCAATCTACAGGATTAGATAGTATGTTGAGTCAATCTCTTTGGAAATATAAAAAGAGAAGCAAGCAGAGAGACAGGGGGACCTCATACCTCCAAGAAAAACCACCAAGAACATAGCACATCATTTGGGCCTGAGATCCCTAAACTGAGAAGCTCCTCGACCAGGGGAAAATTGAAAAAGACCTTCCTGCAGAGCCGACAGAGAAAGAAAGCCTCCCCTGAAGCTGGCATCGTGAATTAGGACTTCTAGACCCCTAGGCTGTGAGAGAATAAATTTCTCTTCATTAAAGCCATCCACATGTGGTATTTCTGTTATAGCAGTGCTAGATAACTAAGACAATGGCATGTCTATTATTTATGTGGCCTGGAATAGAAATCATTTAGTTTTTATTTGTGTTCAAATTTGTTTTACAATCTTTCAAAGCAACAATTTTTAGTCATTTACTTTTCCTTGGCAGAAAGAAGAGTGTTAGTTAGTTCATGTGATTATATTCATCGGCCTAAGAACTTTCACTCACGCAGTTTGTTTTTCAATATACTTTTTAAAAATTACTCGAGCCTTATCAGATAAATTATGGTCAAATATTTTTTTCCATTCTATCCATTACATTTTCATTTTCTTGGTAGTGTCATTTAATGCACAAAACTTTTCATGAAATGGAGAAAAGAATACTTACTTTTAATGTACAAATATGTAATTTGTATGACAATTTCTTTACAAAGAAGGAGCAGGATCAAGATACACTGAACATTATTGAAATTAAGACATTATTCATCTGAATTAGTTGGTTTTATATTAAGATGCTAACTGTAATCTACAAGAAATCATTAAGAAAATAACTTGAAAGATATGCTGTAAAAGACACAATAAATAAATTTAAAGGTACACTAGGATGTACCAATTTAACACAACAGAAGCCAGCAATCCAGGAATAGACTAATAAAAAAGACATAAGTATATTTAAAAAAGGAAGACATAAGTCCTACTTTATCAGTAATTAAATTTAAACAGTGAAACAACTCAATTGAAAGGCAGAGATTGGAAACATAGTCTAAAAAGAGAACATAACCCAAATACATGTCTATTTTTTTTATTATTATTATAGGCACTCTTTAGATTAAAAGACACAAATAGATTGAAAATAGGATTTAAAAGATAGGCCATGTATTCCGGATTGAAAGTGTCTCCGAAATATATATGTTGAAGTGCTAAAAATTGTACCTGGAAGTTGTGGCCTTGTTTGGGAAAATAGCGCTATTCTTGGAAGATAAAAGAAAAACCTTCGCCATCCTGTTGATTATAACTCATAGTGACCATATAGGACAGAGCAGAACTACCCCATAGTGTTTCCAAAGAGCAGCTGATGATATTGTCACTTAAGCCATACCAGAGTAGGATAAGTCCTATTCCATTCTGAGTGGTATCTTAAAAGGAGATAACAGACAGGGAGCTGGAAAGAAACACACAGAGTAAGACAGATGCCAGGTGATAATGGAGGCAGACACATCTATAAGCATCCATAAGCATGCCAAGAATTGCAAAGGGCTACAAGAAGCTACAAGGAGCCCTTATGGTGCAGTAGCTAATAGCTCAGCTCCTAACCAAAAGGTCAGCTGTTGGAATCCACCAGCTGCTCTTTGAAAACCCCATGAGAAAGTTCCGCTCTATCCCATAGGGTTGCTATGAGTTGGAATTGACCCAACGGCAACAGTTTCTTTTTTTAGCTGCAAGAAGCTGAGACAGGAAGGACCTTTCCGTAAAACAAACAGAGAGAGAGTTCATAGACCCATTAATGAATTTGGGCCTCTAGCCTTCAGAACTGAGACAATAAATTCTGTTCTTCAAAGCCATTTACTTTGTAGTATTTTGTTATGGCAGCACTAGGAATCTAACATGCCAAGTGAGCAGTAGCCAAAAAAAAAGAGCTGGGTTGCCTATAATAACACTTGACGTATTAGACTTTAAGACAAAAAAGTTACAGGATACAAATAATATTTTCCAATTATAAAGTGTCAATCTATTGGGCAGAATAAACAATTATAAACATGTATTCACCTAACATTTCACAATAATAGAGACTTCAATAACTCATTTTCAATAATGGACATAAAACTAGGCAGTATACATGGGACATACTCCAGAGTGACCATATACCAGACTATAAAACAAACACACAAAAAAACCTAAATAATATAAAATAATTGAAATAATACAAAATATGTTCTTTGACCAAAATACAACTAAATTAGAAATCAACAATAGAAGGAAATATAAGAAAATCACAAATATATGTAAATTAAACAGTACACTCCTAAATAACAAATGAGCCAAAGAATAAATCACAAGGAGAGTTTAAAAATAATATTTTTAGATAAAAGGAAGTGAAAAACAGCATGCTAAAACATACGGATTGCAGCTTTAGAATCGTTTATAGAGAAATTAATAGCTCCAAGTGCCTATGTTAAAAAGGAAGACAGATCTCAAATCAATAAGCAAATGTTTTACCTTTGGAAACAAGAAAAAGAAGAGTAAAATGGCACAAAACAAACAAAAAAGAGAGTACATATTATATGATTTTATTCACATGAAATTCTAGTAAATGAAAACTAATTGTAGATCTATTGTTGCCTGTATAAATATAGATGTGGGTGTTAATATTGATGTAGACATATATAAAAATATTTGACTTAATAACTATATATATATTTTTTGTGACACCAAAACGTTCACGAATGAGAGGACAATACAAGAGTCTCAAATCTTTGATTAAAATATATTTATTGAGTATAAATTATGTCACCTTCACCAGACACTAGAGATATAAATATAAAACAACCAAGGCCTGTTTCTTCCAGATTAGGTAGTAATTTAACAGAAACAGGTTTATGTACAAATAATTTCAGTAGAGTAAGCTAAGAGGACAAAGTTTTGGGAGAGCAAAGAGAAGATAGCACCTAATCTTGGCTTTACACAAAGGGAAGATTTCAAGGATTTTATTAAATTTCGACCAAACCTTAAAGAAAAGTATGGGTGTATATGGGTGTGTATTTGTGTGTATGTGTGCACGTCTGAAAATGCCTAGTGTTTACAGGAATAAATGAAAGATTTGATGATGTTAGCGCAAATGTTGCACAGGGCCTTGGTTCTGGGTTGCACAGGGTTAGTTTAAGAACAACAAAAAGGAGAAAACTGATCTCCCAGCACTTGTCCAAAATAATTTTCTACAATAATGGAAATGTTCTATAATCTGTGCTGCCTGATACATTAGCCACTAGACACATGTGGCTACTGATCATTTTAGATACGGCTAGTGTGACTAAGGAACTGAATTGCTATTTTATTTCATTCATATTTAAATTTAAATAACCACAAAAGTAACTTACTCCTGAGCAAGGCCGATACTTGGTTATTAGCTCAAATTCAAATAATATTACTGTTCTAAAGATGAAGCACAGGACATTCTGGAAACATGTAAGAGTTTGAGAGAATCCGAGAAGACTTCTCCAAGAGAGTGCAATTAAAGTACAAATGAATTGAGGTACCAGAGAAACCACCTTTAGCAGACAGAAGAACATATGTAAATGTCCTGAAGGAGAAGAGAAAGTGTCAGATTGTTAAAGAAACAAACAACAAATAACGAGTATCTCAAAATGACAAAAGTGAGGGACATGCTCATCGATAGGCAGACTCAACATTGTGAAAATATCAATTCTAACCAAAGCAATCCACAAATACAAAGCAATTCTCATCCAAATACCAACAGCATTCTTCAAAGAGACGGAAAAACTAATCATTAACTTTATACGGAAATGAAAGAGCCCCCACATAAGTAAAGTACTATTGAAGAAGAATTCACTAGGAAGACCACTACCTGGCCTCAGAATCTACTGTACGGCTACGGTAGTCAGAACAGCCTAGTACTGGTACAATGACAGCTACATTGACCGGTGGAACAGAATTGAGAACCCAGGTGTAAATCCATCCACCTACAATCACCTGATCTTGGAAAAGGGCCCAAAGTCCATCAAATGTGGAAAAGACAGTCTTTTTAACAAATTCTGCTGGCAAAACTGGATGTCCCTCTGCAAAAAAATGAAACAGGGCCCATACCTCACACTACACACAAAAACTAATTAAAAATGGATTAAACATCTAAATATAAAATCAAAAACCACAAAGATCATAGGAGAAAAATAGGATCAAGGCTAGAGGCCCTAATACATGTCATTAACAGGATGAAAACCATAACTAACAAGACACAAACTCTAGAATATAAGTTAGATTACTGGAATCTTCTAAAAATTAAACACTCATGCTCATCAAAAGACTTCACCAAAAGAATAAAAAAAGAACTTAGACTTGGAAAAATCTCTGCCTATGACAAATTCAACAGAAGCCTAATCTCTAAAATCTCCAGGAAAATCCAATACCTCTACAACAAAAAGACAAATAATCCAATTAAAAAATGGGCGAAGGAAATTAACAGACACTTCACCAAAGAAGGCACTCAAGTGACTAACAGACACATGAGGAAATGACCGTGATCACCAGCCAATAGAGAATTGGAAATTGATACTACAATGAGATATCATTTCACCCCAACATTACTGCCGTAAAAAATAAATAAATAACAATGTTGAAGAATTTGTGGGGAGACTGGAACTCTTATGCACTACTGGTGGGAATGCAAAATGGTACGACCATTTTGGAAAACGATACGGCACTTCTTTAGAAAGCTAGAAAGAGAATACCATAAGATCCAGCAATCCCACTCCTAGAAATATATCTTAGAGAAATAAGAGCTGTCACATGAATAGACAAATGCATACCCATGTTCACTGCAGCATTTTTCACAATAGCAAAACGTTTGCTCATAAAATACTCGAGGGGATTAAATGAAATAAAAGGAAAAAAGAAAAAGAAATCTGTGGAGACTGGTGTTCCTGTCTACCAATTACGTACAAAAAAAAAGGAGAGAGAATTGTCAATTCCTTTAAGTACAAAACTGAGGGGACATTCTCCCAAAAGATAACCAGAAATGATTTAAACTCTATATGTCAACAGCATTCTGGTATTCCACTCCCATGGGTCATAAATTGTTTAGAAATTTATCTATGTCTATATCTGAATTGTAATAAGAGAATTGTCCTTCACAGTTGCTCAGTAACTGGCTGCTCATCACTCGGACCCTATGTTAAATACATTTTGACATGGTGATATTTAAGTTACGTGGTGGTATGCAATCTACTCTCAACTCCCATGGGGCTATTGAGGTCAGATGTTTAACTCGAAAAGGAACTTTTGTCTCCATTAGGCAATATATTAAGATTCTGTTACCTTGGTTGTTTCCCATCCCAATACTTGAGAAAAAAAATATGTTGTTGTTGTTAGCTGCCATCGTCACTATGAGTCAGAATTGACTCGATGGCAATGTTTTTTGTTTTTTGTTTTTTTTTTAATAGTGATACCATGTACAAAAGGGCGAGAAGCTGCCCGGTCCTGTGCCATCCTCACAATCATTGCCATGTTTGAGCTCATTGTTGTAGTCACTGTGTCAATCCATGTCTTTGAGGGTCTTCCTCTTTTTCACTGACCCTTTACTTTATCAAGCATAATGTCCTTCACCAGGGACTGATCCCTCCTGATAACATATCCAAAGCACGTGAAAGAAAGTCTTGGCACCCTTGCTTCAAAAAAGTATTCTGGCTGTACTTCTTCCAAGATAGATTTGTTCATTCTTCTGGCAGTCACTGGCATATTCAATATTCTTCACCAACACCTAATTCATTGTCCAGCTTTCACATTCATATGAGGTCATTGAAAATACCATAGCTTCGGTCAGGCACACCTTGGTCTTCAAAGTGACATCTTTGCTTCTTAACACTTTAAGGAGGTCTTTTGTAGCAGATTTGCCCAGAGCAATACTGTTAAACATATAATATGAGATATTTCATTCTGAGATCATATTGTTTAGAAATTTATCTATGTCTGTATTTGAATACTAAGAGAATTGTCCTTCACGGTTGCTCAGTAACTGTGTATTCTGGCTGCTCATCACTCGGACTCCATGTTAACTCAATTTTGAGATGGTGATATTTAAGTTACACGGTGGTGTGCAATTTACTTCCAAATATATCTAAGTGTGGGGATGAGAATAGAAATTTTAAGAAAAGCTCTTTTATTTCCCTTCCACAGACATCTATGGTCAAGGGAAGTCATGGTCCTCATTTATCTTTGATGTAGCTTTTTCTTACTGGGTTTTTTAAGAAAATAATTCTCCTGGTCCCAGCTTGATATCTCTGCATGTGCAATAACTAACCACTGTGCATGGGACTTAATTTGGCTTCCTTTCCACATTGTGTGAGTAAAGTCGAATACCTATATCAACACCTTTTTTGTGTCTGTTACCTGTATTGACCTTTTTCAGAACTCATTCACAATATCTTTCTAGATGGTGCAGATTTCTCTTACTTTTCCAGTAGCTCAATCATTCATCTTACACCATATATATACATATAAAACCAAATCAAACCAGTTGCCCGTGAGTCAATTCCAACTCATAGTGACCCTATAGAACAGAGTTGAGTTGCCCCATAGTGTTTCTAAGGCTCTAAATCTTTGTGGAAGCAGACTGCCACACCTTTCTCCTGTGGAATAGGCTAGTGAGTTCAAATTGCTTACCTTTTGATTAGCATCAGGGCCCTTAACCACTGTGCCACCAGAACTCATATATAGGTGTGTATATATATATAAACCCAGCAGAGCTCATATATACATATATTTATGTACACACACACACACATACATATAAAATATATATATATATAAAAAAAAATATATACCCACACAAAAATACAAGTATATTTTTTATTTCTTTCATCAATTTGAGGCTTTTTGTGCCAGAGATATATTTTTCAAATTACCTGCTGTCTCAGCTATCTAGTGCTGCTATAACAGAAGTACCACAAGTGGATGGATGGCTTTAACATAGAGAAATTTTTTCTCTCACAGCTATAACAGAAGTACCACAAGTGGATGGATGGCTTTAACATAGAGAAATTTTTTCTCTCACAGCTATAACAGAAGTACCACAAGTGGATGGATGGCTTTAACATAGAGAAATTTTTTCTCTCACAGCATAGCAGGCTAGAATTCCGAATTCAGGGTGCTAGCTCCAGGAGAAGGCCTTCTCCCTCTGTTGGCTCTGGGGGAAAGTCCTTGTCATCAATATTTCCCAGTCAAGAGATCCTAAGCACAGGGAACCCCGGTCCAAAAGATACTCTATTCTCCTGGCTCTTGTTTCTTGGTGGTATGATGTCTGCCTGTCTCTCTGCTTGCTTCTCTCTTTTATATCTCAAAAGAAGTTGACTTAAAACACAACCCAGTCTTGTAGATTGAGACCTTCCTCATTAACATAACTGCCACTAATCCTACCTCACTAACATCATAGAGGTAAGGTTTACAGTGTGTAGGAAAATCACATCACTCGACAAAATGGTGGACCATCACACAATACTGGCAATCATGGTCTAGCCAAGTTGACACACATTTTTGGTGGACACAATTCAACCCATAACATCTGTCGCATTTTAAGAAGTGAAAGACCCTTCTCCTTCCTTAAGTTTTTAAGTCTGGATATTTTATTAAAAATATTGTTTACTAGATGGTGCCCGGCCAAAACCGATGACTGCCCTGACAGGGAGCACAACAGAGAACCCCTGAGGGAGCAGGAGAACAGTGGGATGCAGACCCCAAATTCTCATAAAAAGACCAGACTTAATGGTCTGACTGAGACTAGAAGAATCCCGGAGGTCATGGTCCCCAAACCTTCTCTTGCCCCAGGGCAGGAACCATTCCTGAAGACAACTCATCAGACATGGAAGGGACTGGACAATGGGTTAGAGAGAGATTCTGATGAAGAGTGAGCTACTTGTATCAGGTGGCCACTTGAGACTGTGTTGGCATCTCCTGTCTGGAGGGGAGAT
This sequence comes from Loxodonta africana, assembly GCF_030014295.1. Lineage (NCBI taxonomy): Eukaryota > Metazoa > Chordata > Mammalia > Proboscidea > Elephantidae > Loxodonta > Loxodonta africana. Next base: position 40,220 of record NW_026974992.1, on the reverse strand, counting down.
GGGAGGGTAGAGAGTTTTAGAAACTGGTAAAACGGTCACGAAAGGAGAGACTGGAAGGAGGGAGTGGGCTGGCTCATTAGGGTGAGAGTAAATGGGAGTATGTAGTAAGGTGTATGTAAGCTTATATGTGACTGACTTGATTTGTAAACTTTCACTTAAAGCACAATAAAAATTATTTTTTAAAAAATCTATTATGCTACAGTTTATATGTATCCCTGTATATTCAGGCAGGTTTGAGTACTGCATCTACATATAGAAAATATGTGATGCCTGAGATGTCAATGGTAATTACCATTGTATTTGTAGAGTTGTCTAATTTTATTATCTAGACATTTATTCCAAATTACAAGTGACTTGCCATATGCAGGGAGTGTGGATACTCTTTTTCCCCTAAGGGCATATGGTATAAACAAAAGTCAAACAATAAATGATGAATATTATTGCTTTTGTAATATTAGAAAACATTCAATTATTTGAATAAGAACTTTAATTCCAGTGTTTTTCTTGAGAAGGATTTAAGTCAAAGGGGCAATTGGGAAAGTATACCCATCTGTTAATATTTCCCAATTTCACATACTCTACAAAAATCACAGGACCAGGATACTATCGATAACTCAATTAGAATATGCTTTCTAATTGCCAGATAGAATTTTTCTCTACTTTTTTCCCTTAATTACTTAAACTTAAATGAAAATATGCTTTTCTAAGAGAAGGATATTTTAGGAACGCTCTCAGATTAAAGGAACCCACTTTTCATAACAAAGAATGACTATGTTTGCAATTGTGCACAAAATTGCACACTTGCTACAGTTTTATCAGTTTGTTCATAAGAGACTCAAGGGAGTTAATTAAAATAAAAGGAAGGAAGAAAAAGTAATCTCTTATGGAGACTGGTGTTGAGGATCTACCAATTACATATAATAATAATAAGCTAAAAATTGTAAATTGCTTTAAATACAAATCTGAGGGGACATTACTCCAATAGATAACTAGAAATGATTTAAACACTACATAACATGTCAACAAGATTCTGATTCTTCACTACCCTGAATCTTTATGAATCACTCTTCTGATCAGAGGTTTTATCTCAAACAGGAAACATTTTCTGGACTCCATTACGCAATATATTAAGATTCTGTTAGCTAGATTGTTGCCCAACCAAGTACTTGAGAACAAATATTTGTGTTCTTGTTAGTTACTATCAGTTGGTTGCGACTCAGCGACATCACGTACAACAGAAAGAAACATAGCCTATCTTTCCCCATTCACAAAATCACCGCTATGTTTGAGCCCTTTTTTGCAGCTGCTGTGTCAATCCATCTAGTTGAGAATCTTCTTTTTCTCTGACCCTCTACTTTTCCAAGCATGATGTCCTTCTCAAGGTACTGGTCCCACCTGATAACATGTCCAAAGCACGTGAGATAATGTGTCACCATGCTTGCTTCTAAGGGGCATTCTGGCTGAACTTGTTCCAAGAAGGATTTGTTCATTCTTCTGTCAGTCCGTGGTATTCTTTGCCAACACCATAATTCAAAGTCATCAATTCTTCTTTGATCTTCCTTATTCAGCCTCCTGGTTTCGCCTGCATATGAGGTGATTTAAAATACTATGGCTTGGGTCAGACACATCTTGGCCCTTAAAGTAACATCTTTGTTTTGAACACTTTAAAGAGGTATTTTGCAACAGATTTTCCCAGTACAATGCATCCTTTGATTTCTTGACTGCTGCTTCCATGGGCATTACTGTGAATCCAAGTAAAATGAAATCCTTGACAACTTCAATCTTTTCTCCATTTATCATGATACTGCTAATTGGTCCAGTTGTGAAGAGTTTTGGATTTGGGTTTTTGTTATTGTTGTTGTTTTTTATTTTGAGGTGTAATCCATACTGAAGGCTCTAGTCTTTGATATTCATCAGTAAGTGCTTGAAGTCCTATTGGCTTTCAGCAAGTAAGGTCATGTCCTCTGCATATCACAGGTTGTTAATGATTCTTCCTCCAATCCAGATGTCACATTCTTGTTAATATACTCCATCTTCTTGGATTATTTGCTCAGCATACAGATTTAATAAATATGGTGAAAGGATATGACCCTGATATACACCTTTTCTGACTTTAAACGTTGCTGAATCCCCTTGTTCTGTTTGAACAACTGCCTCTTGGTCCACGTACAGTTTCCTTATAAGCACAATTAAGTGTTCTGGAATTCCCATTCTTTATAGTGTTATCCATAATTTGTTATGATCTACACAGCAACGATAACCCTTGTTTTATGTCCTCTTCTTAGTCCAGTTTGAATTTCTGGCAGTTCCCATAATGTACTGTCGCCACTGCTTTTGAATAATCTTCAGCAAAATTTTACTTGTGTGTGATATTAATGATATTGTTTGATAACTTCCACTTTCTGTGGGATCACCGTTCATTGGAATGGGCACTTTTGTTTGGCCAGGTAGCTGTCTTCCAAATTTCTTGGTATAGACAGGTGAACACCTCTAGTACTGCATCCATTTGTTGAAACAACTCAATTGGTAGTCCTTAATTCCTGGACCCTTTTTTCTTAATGCCTTCAGTGCAGCTTGGACTTCTTCCTTCACTACCATTGGTTCTTGGCCATATCCTGCCTCCTAAAATGGTTGATCATTGACCAATTCTTTTTGATACAGTGGGTCTGTGTATTCCTTCTATCTTCTTTTGATGCTTCCTCCATTGTTCAGTATTTTCCCAGCAGAATCCTTCAATATTGCAACTCAAGGCTTGAATTTATTCTTCAGTTCTTTCAGCTTGAGAAATGCTGAGTGTGTTCTTTCCATTTGGTTTCTAATACCATGTCTTTGTACATTTCCCTATAATACTTTACTATGTCTTCTCAAGCCACCCTTTGAAATCTTCTGTTCAACTATTTTACTTCATCATTCCTTCCATTCACTTTAGCTACTCAAAATTCAAGAGCAAGTTTCAGAGTCTCTTCTGACATCCATTTCGATCTTTCCTTTTTTTTAATGAACTTTTACTGAGCTTCAAATGAACGTTTAAAAATCAAGTCAGACTGTCACATATAAGTTTATATACACCTTACGTAGTACTCCCACTTGCTCTCCCCCTAATGAGTCAGCCCTTCCAGTCTCTCCTTTCATGACAATTTTGCCAGCTTCCAACTCTCTCTATCCTCCCATCCCCCCTGCAGACAGGAGATGCCAACACAGTCTCAAGTGTCCACCTGATATAAATAGCTCACTCTTCATCAGCATCTCTCTCCTACTCATTGTCCAGTCTCTTTCATGTCTGATAAGTTGTCTTCGGGAATGGTTCCTGTCCTGGGCCAACAGAAGTTTTGGGGACCATGACCGTTCGGGTTCCTCTTGTCTCAGTCAGACCATTAAGTATGGTCTTTTTGTGAGAATTTGGGGTCTGCATCCCACTGATCTCCTGCTCCCTCAGGGGTTCTCTGTTGTGCTCCCTGTCAGGGCAGTCATCGGTTGTGGCCAGGCACCATCTAGTTCTTCTGGTCTCAGGATGATGTAGGTCTCTGGTTCATGTGGCCCTTTCTGTCTCTTGGGCTCTTAGTCATCGTGTGATCTTGGTGTTCTTCATTCTCCTTTGATCCAGGTGGGTTGAGACAAATTGATGCATCTTAGATGGCCACTTGTAAGCATTTAAGACCCCAGATGCCACATTTCAACGTGGGATGCAGAATGTTTTCATAATAGAATTATTTTGCCAATTGACTTAGAAGTCCCCTTAAACCATGGTCCCCAAACCCCAGCCCTTGCTCGATATTTTTCTATTACTGACAGCATTGTACTACAGGATAGATCTTGAAATGTTCTTTTTGAAGATGAATGTCATGCTGTTCCTCTTTAATTTTTCATTCCTGGCATAGTAGACCATACGATTGCCTTAACCCAAACAGCAACTACTAGTTCTTTTCAGCTATCTAATGCCTAGGATATTGATCATTATACATTTCATATAATTTTTGTTGACTTTCAATTTCCCTAGATTCATACTTCATAAATTCCATACTGATTATTAGTGGATGTTCACAGCTGGTTCTTCCAATTCTGAGTCATGCCATATCAGCAAATGAAGGTCCTGAAAGCTTGACTCCATCTACGTCATTAAGGTCGAGTGTACCTTGAGGAGGCAGCTTTTCCCCAGTCACACTCTGAGTGCCTTCCAACCTGAGGTGCTTGCAATCTTCCAGCATTATATGAGACAATCTTCAGCTGTTATTCATAAGTTTTTCACTGTCTAATTTTTTTCACAAGTGGTTATTTAGGATGACACAAGCCTAGTAGAACGACAAGCCTAGTGGTACGATTATCAATATGATAGCAATTTTTACAACGTACTGAAACATCTTTTCTCTTGACCTTTTCTTTTGATAAATTACGAGCATTTTGTGAGCAAAGAGAACATTTTGCTCAGAATTGCCTGCCAAATGGCTTGATGTAGATCACTCAGTCAGTAAAATGTTTGTTAAATGAATCAACAAATGGATGGAAGAATTTTGAATTGAGATGACACTGTCTCTGTGAGTTTCAATGACTCTGCGTACCTGAATCTAAAAGTTCCACCCAACCTCCTTTGGCAACAGAAGCATCCCTCTTCCTCTACCTCATGAGATTGGTCATGTATTATTTAGAACTCACTGATTACCTCACCTGAAGTAGTTACCTTTAAAATTCTTCTTATGAGTGTATTTACCACTCCTAGACTGTCTTTAAGTGTATAACATGTATCAGGCCTGCCATTATCCATGGGATGAAAAATTCTTACTTAGAAGGAGAGCATAGATATTAAAAGTTTTACAATATTTTTCTCATTAATTTGATCATAAATATGAAAAATTATTTTGAAATGGATTCTCATAACAAAAGTCAGGGAAGGAAACACATGATTTTACACTGAGCTCATTGTATTAAAATGAGTGTATTTATCAGAAACCCTGGATTCACTAGGCCACCTTAAGTAGGTAGGAAGGATTCTAGTGGATTTATCAGGTGGTTAATAATCTGATGACTCAAGGGTAACCTACAACAAAAGAAGTAAAATGTCATAAACACCTCAATATACAGTTTTAACTGATGAGATATGTTTGTTAGAATGCATTCATCACGTTCAAGCTATTCATTAACCTCAAAATTATGTTCCCTACCAGGTGGCTATTATGCAAAGGCAAATCTGTTAGAGGTCTGACTGTAATTGTTTCAGCTGTGTGATGGAGAGGCAGGTTTTGGAGGTCTGATACTGCTCTACTTATTAAACAGAGCCTTCACCTACCCACAGTACAGACTGGAGGGCTGAGGCTTAATCCATGCCACCTAGCACCACGCGAAAGGGGTCTGAGGATAATGGTGCCTACCAGTCATTAAGGATATAAGCATTGGGGCCTAAGGCACAGCTTAAGAGCCCACCCAACAGAGCACTCTAGAGAACAGAGACGCTACATCCTCACTGACACTTGGGGGAAAGCTGCCAGCACCCTACCCTCCTCAGGGTGCGACCCCCTGCCGCTACCAGAAACCAGTGTATACAACCATCACCACTACTCCTCTAAGATAGTAGGTGAGAGCTTAAACCACACAGTAGGTGGCTGACTGTCAGGACACCTGAGCTGATTCTATTAAAGAACAGTGAATGGACTCATAGGCTTATATACCCGGTAACAGTTCTAACCATCTGGTAACAGGATATTAGTGCTTCAAGGGCTCCAAAGACCAAGTTAGCGTACTCTAGTAGCCTATCTGAGTATATCGAAACAAAATAAAACAAAAAGGACACTGTGAGCAAACATAAAATAAATTATTACAATAACTTACAGATGGCTCAGAGACAGCAGTCGTTATCAAATCACATAAAGAAGCAGACCATGATTGCTTCTACAAATTCCCAAAATAGAGAATCAAGGTCTCTCCCAGAGGAAGAGGTATCCTGGAATTGCCAGATGTAGAATACAGAAGATAAGCACACAGAATACTTCAAGACTTCAGGGACAACATCAGGAATGAAATCAGGCAATGTACAAAAAAAGCCAAAGAACACACAGATAAAGGAGTTGAAGAAATTAAAAAGATTATTCAAGAACATAATGAAAAATTTAATAAGCTGCAAGAATCCATAAGAATCCACAGAGAGACAGCATTCAGAAATCCAAAAGATTAACAATAAAATGACAGAATTAGACAAATCAATAGGAAGTCAGAGAAGCAGAATTGAGGAATTGAAATGCAGAATTGTGGAGATGGCAGATAAGGCACTTGGCACCAATGTAGTTGAAGAAAAATCAGATAAAAGAATTTACAAAAATGAAGAAACACTAAGAATCAAGTAGGACTCTATCAAGAACAACTTGTGTGTGATTAGAATTCCAGAAGAGGAAGGGAGAACAGAAAATACAGAGAGAATTATTGAAGATTTGTTGGCAGAAAACTTCCCTGACATGGCGGAAAATGATAGGATATCTATCCAAGATGCTCATCGAACCACATAAAAGGCAGATCCCAAAAGAAAATCATCAAGACATATTATCATCAAAATTGCAAAACCAAAGATAAAGAGAAAATTTTAAGAGCAGCCAGGGATAAATGAAAAGTTACCTACAAAGCAGAATGACTACGAATAAGTTCCGACTACTTGGCAGAAAACATGCAGGCAAGAAGGCAATGGGATGACATACACACAGCACTGAAGGAGAAAAATTGCTAGCCAAGAATCATATATCCAACAAACCTCTTTCTCAAATAAGAAGGGGAAATTAAGTCATTTAGAAATAAACACAAGCTTAGAGAATTTGCAAAAACCAAACCAAAACTACAAGAAATACTTAAGGGAATTCTCTGGATAGAAAGTCAATAATGTCAGATATCAACACAACACAAGGCCACAGAACAGAGCATCCTGATATCAACTAAGACAGGGAAATCAGAAAAATGAAATAAGATCTTAAAAAATGCTCAAAACATGGAATCACTGACATCATTATGTAAAAGATGATAAAAATCAATAAAGAGGGATGAAATACAGCAGGCATAAACCTTCCACATGGAGAGAAAATCAAAGCAATGTAGGGGGATACAAAGTAGGTTCATACTTAGAAAAACAGGGGTAAATATTTTAAAAACATTTTTTTAAGGTAACCACAAATAAGACTAACAATCCGAAACTTCAAAATAAAAAAACCAAGATAAACATAAAGACTCAGCAAAAACAAATTCATCTACAACGAAGAAGACAAACACACAATTTACAAAGAGAAAGTTCTCAGCACAAAAAAGTAAGCGGAAAATGAAACTGTCAACAATACAGAAAAATGCATCAAAATGACAACACTACATTCATACCTATCTATAATTACACTGAATGTAAATGGACTAAATGCACCAATAAAGAGACAGAGAGTCACAGATTCGATTAAAAAAACATAACCCAGCTATATGCTGTCTACAAGAGACACATCTTAGACTTAGAGACACAAACTAAAACTCAAAGGATGGAAAAAACACATCCAGCAAACAACAATCAAAAACAAGCAGGAGTGGCAATATTAATTTCTGACTAAACAGACTTTAAAGTTAAATCCACCACAAAGGATAAGGAAAGACACTATCTAATGATTAAAGGGACAATTTACTAGGCAGATATAACCATATTAAATACATATGCACGCAATGACAGGGCTGCAAGATACATAAAACAAACTCTAACAGCATTGAAAAGTGAGATAGACAGCTCTGCAATTATAGTAGGAGACTTCAACACACCACATATGGTGAAGGATAGGACATCCAGTAAGAAGCTCAGTAAAGACACAGAAGATCTAAATGCCACAATCAACGAACTTGACCTCATAGACATACAGAAAACTCCACCCAACAGCTGCAAAGTATACTTTCTTTTCTAGTGCACATGAAATATTCTCTAGAACAGACCACATATTAGGTCATAAAGCAAGCCTTAGCAGAATCCAAAACATCGAAATATTACAAAGCATCTTCTCAGACCATAAGGCCATAAAAGTAGAAGACAAAAACAGAAAAACCAGGGAAAAGAAATCAAATATTTGGAAATGGAACAATACCCTGCTCCAAAAAGACTGGATTATAGAAGACATTAAGGAGGGAATAAACAAACTCATAGAATCCAATGAGAATGAAAACACTTCCCATCAGAACCTTTGGGATACAGCAAAAGCAGTGCTCAGGGGTCAATTGATGTCAATAAATGCAAACATACAAAAAGAAGAAAGGGCCAAAATCAAAGAACTGTCCCTAGAACTTGGACACAAAGAAAGAGAGTAAAAAAAGAAACCCTCAGGAACCAGAAGAAAACAAATAATAAAAATTAGAGCAGCATTAAATGAATTAGAGAACAGAAAACAATTGAAAGAATTAACAAACAAAAAGCTGGGTATTTGAAAAAATTAACAAAATAGGTAAACCATTGGCTAGACTGACAAAAGAAAAACAGGAATTAACCCAAATGAGAAATGAGATGGGTGATATTACAACAGACCCAACTGAAATTAAAAGAATCATATCAGATTACTATGAAAAATTGTACTCTACCAAATTGGAAAACCTGGAAGAAATGGATGAATTCCTAGAAACACACTATGTACCTAAACTAACACAAACACAGGTACAAGAGCTAAACTGACAGATAACAAAAGAAGAGATTGAGAAGATAATCAAAAAACTCCCAACAAAAAAAGTCCTGACTCTGACAGCTTCACTGCGCGGTTCTACCAGACTTTCAGAGAAGAGGTAACTCCACTACTACTAAAGGTATTTCAGACCATAGAAGAGGACGAAATACTCCCAAACTCAATCTATGAAGCCAGCATATCCCTGATACCAAAATGAGCTGAAGACACCACAAAAAAGAAAATTACAGAACTGTATCCCTCATGAACTGATTCGCAACAATTCTCAAAAAATTCTAGCCAATAGAATTCAACAACATGTCAAAAAAATAATTCACCATGACCAAGTGGGATTCATTCCAGGTATGCAGGGATGGTTCAACATTAGAAAAACAATTAATGTAATCCACCACATAAATAAAAAAAGACAAGAATCACATGATTTTATCAATTGATGCATAAAGGGCATTTGACAAAGTTCAACACCCATTCAGGAGAAAAACTTTCAGCAAAATAGGAATAGAAGGAAAATTCCTCAACATAATAAAGGGCATTTATACAAAGTCAACAGCCACCATCATCCTAAATGGAGTGAGCCTGAGGATAATTCCCTAGAGAACAGAAACCAGACAAGGACGCACCTTATCACCAGTCTTATTCAACATTGGGCTGGAAGTCCTAGCCAGAGCAATTAGGCTACAAAAAGAAAATGAAGGGCATCCAGATTGGAAAAGAAGAAGTAAAAGTAACTCTATTTGCAGATGACATGATCTTATACACAGAGAAACCTAAAAAAATACTCAAGAAAACTACTGAAACTGATAGAAGAGTCAAGCAGAGTATTGGGATACAAGGTAAACATACAAAAATCAATTGAAATCCTCTACACCGACAAAAAGAACATCAGAGAAGAAATCACCAAATCAAACCACTTACAGTAGCCCCCGACGAGATAAAATACTTAGGAATAAATCCAACCAGAGACGTAAAAGACCTATACAAAGAAAACTACAAGACACTACTGCAAGAAACCCAAAAAGACTTTCATAAGTGGAAAAACATACCTTGCTCATGGATGGGAAGACTTAACATTGTAAAAATGTCTGTTCTCCAAAAGCTATCTATAGATACAATGCAATTCTGATCCAAATTCCAACAACATTTTTTAATGAGATGGAGAAAGGACAAAGTGGGAGGCCTCACTCTACCTGATGACAGTCAAAACAGCCTGGTACTTGTACAAAAACAGATACATAGACCAATGGAACAGAATGGAGAATCCCAACATAAATACATCCACATGTGAGCAGCTGATATTTAACAAAGACCCAAACTCAGTTAAATGGAGAAAAGACACTCCGTTTAGACAATGGTGCTGGCATAACTGGATATCCATCTGCAAAAAAAAGAAAGAAACAAGACCCGTATCTCACACCATCCACAGAAACTAACTCAAAATGCCTCAAAGTCCTAAATATCAAGTCAAAAATGATAAAGATGATGGGAGAAAAAATAGGGACAATGCTACGAGCCCTAATGCATGGTATAAACGGTAAACTAAACATTACTAACAATGTAGAAGAGAAACTAGATAACTGCGAGCTCCCCAAAATCAAACACCTATGCTCATCCAAAGACTTCACCAAAAGAGTAAAAAGATTACCTACAGACTGGGAAAAAGTTTTTAGCTATGACGTATCCATCTGATCAGCGTCTGATCTCCAAAATCTACATGATACTGCAAAACTCAACTACAAAAAGACAAATAACCCAATTAAAAATGGACAAAAGATATCAGCAGGTACTTCACTAAAGAAGACATTCAGATAGCTAACAGACACCTGAGGAAATGCTCATGATCATTAGCCATTAAGAGAAATGCAAATCCAAATTACATTGGGATTCCATTTCATTCCAACAAGGCTGGCATTAATCCAAAAAACACAAAACAATAAATGTTGGAGAGGTTGTGCAGACTGGAACACTTCTACACTGCTGGTGAAAATGTAAAATGGTACAACCACTTTGGAAGTCGATTTGGCACTTACTTAAAAAACTAGAAATAGAAACACCATACCATCCAGCAATCCCACTCCTTGGACTATATCCTACAGAAATAAGAGCCTTTACATGAACAGATATAGGCACACCCATGTTTATTGCAGCACTGTTTACAATAGCAAAAAGATGGAAGCAACCAAAGTGCCCATCAACAGATGAATGGATAAATAAATTATGATATATTCATACAATGGAATACTATGCATCAATAAAGAACAATGATGAATCCATGAAACATTTCATAACATGGAGGAATAAGGAAGGCATTATGCTGAGAGAAATTAGTTGCAAAAGGACAAGTATTGTATGAGACCACTATTATAAGAACTCTAAAAATAATTTAAACAGAGGAGAAAACATTCCTTGATGGTTTAGAGAGGGGGGAGGGAGGGAGGAAGAGCGGTATTCACTAAGTAGATAGTAGATAAGAACAATTTTAGGTGAAGGGAAAGACAACACACTCTACAGGAGAGGTCAGACCAACTGGACTAAACCAAAAGCAAAGCAGTTTCCTGAATAAACTGAACGTTTCGAAGGTCAGCGTAGCAGGGGCAGGGTTATGGGGACCATGGTTTCAGGGGACATCTAAGTCAATTGGCATAATAAAATCTATTAAGAAAACATTCTGCATCCCACTTTGGAGAGTGGCATCTGGGGTCTTAAACGCTAGCAAGCGAGCATCTAAGATGCATCAATTGGTCTCAACCCACCTGGATCAAAGGAGGATGAAGAACTCCAAAGACACAAGGTAATTACAAGCCCAAGAAACAGACAGGGCCACATAAACCAGAGACTTATACCAGCCTGAGACCAGAAGAACTAGATGGTCCCCAGCTACAACTGATGACTGCCCTGACAGGGAACACAACAGAGATCCCCTGAGGCAGCATGAGAGCAGTGGGATGCAGGTGTCAAGTTCTCATAAATAGACCAGACGTAATGGCCTGACTGAGACTAGAAGGTCCCCAGACCTTCTGTTAACCCAACACAGGAACCATTCCCAAAGCTAACTCTTCAGACAGGTACTGGACTGGACTATCGGATAGAAAACGATGCTGGTAAAGGTTGAACTTCTTGGATCAAATAGAAATATGAGACTACTTGGGCAGCTCCTGTCTGGCAGGAGATGAGATGGCAGAGGGGGTCAGAACCTGGCCAAATGGACATGAAAAATAGAGATTAGAGGGAAGGATTGTGCTGTCTCATTTGGGGGAGAGCAACTAGGAGTATATAGCAAGGTGTATATAAATTTTTGTATGAGAGACTGATTTGATTTGTAAACTTTCACTTAAAGCACAATAAAAATTAAAATAAAATAATGTATGAAATGACAATGCTGTATGCATCAGGAGTTTAAAAATGTAAACATCATATGTCTGCCAGTGTAAGAAATTAATGAAGGTAAGGATATTATTTCTTGTCACACCTATATTCTCTGCATTCACAATGATGACTGTGCCCCCCAAAATGTTTTTGTTGCTAGGTGCCATCAAGTTGGTTTCAACTCATAGTGATCCTATGTAGAACAGAAGGAAACACTGCCCAGTCCTGTGCCATCCTCACAATTCTTGTTGTTAAAGATGTTAGGCAATTTGTCATTCTTATAGGAAAAAAAGGGAGAAATCAGAATGAATGAAAAAATTAATATGAACTCACACTTTGCACTTTATACGTAAAACTACTCTAAATGGAAAACATATCTAAATGATATGTGTTATTAGGTGCTATCCTGTCAGTTCCAACTCATAGTGACCCTACGTACAACAGAACGAAACACTGACTGGTTCTGCATCATCCTCACAATTGTTACGTTTGAGCCTATTGTTGTAGCCACTGTGTCAATCCATCTCGCTGAAGGTCTTCCTCTTTTTACCGACTGTGATGGATAAGATTGTGTGTCAACTTGGTTAGGCCATGATTCTCAGTGTTTATATGTGATCACCCCATGATGGGATCTTCTATGAGTAGCCAATCAGTTGAAAGGGAGTTTCTTTAGGTGTGTGGTCTGCATCTGAATACAAGCGGATGTTCTGGCCTTTGCCTGCTCAGAATCCTGCAGCTGTCTCCTGTTCCTCTGACTGCCAGTTCCCGGGACTTGAGCTAGCAGCTTACCTTTCGACCTTGAGATTCATTGATCTTCACAGCCTGTGAACGAGAGCCCTGCTCTCCAACCTACCGATCTTGGGTTTGCCAGCCCCTGAAGCTACGTGAATCAGGAGAATTCTCTATTCTGATCCATGGACTTGGAATATTCTGGCTTCTGCAATTGTATGAGCTGTTTCCTTGATATAAATCTCTCTCTCTCTATATATTTATTTATACAATTTACTGGTTTTGCTTCTCTAGAGAACACGGCCTAACACACTGACCTTCTCCTTTAGCAAGCATGATGTCATTTTCCAGGGACTGGTCACTCCTGATAACACATCCAAAGTACGTGACAAGTCTCACCATCCTCACTTCAAAGGAGCCCTCTGCCTATATTTCTTCCAAGACAGATTTGTTTGTCTTTCTTGCCAACATCATAATTCAAAGGTATCAATTCCTCTTTGGTCTTCCTTATTCGTTGTCCAGGTTTTGCAAGCAAAATGATATGTAAAAATAGAATGATTCAAGAAGAGAAACTAGGAGAAAATTGTGTAACTTTGAATTAAGCAACAAGTTTTAGATACAACATCAAGAACATGATGGGTAACCAAAATTGATAATGGATTTTATCAAAATTATAAACCTTTCCTCTGTGAAAGACACTGTTAAGAGAATAAAATAGCAAGTCAAAGAATTAAATTGGGCATTCCCAAATCACTTCTCTGATAAAGGATGTATATCCAGAGCATATAAAGAATGCTCAAGCTCAACAAAATAAAGGAAAAATATATGTATAAAAAAATGGAAAGAGAAATCTCATCAAAATCAGTTTATTGATACCAACAAGCACAGAAAAAAACACTCAGCATCATTGTACAGAAGGAAAATATAAAGCTTAAAACCACAATGGGACAGTTTCATTTACCTGTTAGAACAACTAGAGTCAAAAAAAAAAAAAAAAAAAACCTCATAATGTTGCAGAGAACGTGGAGAAACAGGAACTCTCACACACTTCTGGTGGAATGCAAAATGGCAGGGTGACTTTTTGGAAAAGTTTGACAGTTTCTTATTATGTTCAACATACACTTACGTGTGTGAGAACTCAGCAATCCCACTCCTACGTGTTTTGCCCAATTGAAATGAGAACTTATATTTACAAAAATATATCTACGATAGCGCATGTAACATCTTTATTTATAATCACCAAAAACTGGAGGCCATTCTAATGTGCTTTGGTAGGTGAATGGATAAACGAACTGTGAAATATCCATATAATGGAAAACTAATCCAAAATTATGAAGGAATAAATTCTTGATTCACAAATCAACATGGCTGAAACACAAGTTCATTTTCCTAAGTGAAAGAAGCCAGACTCAAGGCTTTATATTGTATGACCCTATTTGTATGGTTTTCTAGAGTGACAAAAATATAGGGATTGATAACAAAACAGAGTTTGGCAGGAATCGTGAAAGGAAAAAAAGTTTAACTAAATAAGTGTAACACAAAAACTGTGAGATGATACAGGTGGATGCATGACTCCAAGCGTTTTTCAACATCCACATAACAGCAAAGCACTATTTTTATAGACTGTGAATTAAAAATAATTACCAGGATGTTGGTGAACTCAAAATGCAGTGCAGATTGAAATTACTTTTTTGTGAATTAATGAGATATTTAACAAATGAGATGGCACTGGGTTTTTTTTTTTAACAAATGAGAAGGCAAGTAAGAAAATCAGTATCCTGAGTAGTTTTGATAAACAGAATTTTTTTTTTCAAATTTTTATTGTGCTTTAAGTGAAAGTTTGCAAAAACTTATATACACCTTGCTACATACTCCCAATTGTTCTCCCCCTAATGAGACAGCCAGCTCACTCCTTCCCCTCTCTCTTTTCGTGTACATTTCACAAGCTTCTAACTCCCTCTACCCTCTCATTTCCCCTCCAGAGAGGAGATGCCAACATAGTCTCAAGTGTCCACCTGATCTAAGAAGCTCACGCCTTGCCAGCATCCCTCTCCAATCCATTGTCCAGCCCAATCCCTGTTTGAAGAGTTGGCTTTGGGAATGGTTCCTGTCCTGGGCCAACAGAAGGTCTGGGGGCCATGACCACCAGGGTCCTTCTAGTCTCAGTCAGAACATTAAGTCTGGTCTTTTTACAAGAATTTGGGGTCTCTATCCCACTGCTCTCCTGCTCCCTCAGGGATTCTCTGTTATGTTCCCTGTCAGGACACTCATCGGTTGTAGCTGGGCACCATCTAGCTCTTCTGGTCTCAGGCTGATGTAGTCTCTGCTTTATGTGGCCCTTTCTGTCTCTTGGGCTTGTAATTACCTTGTGTCCTTGGCGTTATTCATTCTCCTTTGATCCAGGTGGGTTAAGACCAATTGATGCATCTTAGATGGCCGCTTCTAGCGTTTAAGACCCCAGACGCCTCTATCCAAGATGGGATGTAGAATGTTTTCTTAATAGATTTTATTATGCCAATTGACTTAGATGTCCCCTGAAACCATAGTCCCCAAACCCTGCACCTGCCACGCTGACCTTCACAGCATTCAGTTTATTCTGGAAACATCTTTGCTTTTGGTTTAATCCAGTTGCGCTGACCTTGCCTGTATTGTGTTATCTTTCCCATCACCTAAAGTAGGTCTTTTCTACTATCTAATTAGGGAACACCTCTCTCCCACCCTCCCTATCTCCCCCTCTCTAAACCATCAAAGAACATTTTCTTCTCTGTTTAAACTATTTCTTGAGTTCTTATAATAGTGATCTTATAAAATATTTGCCCTTTTGCAACTGACTAATCTCACTCAGAATAATGCTGTCCAGATTCCTCCATGTTATGAAAGGTTTCACAGATTCGTCACTGTTCTGTATCGATGTGTAGTATTTCATTGTGTGGAATACCATAATTCATTTATCCATTCATCCACTGATGGGCAACTTGGTTGCTACCATCTTTTTGCTATTGTAAATAGTGCTGCAATGAACACGGGTGTGCATATATCTATTCATGTAAGGGCTCTTATTTCTCTAGGATATATTCTAAGGAGTGGGATTGCTGAATCTTACGGTAGTTCTATTTCTAGCTTTTTTTCAAAAATAATTTTATTGTGCTTTAAGTGAAAATTTACAAATCAAGCCAGTCTTTCACACAAAAACCCATGTACACCTTGCTACACACTCCCAATTACTCTCCCCCTAATGAGACAGCCCACTCTCTCCCTCCACTCTCTCTTTTCGTGTGCTTTTCGCCAGCTTCTAACACCCTCCACACTCTCATCTCCCCTCCAGGCAGGAGATGCTAACACAGTCTAAAGTGTCCACCTGATCCAAGAAGCTCACTCCTCACCAGCATCCCTCTCCAACCCATTGTCCAGTCCAATCCGTGTCTGAAGAGCTGGCTTCGGGAATGGTTCCTGTCCTGGGGCAAAAGAAGGTCTGCGGACCATGACTACCGGGGTTCTTCCAGTCTCAGTCAGACCATTAAGTCTGGTCTTATGAGAATTTGGGGTCTGCATCCCACTGCTCTCCTGCTCCCTCAGGGGTTCTCTGTTGTGTTCCCTGTCAGGGCAGTCATCAGTTGTAGCCGGGCACCATCTAGTTCTTCTGATCTCAGGCTGATGTAGTCTCTGGTTCATGTGGCCCTTTCTGTCTCTTGGGCTCATGGTCACCTTGTGTCCTTGGTGTTCTTCATTCTCCTTTGATCCAGGTGGGTTGAGACCAATTGATGCATCTTAGATGGCTGCTTGCTAGCGTTTAAGACCCCAGACACAACTCTTCAAAGTGGGATGCAGAATGTTTTCTTAATAGATTTTATTATGCCAATTGACTTAGATGTCCCCTGAAACCAGCGTCCCCAAACCCCTGCCCCTGCTATGCTGAACTTCGAAGCAGTTTATTCAGGAAACTTCTTTGCTTTTGGTTTAGTCCAATTGTGCTGACCTCCCCTGTATTGTGTGCTGTCTTTCACTTCACCTAAGTAGTTCTTATATACTATCTAATTAGTGAATGCGCCTCTGTCCCGCTCCCCCCTCTGCCCTCTGTTAACCACAAAAGAGTGTTTTCTTCTCAGTTTAAACTATTTATCAAGTTCTTATGATAGTGGTCTTATATAATATTTCTCCTTTCGCAACTGGCTATTTTCACTCGGCATAATGCCTTCCAGGTTCCTCCATGTTAAGAAATGTTTCACAGATTCCTCACTGTTCTTTATCGATGCGTACTGTTCCATTGTGTGACTACACCATAATTTATCCATTCATCCGTTGATAGGCACCTTGGTTGCTTCCATTTTTTTGCTATTGTAAACAGTGCTGCAATAAACATGGGAGTGCATATATCTGTTCATGTAAAGGCTCTTATTTCTCTAGGATATATTCCAAGGAGTGGGATTGCTGGATCGTATGGTAGCTCTATTTCTAGCTTTTTAAGAAGCGCCAAATGGATTTCCAAAGTGGTTGTACCATTTTACTTTCCCACCTGCAGCGTATTACTGTTCCAATCTCTCCACAGTCTCTCCAACATTTATTGTTTTGTGTTTTTTGGATTGATGCCAGCCTTGCTGTTGTGAGATGGAATTTCATTGTAGTTTTGGTTTGCATTTCTCTAATGGCTAATGATTGTGAGAATTTCCTCATATATCTGTTAGCTACCTGAATGTCTTCTTTAGTGAAGTGTCTTTTGCCCATTTTTTAATTGGGTTGTTTGTCTTTTTCAGTTGAGTTTTTACAGTATCATGTAGATTTTAGAGACTAGGTGCTGATCAGAAATGCCATAGCTAAAAACATTTTCTCAGTCTGTAGGTAATCTTTTTACTCTTTTGGTGAAGTCTTTGGATGAGTGTAGGTGTTTGATTTTTAGAAGCTCCCAGTTACCTAGTTTTTCTTCTGCATTTCTAGTAATGTTTTGTATACTGTTTATGCCATGTATTAGGGCTCCTAACGTTGTCCCAATTTTTTCTTTCATGATCTCTGTCGTTTTAGATTTTATACATAGGTCTTTGATCCGTTTTGAGCTTGTTCTTGTACATGGAGTGAGGTATGGGTTTTGGTTCATTTTTTTGCAGATGGATATCCAGTTATGCTGGTACCATTTGTTAAAAAGACTGTCTTGTCCCCATTTAACTGTTTTCAGGCCTTTGTCAAATATCGACTGCTCATGTATGGATGGATTTATGTCTGGATTCTCAATTCGGTTCCATTGGTCTAAGTATCTGCTTTTGTACAAGTACCAGGCTATTTTGACTACTGTGGCAGTATAATAGGCCCTAAAATCAGGTAGAGTAAGGCCTCCCACTTTGTTCTTCTTTTTCATTAATGCTTTACTTATCCGGGGTCTCTTTCCTTTCAATATGAAGTTGGGGATTTGTTTTTCCATTTCATTAAAGAAAGTCATTGGAATTTGGATTGGAATTGCATTAAATGTATAGATCACTTTGGGCAGCATAGATATTTTTATAATTTTAAGGCTTCGTGTCCATGAGCAAGGTATGTTTTTCCACTTAAGTAGGTCTCTTTTGGTTTCTTGCAGAAGTGTTTTGCAGTTTTCTTTGTAAAGGTCTTTTACATCTCTGGTGAGATTTATTCCTAAGTATTTTATCTTCTTGGGGGCTTATTTTATCTTCTTGGGGCTACTGTAAATGGTATTCATTTGGTAATTTCCTCTTCGAATTTCTTTTTGTTGGCGTAGATTTTTGTATGTTTATCTTGTATCCCGATACTCTGCTGAACTCTTCTATTAGTTTCAGTAGTTTTCTGGAGGATTCCCTAGGGTTTTCTGTGTATAAGATCATGTCATCTGGAAATAGATATAATTATTCTTCTTCCTTGCCAATCTGGATGCACTTGATTTCTTTATCTAGCCTCATTGCTCTGGCTAGGACCTCCAGCACAATGTTGAATAACAGCAGTGATAAAAGGTATCCTTGTCTGGTTCCCTATCTCAATGGGAATGTTTTCAGGCTCTCTCCATTTAGGATGATGTTGGCTGTTGGCTTTGTATAAATGCCCTTTATTATGTTGAGGAATTTTCCTTCTATTCCTATTTTGCTGAGAGTTTTTATCCTGAATGGGTGTTGAACTTTGTCAAATGCCTTTTCTGCATCAGTTCATAAAATCATGTGATTCTTGTCTTTTTTTTATTTATGTGGTGGATTACATTCATTGTTTTTCTAATGTTGAACCATTCCTGCATACCTGTTATGAATCCCACTTGGTCATGGTGAATTATTTTTTTGACATGTTGTTGAATTCTATTGGCTAGAATTTTGTTGAGGATTGTTGCATATCAGTTCATGTGGGACATAGGTCTGTAATTTTCTTTTTTGTGGTGTCTTCAGCTCATTTTGGTATCATGGATATACTGGCTTCATAGAATGAGTTTGGGAGTATTCCGTCCTCTTCTATGGTCTGAAATACCTTTAGTAGTAGTGGAGTAACCTCTTCTCTGAAAGTCTGGTAGAACTGTGCAGTGAAGCTGTCAGAGCCAAGACTTTTTTTGTTGGGACTTTTTTGATTATCTTTTCAATTTCTTCTTTTGTTATCTGTCAGTTTAGCTGTTCTACCTGTGTTTGTGTTAGCTTAGGTAGATAGTGTGTTTCTAGGAATTCATCCATTTCTTCTAGGTTTTCCAATTTGTTAGAGTACACTTTTTCGTAGTAATCTGATATGATTCTTTTAATTTCATCTGAGTCTGTTGTAATATCACCCATCTCAATTCTTATTCGGGTTATTTGTTTCCTTCCTGTTTTTCTTTTGTGAGTTCAGCCTATGGTTTATGAATTTTTTTTGATTTTTTTCAAAGAACCAGCTTTTGGTCTTTTTAATTCTTTCATTTCTTTTTCTGTTTTCTATTTCATTTAGTTCAGCTCTAATTTTTATTAAATGTTTTCTTCTGGTGCCTGAGGGTTTCTTTTGTTGTTTTCTTTATATTTATTCAAGTCGTAGGGATAATTCTTAGATTTTGGCCCTTTCTTCTTTTTTGTATGTGTGCATTTATTGATATAAATTGACCTCTGAGCACTGCTTTCACTGTGTCCCAAAGGTTCTGATAGGAAGTGTTTTCATTCTCATTGAATTCTATGTATTCCTTTATTCCATCCTTAATGTCTTCTATAATCCAATCTTTTTTGAGCAGGGTATTGTTCAGTTTCCAAGTGTTTTAATTCTTTTCCCTGTTTTTTCTGTTATTGATTTCCACTTTTATAGCCTTATGGTCAGAGAAGATGCTTTGTAATATTTCAATGTTTTGAATTCTTCTAAGGATTGCTTTATGACCTAATATGTGCTATACTCTAGAGAATGTTCCATGTGCACTAGGAAAGAAAGTATAGTTGGTTGTTGTAGGTCTATGAGGTCCTGTTGGTTGATTGTGGCATTTAGATCTTCTGCATCTTTATTGATCTTCGTTCTGGATGTCTTGTCCCTTACTGAAAGTGATGTGTTGAAGTCTCCTACTATTATTGCGGAGCTGTCTATCTCACTTTTCAATGTTGACAGAGTTTGTTTTATGTATCTTTTAGCCCTATCATTGCGTGCATAAACATTAAATATGGTTATATCTTCTTGGTATACTGTCCCTTTAATCACTATATAGTGTCGTTCCTTATCCTTTATGATGGACTTAACTTTAAAGCCTATTTGTCAGAAATTAACAATGGCACTCCTGCTCTTTTTTGATTGTTGTTTGCTTGATATACTTTTTCCATCCTTTGAGTTTTAGTTTGTTTGTGTCTCGAAGTTTAAGGTGTCTCTTGTAGGCAGCACATAGACAGATCGTGTTTTTTAGTCCATTTTGCCACTCTCTTTCTCTTTATTAGTACATTTAGTCCGTTTACATTCAGCGTGATTATGGATATGTCTGAAGTTAGTGTTATCATTTTGATGTCTTTTTGTGTGTGTTGTTAACAGTTTCTTTTTCCGACTTAATTTTATGTGCTGAGTAGATTATATATAGTCCTTTCCTCATATTCATTGTTTTTGATTTTGTTTCTGCTGAGTATTTTTTTCTTGTATTTTATTTTGATGGGTACAATACTTTGTGTCCTTTTGGTTACCTTATTATTTACCCCTGTTGTTGTTGTTAGGTGCTGTCGAGTTGGTTCCGACCATAGTGACCCTATGCACAACAGAACAAAACGCTGCCCGGTCCTGCGCCATCCTTACAATCCTTGTTACGCTTAAGCTCATTGTTGCAGCCACTGTGTCAATCCACCTTTTTGAGGTTTTTCCTCATTTCCACTGACCCTGTACTCTGTCA
Source organism: Loxodonta africana (assembly GCF_030014295.1). NCBI lineage: Eukaryota > Metazoa > Chordata > Mammalia > Proboscidea > Elephantidae > Loxodonta > Loxodonta africana. The sequence continues at coordinate 19,175 of NW_026974992.1, read as the reverse complement.
AGCATGACGTCCTTCTCCAGGGACTCATCCCTCCTGACAACATGCCCAAAGTATGTAAGACGCAGTCTCACCATCCTTGCCTCTAAGGAGCATTCTGGCCGCACTTCTTCAAAGATAGATGTGTTCGTTCTTTTGGCAGTCCATGATATATTCAATATTCTTCGCCAACACCACAATTCAAAGGCGTCAACTTCTTCGGTCTTCCTTATTCATCGTCCGGCTTTCACATGCATATGATGTGATTGAAAATACCATGGCTTGGGTCAGGCGCACCTTAGTCTTCAGGGTGACATCTTTGCTCTTCAACACTTTGAAGAGGTCCTTTGCAGCAGATTTGCCCAATGCAATGCGTGTTTTGATTTCTTGACTGCTGCTTCCGTGGGTGTTGATTGTGGATCCAAGTAAAATGAAATCCTTGACAACTTCAATCTTTTCTCCATTTATCATGATGTTGCTCATTGGTCCAGTTGTAAGGATTTTTGTTTTCTTTATGTTGAGGTGTAATCCATACTGAAGGCTGTGGTCTTTGATCTTCATTAGTAAGTGCTTCAAGTCCTCTTCACTTTCAGGAAGCAAGGTTGTACCATCTGCATAACGCAGGTTGTTAATGAGTCTTCCTCAAATCCTGATGCCCCGTTCGTCTTCATATAGTCCAGCTTCTCAGATTATTTGTTCAGCACACAGATTAAGTTTACCCCTGGTTTTCTAAATTTAAACCTTACTTTCACTTCTTTGTATCGCTGTATCTTCCTTTCCATATGGAAGATCTATGATTACATTTCTTAGTCCCTCTTACTTTTTTAATGTTGAGGGTTTTTTTATCTTGCTTTTTTTTTTATTTCTCTGTCTGCGTTGACTTCTGATTGCTCTGCCCAGTGTTCCAGTCTTGGGTTGATGCCTGATATTATCGATTTTCTAACAAAAGAACTCCTTTTAGAATTTCTTGTAGTTTTGGTTGGTTTTTACGAATTCTCTAAACTTCTATTTATCTGGATATGTCCTACTTTCACCTTTGTATTTAAGAGACAGTTTTGCTGGATATATGATTCTTGGTTGGCAATTTTTTTCCTTCAATTTTTTTAAATAAGTCATCCCATTGCCTTCTTGCCTGCATGGTTTCTGCTTAGTAGTCTGAGATTATTCTTATTGACTCTCCTTTGTAGGTGACTTTTTGTTTATTAAAATACTCTCTTTATCTTTGGTTTTGGCAAGTTTGATTATAATATCTCTTGGTGACTATCTTTTAACATCTACCTTATGTGGAGTTCGATGAGCATCTTAGATAGATATCTTCTCATCTTTCACAATATCAGAGAAGTTTTCAGCCAAAAAATCAACAATTCTCTCTGTATTTTCTGTTATCCCTCCCTGTTCTTGTTCTCCAGTCCCTCACAGGTTATTTCTCTTGATAGAGTCCCACATCATTCTTAAAGTTTCTTCATTTTTTTTTAATTCTTTTCTCCGATTTTTCTTCAAATATGTTACTGCCAAGTGATTTATGTTCAAGTTGAGAAATTATGGCTTCTACTTGCTCAATTCTGCTCCTCTGATTTTCTGTTGAGTCGTGTAATTCTGTAATTTTATTGTTAATCTTCTGAATTTCTGATTGCTGTCTGTCTGTGGATTTTTCCAGCTTATTAAATTTTTCATTATGTTTCTGAATAATCTTTTTAATTTATTCAATTGCTTTATCTGTGTGTTTCTTGGCTTGTTCTGCGTATTGTCTCATTTCCTTCCTGATGTCTTGAAGAGTTCTGTATATTAATCTTTTGTATTCTGCCTCTGGTAATTCCAGGAATGCACTTTTATCTAGAAGATCCCTGGATTCTTTGTTTGGAGAGCTTATTGAGATGACCGTGGTCTGTTTCTTTATGTGACTTGATATTGACTGTTGTCTTTGAGCCATCTAAAAGTTATTATATTAGTTTATGCCTGCTTACTCTGTCGTAGCCTCTTGCTTTCTTTTGTTTTGTTTTGATATGCCCAAATGGGTTGCTTGAGTGAGCTAGCTTTATTATTTTCACCTTTGGAACTCTGACGTCCTGTCCCCAGATGGAAAGAGCTGTTATCAGTTATATCATTCTAGGAGTCCATTCACTTTTCTTGTATGAATTCAGCTCAGGTGTCCAGGTAGCTGATCATGAAGTGTGTGGTACAGCCTCTGTCCTACAGTCTTAGAGGGGCAGTGGTGATTGGTGTATATACCAATATCTGATTGCAGCAGGGGTTCACGCTCTGAACAAGGCATGGGGCTGAGAACTGACCCCCGAGTGTCTCTGAGGAAAGCGCATCCCTGTTCCCTAGAGTGCGCAGGGTGGGTTCTTCAGACGGACCATGGGCTCCTAATATTTTTGGTTGTAAAGACTGGGAGGTAGTAGTTATCCTTGGAACCCTGTAGTGGGTGGCTGCGTGACCTGAGTGGAGGTATCAGTTCTTAGGCCCATCATGTGGGTAGGTGAGGACCCTGTTTAATGGGCAAAGCAATGCCAAACATCACCCACCTCTCCGCCGCACAGCTGTAATGGTTAGAGTCTGCCAACAAGGGTCTAGTCTCCTGAAATAGGCCCACACAGGTCCATGCAGAGGGGAAAGGTGCTCAAAGTCCATGGACCGTTTGTGCCTGGACAGGAGCGGCTTCTGTGCTGAGCTTCCCTGGTTAGTGGAGCTGGCAAATTATCTTTTCCCCCAATTACAATTTTTTTCCTTCTCCATGGCTGGGAGGATGCCTCTAGGCACTCAACAGTGCCTATCTCAGGCCCAAGGAATTCAGCCGCTGAAGCTGGCTTGTGAGTGGGGGGTGTGGTAAAATATACAGAAGTACTTAGCTTTTGCTGAGAGCGCCATTCTTCTCTGGTTCCAAACGTATGAGTAGGCTGTGTGGCTGACTGCTTCTCCCTAAGGAAACTGTGGCAAAATGCTAGTACCAACCCACTGCCGCCACTCCAGAATGATGCCTGAGGGCTTTCCGAGATTCAGGCCCAGTAACTCCTCTCTACTTCTGTACTGTCTCTTCTTCCCCCTTCCCCTCTGTTCTTTTTCTAAACTTGCCTTTGAAGCTCAGGGCTTCTAGCTTGTCATAAATATACTTGTTTCACTTGGTTTTTTGTGTCTTTGTTGTATAGAGGGTTCGCCAGAGGTATCTGTATATTCTACCATCTTAGCCCAGCCAGGGTAAAAAAAATCTTTTGGATGCTCTAAAACCAAGAGAAATAGATCACAAATACTGAGCTTGCAGTGGTAAAATTATAGGTATATGGTTTAACAGTTCTGAAATTGTATATATTTACTAGGTTTAGACAAATAAAGAAGTGTATTTTAATAATGGGAGTCCCTGGTTATTGCAAATGGTTAACACTCTCAGCTGCTAATTGAAAGGCGTTATGTTCAAAACTTTCACATTTCTAATGAAGACAATTCTTTACAAATTTGATCAAAATTTCACCTTTGATAAGAGAGTGGGTTTCTTATTTTATTACTCATAAAATATGAAGAAAGGATGAATATTAAGCAACTTATTAATGGATATAAATATTGCATAGAAGTCACCATCTCAGGTCCTCTGTGGGATGCAAGGATGAACATAACTCTTCTCAAGAGAGATCTGCTAGGGAGAGGAGTGAGCAGGTTACTGAGAAATGCAAGGGCCCCTTCCAGATTTCCCTTATGGTCTATAATATAGCAGAGATGTGGCCTGACTTTGTCTGGTTTCCAGGAGATCAGTACACAGTCTTTGCTGAGGTTAAAAATATTTCCACATCTTTTGAAGGTTTCTGACGTTCTACTTTTTATGTCCTGAAAAACTGCTTTAAGCCATTATAAAATAAAATATGATTAGTGTGAATGTTGCTAGTTGTTGGAAGGTATGCAATGATTTTACATTTTATTCTTCACAACAGAAATTTTACTCTCTAAAATCAAAAGGAGACAGCTGTCAAGATGTTAATAGACAGAATTGATAAACTATTACTACATCCAAATAGTATTTGAATAGGTGGGAACTAACTGAGTAGGTTAGGAAAATGGAAAAAGTTTTTTCTTAACTTTTCTGGATATCCATTTGGATAAGTGGACTTATGGAGAAGATAACCGTGAGAAAGAATTACAAGGGAATGAAATTTTTTTCCAAAAAGCTTAATAACTCAGTGTCATGGATTGAATTGTATACCCCAATAATATGTGTCAAATTGATCAGACCATAATTTCCAGTACTGCGTGGTTGTCCTTCATCTGGTGATTGTAATTTTATGTTAAAAACTACTAGGGTAGGAGTGTAACACCTTTACCCAGGTCACATCCCTGATCCATAAATAAAGGGAGTTTCCCTGGGGTATGGCCTATACCACCTTTTATCTTACAGGAGATGAAAGGAAGGGAAACAAGCAGAAAGTGTGGGACCGCATACCACCAAGATAACAGTACCAGGAGCAGAGCGAGTCCTTTGGATCTGGGGTCCATCCATGGAGAAGCTCCTAATCTGGGGGAAGATTGATGCCCTGAATTTGGACTTTTACCCTACTTCACTGTGAAGAAATAAATTTCTCTTTGTTAAAGCCCATCCACTTGTGTTATTTCTGTTACAGCAGCATTAGACTAAGACACTCAGGAAGATAATTTCATGGAAAATGCAATGAGCCATAATCCAGTGACAGAGTTGATAAGATAAAAGGCTAGCAGTCACTTTTAAATTTGTGCTTCAGTCAAAATGAAAAATAAATACATTATGCATCTTTCAGTTCAAAAATAAAAATGTTTATATTTAAATACACACATGTACTTTATAGGAAGCCATACAGAATGTGGAACATTAAAGATCATGATGGAATAAGAAGACAAACCAGTGAGTAATTGAAATTTTTCTATTTTTTAAATAATTGGGTTACTTATTCTGTCTTGTAGCAATTGTATTTAGTGTACTCATATTGTCTTGGCAATTAGACCCATAAATCTTAGGGTTAAAAATTTAAATATGTTACTTGTAATGAGGCAACTGATTTCTTATATCCTAAAAAAAAATAATGAGTTGTTACTTCAGGCTTCTAAGTTTGACTTTTACTTTTTGGTAAGTTAAAGTAACCCATTTCTGTTTCTAGGAGATAGATTGTTTAATAGATAGATTGTCTAATTCTGAGTGAAAAGAAAGGGCTATGTAATTCTTATGGCTGTTTCAACAAAATTGTAATCAGAGTTTGCATAAATAGGACATAAAATGACAATTATTTTGTTGTCTCCCAAAGATGTGCTTTGTTGTGTGAAGATTTCTTATCTACTACTGTATTTTTAATATAAAAGAACTAATAAATGTGTATTAAAAGAATGCCAGCAAGATCCTAAAAATAAGAAAAAATTTGCATGGATTATATAGGATATTTTAGAATATTGGAGATGATGATGCTGATCATGATGAATTATATCTTTCATCTCTTTCCCTTAATACTATTTTTGTCTAAATGGGGTTAAAAGAAAAATTGAAGAGAGAGAGAGAAATGAACAACTACACAGTGGTCACAGAGCTTGTCCTCCTAGGCCTTTCTGATGATCCTGACCTTCAGATTGTGACCTTCCTCTTTCTATTTATCACATATGTAGTAAGCTTCACTGGAAACCTGATTCTTACCACCTTAACCTCGGTGGACTGCCATCTACAGACACCTATGTATTTCTTCCTCCGGAACATCTCCTTCCTAGAAATCTCCTTTACAACTGTATGCATTCCTAGATTTCTGGGTGCAATTATTACCAGGGATAAGACCATTTCCTTCAACAACTGTGCAGGTCAACTCTTCTTTATTTTCATGAGGGTGACAGAATTTTACATTCTGACGGCTATGTCCTATGACCTCTATGTGGCCATCTGCAAGCCCCTGCATTACACAAGCACCATGAACAGGAAACTCTGCTCCCTGCTTGTGTTATGTGTGTGGTTGAGAGGGTTTCTGACCATATTCCCACTTCTTATGTTTCTTCTCCTCCCCCCCCCGATTACTGTGCTTCCAAAGTCATTGATCACTTTGCATGCGACTATTTTCCCCTCTTACAACTATCTTGCTCAAATACATGGCTCCTAGAAGTAACTGGTTTTTACTTGGCTTTGGTTTCTTTGCTATTCACTTTGGCATTAATGATTTTGTCCTACATGTGTGTCATCAGGACTATTCTGAGAATCCTGTCTTCCAGTGAGAGAAAAAAACTTTCTTCACTTGTTCCTCCCACATGACTGTCATTTCCACCTCTTACGGAAGCTGCATCTTCATGTATGCCAATCCCTCTGCAAAAGAAAAGCATCATTGACCAAAGGAGTTGCTATTGCCAACACCTCTGTTGCCGCCGTGCAGAACCCCTTCATTTATTCCCTGAGGAACCAGGAAGTAAAACAAGTCTTCAAAAACTTCCTCCAGAACATAGTGTTTTCTACAAATTGGGAGCTTTTTTTTTTTTTTAGCAAAAATACAGATACTTGTGGTTGACATGAGTTAGAATCGACTGCACACCAACTTTTTGGGGGGGGGGGCGTATAAAGAACAATTAAATATAAACCTGAAATTCATAGATGTTTGTACAGGTATGCTTGTTCTTTTAGAGTCTCTTTACCTGTCACATCATTTGATCTGATATTTTGCAAATCCCTCACTTTAACGTCTGTGCCTGACTTTCTCCAATGCAGTGCCTATTAACATATTTTAAAATACGGTAAAGCTTATTTCTCCTACTGAATTTTCTGAAAAACTTACATTTTCCTTGAAGGCACACTGTAGTTAAGATGGAGTAAAGTTGTTTTAATTCTGTTTATTTTCTCAGCTCTTAAAAGACACAGTTATTATTGCTTCATACTTCAAATGTAGTGTTTCAAATGTACGTAATTTCTTGTGCATTTTCAAGATGAATATTGGTAGTGTTTTCAGTAATGTTTCTAGAATTTCCATGCTCTGTGTTATTGTTCATTAAATTCAGTTTAAAACATACTATTGTGTTGCACTTTGAATACAGAACTTTATACTTTGTGAAATTTAATGTATATTTTCTGGATAAATATTGGTCATGATATTAAGTAATTTTTATAGAATTTTCATGTTTTAAAACTTCTTTGGAGATATTCATAGTTTTTCTAAAACATGCAAAGTAAATGCACTAAAACTAAAACACATGTCACTTCTATTTTTCTGTAAATTATAAAAGTTCCACGTTGCAAACTACAAAAATAAATTTAGGTTACCCTATGATTATTTTGGAAAGCCTAGTGGTGTACTGGTTAAGTGCTACGGCTGCTAACCAAGAGGTCAGCAATTCGAATCTGCCAGGCGCTCCTTGGAAACTCTATGGGGCAGTTCTACTCTGTCCCATACGGTCTCTATGAGTCGGAATCAACTTGATGGCAGCGGGTTTTGGTTTTATGATTATTTTAATTATATGAACCCCACAAGTTATATGAACAGTGTTGTGATAATGATTCATCTGGCTTAAAATATAAAACATTAATTAATGACTATATTTTAGAAGAATTACAATTTCAAATTTTCTTTTTTTCTTGTTCTCCCAAATTATGTTGACTAGAAAATTTTGCTTAACAGACTTCATTGTTAAATTGTAGACTACAAAGTGAAGTATAAGAAAAAAAAACTTGAAGTACTTGTCAAATCATGAAAAGTGTTGTTATGCAGATTTTTAGTATAATTCAAATAAGTTTTGGTCTTTATATGTATCTATATGTTTTTAAGATCTGGAACACAATGCGTTCCAATATGAGAAAGGAACATGGTGACTTCTCTCTGAGGAATTTAAAACCTGTAAGTCTTGGTGATACCTTACACTCGTCTGTGATTTAAATAGTCTCAGAGATCTTTTACATATACCTTTTATTCATGTATTTATTCATCTCTTTATTCCCAAATTTCAGTATCTACGTAGGAAATGATTCAGTGATGGAAAAGAATGGCTTTTGTGCTTGTTCATTTCCAGTGTAACAAAAAAAAAGTAAGTTGATGATTATAATCCAATTGTATATAAATTCTATAATATCTCTAAGAAGAATACACTGTACAGGCACATGAAAATATTAAGGTTACAAATATAATAGGCTTGCCCACATCATTCAGAATTTGGAAACAACATTACAGCAATAAGGAAGGTACAATCATTGTTATTTTTATGTATTATATTAGGATTACAGTCATGATAGAGACAGTAGATAAAGAGAAAAATTTGCTGCATTGCAAAGCCTTGTGTAACTAGACATTCCATTAATAACTAACATTTAGTTAATACTTAAAAATACTATACACACGACCAAGTATAAAAGCTTAATTATTTTTGCAAACTCCTACGACATAGTGGGTTCCTTGGGTGGTACAAACTGTTAATGCTGCACTCAACTGCTAAACAAAAGATTGGAGATTCGAGTCCACCCAAAACTGCTTCAGAAGAAAGGCTTGGAAATCTACTTCCAAAATATAAGCCATTGAAAACCCTATGAAGCACATTTCGATTTTTAGGCACATGGGCTTGCCATTGACTGGACAGCAACAGTTCTTTTTTTTTTTTTTAAAAGACATATGTAGTAATCATTCTACGTGACTACACTTTATGTTTTTAAACTTGATTGACATCTGGCATGGCGGAACAATAGCTGTCATTCTGAGCAAACTAAGTAAACGACAGTCTTTGCAACTATAGACAAAAATAAAAATACTTATCCATGTATGTAGATTTGGGGTTCCATCTGAAATTGAGTTAAATTTGGTGTATTCATAATTATTTAATACATTATAAGCAATAAGGTTCTTTTTTTCTGGTTAAATAAATAATGACTGTTATTGAAGTACTGAGTTATGATACCTAACTTTCAACTTACCATCAATAAAAACATAAGAAAATTAGGCATGTTAGCTTTTCCAACTTCAGTGTCCTCATTTTTTTAAAATAAAGATGATAATACTTTAGTTTTTATGCCATATGCTTACTGTGGAAACCCTGGTGGCATAGTGGTTAAGTGCTACAGCTGCGAACCAAATGGTTGGCAGTTCAAATCTCCCAGGTGCTCCTTGGAAACTCTAGGGGGCAGTTCTACTCTGTCCTACAGGGTCGCTACGAGTCAGAATTGACTCAACAGCACTGGGTTTTTTTTGTTTTTTTTTTATGCTTACCATGAGATGAAACTATAAAAGATATACATGGATTAATTTTTTAAAAGTAAGAAACGTTATTCAAATGTAACACTAGTGTTTAAGAATCCAACAGTATGAAGGGCTTAGGTTTTGCTCCAAATCTATGACTTTGTCTGTTTATATGTGAAATAATATATATATATATATGTATATTTTTTTAGGCACTCCAATCTATTGTGCACAGGTGAAATTTCTTTCCCAGTTCTTAATTTCATATCATGTAAAGCCATTACTTGCTAGTCACATTGAGTTTAGTCTGGTCAATGGAAAAATATCAGCTTCATATTCAACTAGCTTCAGCCAGGCATTGAAATTTGGGTGGTGTCTTGGGCTCCTTTCATTGCCTCTTCTCTACTCAGAGATAGTTCGTGATTGGGACAAAGGCAGAAGACAGATGGAAAAGGACACCTTTTATTTATCTGGTGCTCCTTTAAATCTCTTTTGATTAACATTGGATCTTTGTGGGAGGGTGTCTAAATGCAGATACTCCTATATGGTGCATATGAGTAAATTCAATGGACTTCACACAAATTGCAGTGCTACAACAAATCCCTCACCAGTATATAACTCTGAGGTACATAACATAGAAAATTGCATTAGTGTTCCTTAATCTGGAAGCAGCTAAACTTGAAAGGGTTCTTGCAAAATGCCTAAAGTGTGATTACCTTTTCTAATGTTTAATTGATCTGAGGGAAACCTGCACATTCTTGGTTTAACAAGTCATAATTGTAATGACTACTTCACTTCTGCTCACTCTCTGTGCCCAAATGTCTCTCTGAAATTCTCTTTCTCTTCTACTCAAATTGAGAGGGCAGAGCAGCAAATACAGTGTGATATACCAAATCACTGTAAACAGAAGACTGTCATTCTAAGAAGCACTGCGTATTCATGTATCTGGTTCTCTAAGACCTTTTAAACTTGACCTTGAAAGTCATTGTCAGGTTGCAACATTCACAGAAAATGGAGGGAAAATCGTTTCTAAGCTGATGATGACATGGTTCCATTAATCTTTCTCTTTTAGCAACTCCACTGTATATGGAATAATGAGAGATTCTAGATAAAGGTTTCTGATAGCAGAATCTGTCCAGCTGCCAGTTATTTAGCTCTGTAATGGTTGCTTGACCCCCAAATTATCTTGACTGTAGGGCGTTATAAATTGAATTGTGTCTGCCCCAAAATATCTGTTGCAAGTCCTAACTCCTCTACCCGTGGTTATAATTCCATACGGGAATGTGTTTTTTCGTTGTGTTAATAATGTAATAAAAACAAACAAACAAACATTACCATTGAGTCTATTCTGACTCACAGCAACCCGATATGAAAAAGTAGAACTGCTTCACGTGGTTTCCAAGGAATGGCTGGTGGATTCAAACTGCCAACTTTTTGGTTAGCAACAGAACTCTTAACCACTGCACCACCAGGTTTTCCAATAATGTAGGATGTGTCTTAAATCAATCTTTTTTGAGATATAAAAGAGCAGATTAAGCCAGGGATAGCAAGCACAATTGGGAGAAGGTAGATACCATGCCACTTGAAGATCACCAAGGAACCAAGGAACAGAAGCTGAAAAGAGACAAGGACCTACCCCTCGAAGAGACACAGATAGAACGCCTTCCTCCAGAGCTGGTGCCCTGAATTCAAACTTCTGTCTAGCCTCCTAAAATGTGAGAAAATAAATGTGTTTGTTAATGTCACCCACTTATTGTATTTCTGTTATAGCAGGACAAGATAATTAAGACACGAGGGTTAAGTATTTGATTTTTGTAGCTTTGGAAAGTCAACCACAATGCCAACCCAGAAGAAAATTTTCTTAACATCCTCTTACAAAGACATGAAAACAGCTTGGCACTATTTCCATTTTGCATATCTTTGTAAATTAGTACAGTAGAGGAACCAGCATCCAAGTTCAGATGAATGAGGAAATACACTTAAGTGAATTTTCTCATGAGAATTATGCTGTATGACAGTACACTAGGCAAAGGAATGGTATATCATCCCGTTGATTAATTAAAAAGACATCTAGAACTGTTTGTTAAACTCGCTCAGCCTCAGATGCATTGGCTCAGTTGTTTATCCTCAGGGTAGATCTGAAAATATAGATAACAAGTGTATTCACTCTCAGTTAGTTCAGGACAATCCTTGCACAGAAACAATAGGAAAGCAAAAATAATAATAAATTTTATTGAAGATATTGGAAAGTAAAAAAAAAAAAGCAAAGTATTTTAGGATTAAAATACAATATATTAAAGAATTCAGAATGATAATCCCAGCAAAGGAGGTCACTTTTCCCTGCCCATAATGGAAGAGGTAGCTGAACAGATAAATCAGGAAATCATTCCTAGCAGGTTAAAAAGAAGAACAAAAACTGGAGTGTAGGACTTGCCAAGTTTGTGAAGCTAGAAAACTTTTATACTTTCAAAGTTTATTTAAAAGGTTAAGTCATAGAAATAAGAGTGGGGACAAGATAGCCTTTACCCTAAAGAAAAGCTTCAAATTACATCAATTCATGGATTTAGATTAATATGCCTTTGAATATTAGTGTCCCTAATCATCTGCTAGAAAAAAGCATAAAATCTCTGTAGGAAAATATCATTGCCCTAAACACTACTATATTTCTATAACTTTGTCACACAACTCCTATCTATCAGAAACAATACCCTGGCACATGAGCAGATAAAGCAATATAAATAAAATCAAACAAAGCTAACAATAAAAACAGGAAGAGTGGCGATAGAAAATAGACTCAAAAGGCACAAATGTTAAATTAGCTATGCTTAATATATTCAAAAGATCACAGTAAGAATTGTAATTTTGATTCAAGTTCTTAGAATTACTGAGGAAAAAAATCTGATATTTAAAGCTCTCCTTAATAACTCAGTGGAGGAGTTTAAGAGCAGATTAACATAGCCAAAGAAAGAGCTAGTGTACTGGAACAGAACTCAGAAGAGTGAATATTTGAGAAATACTAAAGGAAAACTAGAGAAGAGGGTAAGAGACAAAGAGAATAAGGTGAGAACTTCTACCAGATGGATTAATGGGGTTCCAGAAAGAGAAAGGGGGAAAAAAAAAGGAGAGGCAATTTTTGAAGTGATAAACCAAAAAGAAAAAAAAAAATCTGTTACCTTTGAGTCGATTCTGACTCATAGCGACCCTAGACAGAGTAGAACTGCCCCATAGGGTTTCCAAGGAGCTGCTTTGGATTTGAACTGCCATCTTTTTCGTTAGCAGCCCAGCTCTTTTTTTTTTTCCTTCTTTTTAGTTTTAATTATTTTCTTGTTATCATTGGGAATGTACATAGCAAAAATATACACCAATTCAGCAGTTCCTACATGTACAATTCAGTGACATTGATTACATTCTTCAAGTTGTGCAACCATTCTCACCCTCATTTTCTGGGTTCTTTCTCCCCCAACAACATAAACTCACTGTTCCCTAAGATTCCTATCAAATCTTTTGAGTTGCTGTTGTCATTATAGATACAGTTCTTTTTTTTTTTAATTTTTATACGTTCACAGAGCAAATTAGCTTCTCATTAAACAATTAATACACATATTGTTTTGTGACATTGATTGCCAACCCCACGACATGTCAACACTGTCCACTTCCCAATCTTGAGTTGTCTATTTCCATTCCTCTCTGTCAGACCAGTAAGTCTGCTCTTTTTTAGTGAGTTAGAATTTTGTTCTACTGTTTTCTCCAGCTCTGTCCAGGACCCTCTATTGTGATCCCTATCAGAGAAGTTCGTCGAGGTAGCTGAGCACCATCTAGTTGTGTTGGACTCAGTCTGGTGGAGGTCGTGGTACTTGTGGTCCATTAGTCCTTTGGACTAATCTTTCCCTTGTGTCTTTCGTTCTCTTCATTCTCTCTTGCTCCAGATGGCGTGGGACCAGGGAAGTATCTTAGATAGCCGCTCACAAGTTTCTAAGACCCAAGAGGTTGTTCTCCAAAGTAGAATGTAGAACATTTTCTTTATAAATCATGTTATGCCAATTGAGCTAGATGTCCCCTGAGACTATGGTCCCCAGCCCTTAGCCCAGTAATTCCGTTCCTCTGGGAGTTTGAATGTGTCTATGAAGCTTCCATGACCTTGCCTTGGTCATGTTGTGCTGACTTTCCCAGCATTGTGTACTATCTGACCCTTCACCAAATTTACCACTTACCTATTGTTTAGTGATTTTCCCTCCCCAGCCTTCTCCTCCCTCGTAACCATCATAGATTGTTTCTTTCTGTGTGTAAACCTTTCCATGAGTTTTTCTAACAGTGATCTCATACAGAATTTGTCCTTTCATGATTGAATATCACTCAGCATAATGTCCTCCAGATTCATCCATGTTGTAAGATGTTTCACAGATTCATCATTGTTCTTTATTATTGCATAGTATTTCATGTTGTGTATGTACCATAGTTTGTTCATCCATTCTTCTGTTGATGGGCACTTAGGTTGTGTCCATCTTTTTCCTATTGTTAATAATGTCACAATGAACATGGGTGCACATATGTCTATTTGTATGACGGCTCTTATTTCTCTAGGATGTATTCCTAGAAGTGGGATAGCTGAATCATATAGTATTTCTATTTCTAGCTTTTTAAGGAAGCCACCATATCTTTTTCCTAAATGGTTGTACCATTTTGCATTCCCACCAGCAGTGCATAAGAGTTCCAATCTCCCTGCAACCTCTCCAATATTTGTTAATTTCTGTTTTTTTTGATTCGTGCCAGTGACATTGGGGTGAGATGGTGTCTCATTGTAGTTTTCGTTTATGTTTCTCTAATGGCTAGCGATCGGAAATATTTTCTCATGTGTCTATTAGCCATGTGAATGTCTTCTTTAGAGAAGTATCTGTTCATATACTTTGTCCATATTTTAATTAGTTTATTTGTCTTTTTGTAGTAGAGGTGCTGGATTTTCCTACAGATTTTAGAGATTGCAACTTTGTTGGACTTGTTATAGCCAAAATTTTTTTCCCAATCTGTAGGTTCTCATTTTGCTGGGTTGGTGAAATCTTTTGATGAGCATAAGTATTTAATTTTTAGAAGATTCCAGTTACTAGCTTATCTTCTGGTGTTTTTGTATTGTTGGTTATGGTTTGTATGCCATTTATGCCATGTATTAGGGACTCTTGCATTGACCTTGTTTTTTCTTCTCTGATCTTTATAGTTTTTGATTTCTTATTTAGGTCTTTGACTTATTTTGAATTAGTTTTTGTGTACGGTGTGAAGTATGGGTCCTGTTTCATTTTTTCCAGATGGACATCTAGTTTTGCCAGCACCAGTTGTTAGAAAGACTGTCTTTTCCCCATTTAGTGGACTTTGGGCCTTTGTTGAAGATCAGTTGACCATAGGTGGGTGGATTCACATCTGCATACGTGATTCAGTTCCATTGATTACTGTGTCTGTCATTGTACCAATACCAGGCTGTTTTGACTATTGTAGCTGTAGAGCAGTTTCTGAGGTCAAATAGTATGAGGCCTCCTGCTTTATTCTCCTTCTTCAATAGTGATTTACTTATCTGTGGCCTCTTACCTTTCCATATAAATTTAATGATTAGTTTTTCCATCTTGTTATATAATGCTGTTGGACCGGCTTGCATTGTACTTGCAGATTGCTTTGGGTAGCACTGACATTTTCACAATGTTGAGTCTACCTATCCATGTGCCTGGTATGTTTTTCCATTTATGTAGGTCTCTTTTGATTTCTTGCAGTAGGATTTTGTAGTTTTTTTTTTTTTGTATATGTCCTTTACATCCTGGTTAGATTTATGCCTAAGTATTTTATTTTTTTAGGACTTAAATTGTATTGCTTTACTCGTTTCCTTTTCCATGTTCTTTTTATTGGTGTATAGGAATCCAACAGTTTTTTCTATGTTTATCTTGTATCCCGCTCTACTGCAGAATCTTTCTATTAGTTCCAGTAGTTTTCTTGTGTATCTTTGAGGAGGTTTATGTACAGTATAACATAATCCTCAAATAGGGATAGTTTTACTTCTTCCTTGCCTATTTGAATGTCCTTTATTTCTTTTTCTTATGGCTGTAGGTAGGTCTTCTAGCACAATGTTTAATAGCAGTAGTGATAAAGGGCATCCTTGTTTTGTTCCTGTTCTCAGGGGGAATGTTTTCAGCCACTGTCTGTGGAGAATGATGATGGCTGTTGGTTTTGTTTAGATGCCCTTTATTATGTCGAGAAATTTCCTTTTTATACCTATTTTATTGAGAGTTTTTATCAGGTATGGGTGTTATACTTTATCAAATGACTTTTCTGAGTCTATTGAGATGATCATGTGATTCTTTTGTTTTATTTATGTGGTGGATGACATTGACTGTTTCTCCAATGTTGAATCATTGTTGCATACCTGGTATGAATTCCACTTGGTCATGGTTTTTTTTTTTTTTTTTTGATATGATGCTGAATTCTATTGGCTAGAATTTTGTGGAGAGTTTTTGCATCTATATTCATGAGAGATATCGGTCTGTAATTTTCCTTTTTTTGTGGTGTCTTTGCCTGATTTTGGTATCAGGGTTATGCTGTCTTCATAGAATCAGTTAGGAAGTATCCCTTCCTTTTGTATGTTCTGAAATAGTTTTAGTAGTACTACTGTGAATTCTTCTTTGAATGTTTGGTAGAATTCTCCAGTGAAGCCATCTGAGCCAAGGCTGTTTTTTATTGGAAGTTTTTTTTATTACCTTTTCAATCTCTTCTCATTATGGGTCTGTCCAGATTTTAGACCTCAGTTTATGTTAGTTTAGGAAGATAGTGTGTTTCTAGAAATTTGTCCATTTCCTCTAGGTTTTCAAATTTGTTGGAGTATAGATTTCATAGTACTCTGTTATGAACCTTTTTATTTCAGTTAAGTCTGTTGTAATGTCCCCCGTTTTATTTCTTATTTGGGTTATTTTTGTCTTCACCTGTTTTTCTTTTGTCAATTTGACCAATGGTTTGTTGATTTTGTTGATCCTTTGATAGAACCAACTTTTGGTTTTGTTGCTCCTTTCTATTTTCTATTTCACTCACTTATTTCTGATTTTTATGATTTCCTTTCTTTTCATGGCTCTGGACTTCTTCTGCTCTTCTCTTTCCGTCTGTCCAAGTTGTATAGCTAGTGTTTTGATTTTGTCCCTTTCTTCATTTTTGATGTGTGCATCTATCACTACTGGCCTCTGAGCACTGCCTTTGCTGTGTACAAAGAATGAACAGGGTCAAGATACACTGAACATTGTTGTAATTAAGACATTATTCATCTGAATTAGTGGGTTTTACATTAAGATGCTAATTGTAATCCACAAGAAATCATTAAGAAAATTATTTGAAATGTATGCTGTAAAAGATACAATAAATAAATTTAAAGGTACACTAGGACATACCAATTTAACACAAAAGAAGCCAGCAATCCAGGAATAGACTAGTAAAAAAAGACATAAGCATATTAAAAAAAAAGGAAGACATAAGTCCTACTTTATCAGTAATTAAATTTAAACAATGAAACAACCCAATTGAAAGGCAGAGATTGGAAACATAGTCTAAAAAAAGAACTTAACCCAAATATATGTCTGTCTATTATAGGCACTCTTTAGATTAAAAGACACAAATAGATTGAAAATAGGATTTAAAAGATAGGCCATGTATTCCGGATTGAAAGTGTCTCCGAAATATATATGTTGAAGTGCTAAAAATTGTACCTGGAAGTTGTGACCTTGTTTGGGAAAATAGCGCTATTCTTGGAAGATAAAAGAAAAACCTTCGCCATCCTGTTGATTATAACTCATAGTGACCATATAGGACAGAGTAGAACCACCCCATAGGGTTTCCAAAGAGCAGCTGATGATATTGTCACTTAAGCCATACCAGAGTAGGATAAGTCCTATTCCATTCTGAGTGGTATCTTAAAAGGAGATAACAGACAGGGAGATGGAAAGAAACACACAGAGTAAGACAGATGCCAGGTGATAATGGAGGCAGACACATTTATAAGCATCCATAAGCATGCCAAGAATTGCAAAGGGCTACAAGAAGCTACAAGGCGCCCTGACAGTGCAGTAGCTAATAGCTCAGCTCCCAATCGAAATGTCAGCAGTTGGAATCCACCAGCTGCTCTTTGAAAACCCCATGAGAAAGTTCCGCTCTATCCCATAGGGTTGCTGTGAGTTGGAATTGACTCAACGGCAACAGTTTTTTTTTTTTTTTTTTTGACTGCAAGAAGCTGAGACAGGAAGGACCTTTCTGTAGAACAAACAGAGAGAGAGCTCATAGACCCATTAATGAATCTGGGCCTCTAGTCTTCAGAACTGAGACAATAAATTCTGTTCTTCAAAGCCATTTACTTTGTAGTATTTTGTTATGGCAGCACTAGGAATCTAACATACCACGCGAGCAGTAGCCAAAAAAAAAAGAGCTGGGTTGCCTATGATAACATTTGATGTATTAGACTTTAAGACAAAAAAGTTACAGGATACAAATAATATTTTATAATTATAAAGTGTCAATCTATTGGGCAGAACAAACAATTATAAACATATATTCACCTCACATTCCACAATAATAGAGACTTCAATAACTCATTTACAATAATGGACATAAAACTGGGCAGTATACATGGGACATTCTCCAGAGTGACCATATACCAGACTATAAAACAAACCTAAATAAATACAAAATAATTGAAATAATACAAAATATGTTCTTTGACCAAAATACAACTAAATTAGAAATCAACAGTAGAAGAAAATATAAGAAAATCACAAATATATGTAAATTAAACAGTACACTCCTAAATAACAAATAAGCCAAAGAATAAATCACAAGGAGAGTTTAAAAATAATATTTTTAGATTAAAAGAAGTGAAAAACAGCATGCTAAAACATATGGATTGCAGCTTTAGAATCGTTTATACAGAAATTAATAGCTCCAAGTGCCTATGTTAAAAAGGAAGACAGGTCTCAAATCAATAAACAAATGTTTTGCCTTTGGAAACAAGAAAAAGAAGAGTAAAATGGCACAAAACAAACAAAAGAGAGTACGTATTATATGATTTTATTCATATGAAATTCTACTAAATGAAAACTAGTTGTAGATTCATTGTTGCCTGTATATAGATGTAGGTGTTAATATTGATGTAGATATATATATATTTGACTTAATAACTATATATATATATATTTTTGTGAAACCAAAACGTTCACTAATGAGAGGACAGTGTGAGTTTCAAATCTTTAATTAAAATGTATTTATTGAGTATAAATTATATCACCTTTACCAGGCACTAGAGATATAAATATAAAACAACCAAGGCCTGTTCCTTCCAGGTTAAGTAGTAATTTAATAGAAACAGGTTATGTACAAATAATTTCAGTAGAGTAAGCTAAGAGGACAAAGTTTTGGGAGAGCAAAGAGAAGATAGCACCTAATCTTGGCTTTACACAAAGGGAAGATTTCAAGGATTTTATTAAATTTAGACCAAACCTTAAAGAAAAGTATGGGTGTATATGGGTGTGTATTTGTGTGTATGTGTGCACGTCTGAAAATGCCTAGTGTTTACAGGAATAAATGAAAGATTTGATGATGTTAGCGCAAATGTTGCACAGGGCCTCGGTTCTGGGTTGCACAGGTTTGGTTTAAGAACAACAAAAAGGAGAAGTAACTGATCTAGCAGCACTTGTCCAAAATAATTTTCTACAATAATGGAAATGTTCTATAATCTGTGCTGCCTGATACATTAGCCACTAGACACATGTGGCTACTGATCATTTTAGATACGGCTAGTGTGACTAAGGAACTGAACTGCTATTTTATTTCATTCATATTTAAATTTAAATAACCGCAAAAGTAACTTATTCCTGAGCAAGGCTGATACTTGGTTATTAGTTCAAATTCAAATAATATTACTGCTTTAAAGATGAAACACAGGACATTCTGGAAACATGTAAGAGTTTGAGAGAATCAGAGAAGACTCCTCCAAGAGAGTACAATTAAAGTACAAATGAATTGAGGTACCAGAGAAACCACCTCTAATACTATCTCTCTATG